>NC_088214.1:31367320-31734820 GCF_036934945.1 Oncorhynchus masou masou | reverse complement strand
AATGGGAACACAGGTCCAGGTCCTGTGGTGCGCCGGTCTTGTGAGTTTGGATCAGGTGGATCAGAGCTCGTCTGGCAACAGCCCCCTCTGGAGAAGCAGGGTCAGTATCCCACTATCCCAGACTACCGTGCGGTGGTGCAGTCAGCGCCCCCCTGCCTTCGCCTCCCTGCCCTGCTCTGACCCAGCCCCCATTTGCTTTGTTATGATCAAGTGTGGCGTTCATTGACGAAGTGGTGTGTCCCTTGCTCTTACTACAGTTGTGTGAAAAGATGGGAGATAGAAGTGATGCTAACCCATGGTTAGCTTTGGCTAATGAGTGCTGTGATTGCATGAAGCAGTGTGTTATACTTTCATGCTTGTGAATGAGAGCCAAGATGCTGATGGAAAATCAACAATAATATTACAAGGAAACGGTAAGGTCTGGAAAGCAGTGTATTTGACAAAAATGGCACCCTACTCCCTATATAGTGTACTACTTGTGACCAGGGCCGACAGGGTTCTAGACAAAGTAGTGCATATGTAGGGATTCTGGTGCTATTTGGGATGCAAACAAACAAAAAAATTGTTGTTGCTTTCATGGCTGTGAAACATTTGTTTAAATGGTGAGAAATACATTTGTTTGCTTGGCAAGATAAGAGTGTTCAAGAATGCTTTTCATCTCTGACACAGAGCAGACGGATGGTTGCTCCAGTTACGTGGAGGTGGTGCTTGCTTCAAAATGTATTCTGTCTGCTTTTACACACTTCTCTGCCCTCCCAATCTTCCACATGGATACAGACATTCATGTTGGCAGTGTACACTTTACGTCTGAACTTTAGGCAGGTGCCACATTGTTTTAAGTAGTCTGTTTAAAATGCCCTGTGCAGTTTACTTTTTGGTGCCAAAGCTCTGCTGGATGCTTTAAAGAACCCACTGAACCAGCATTGAAGAATGCAGTGATTGAACCCATCTGTTATCCCATCAGTCACTATACTGCAGGGAGAGTGAATTATTGAAATGAGTTGTTTATATCCAACGACAAAAGAAAAGAATCCCCAGGTGGAAGTAGATGGGATGTTCTGAAAACAAAGGCTTGGTCCACACTCTAATCAACTATTAGTTAACATCTGAGAACACCACAGAAACCATGAACACATTTCTGGAAGGATTCCCATTCCTAATGGAATCAAGTGTTGCCGTCTATGGTTTGCAGTTTATGCTTGCGTTCCGGGGCAATTACAGTACATTGCATGACGCGCCTATCCATACGTTGCTAGATACAGTATGGCAACGTGGCCTATGTGACGACCCATAGGGATTCCATTGCAGTACAGTGTGTACCTCTGCCCCTGCCGAGGTGTATTCCCTATCTCATTAGTATTCCTCTCTGTGTTGTGCTGTAAAGGAGAGATACGTCAAATTAAATGTATTCGTCACACGCTGCGTAGACAACCGGTGGAGACAAACAGTGAAATGCTTACTTACTGGTCCTTTTCCAACAATGCAGAGTTAAAGATGAGGTATAAAATGCAAATAGTGACACTGTGAATAATGAGTAGAACATGACATGGCTATATACAGGGAGTAGAAAATAACATGGCTATATATAGGGAGTAGAAAATAACATGGTTATATACAGGGAGTAGAAAATAACATGGCTATATACAGGGAGTAGAAAATAACATGGTTATATGCAGGGAGTAGAAAATAACATGGTTATATACCGGGAGTAGAAAATAACATCGCTATATATAGGGAGTAGAAAATAACATGGTTATATACAGGGAGTAGAAAATAACATGGCTATATACAGGGAGTAGAAAATAACATGGCTATATACAGGGAGTGGAAAATAACATGGCTATATATAGGGAGGAGAAAATAACATGGCTATATACAGGGTGTCGAAAATAACATGGCTATATACAGGGAGTAGAAAATAACATGGTTATAAACAGGTAGTAGAAAATAACATGGCTATATACAGGGAGTAGAAAATAACATGGTTATATACAGGGAGTAGAAAATAACATGTTTATATACAGGGAGTAGAAAATAACATGGCTATATACAGGGAGTAGAAAATAACATGGCTATATACCGGGAGTAGAAAATAACATGGTTATATATAGGGAGTAGAAAATAACATGGTTATATACAGGGAGTAGAAAATAACATGGCTATATACAGGAAGTAGAAAATAACATGGTTATATACAGGGAGTAGAAAATAACATGGCTATATACAGGGAGTAGAAAATAACATGTTTATATACAGGGAGTAGAAAATAACATGGCTATATACAGGAAGTAGAAAATAACATGGTTATATACAGGGAGTAGAAAATAACATGGCTATATACAGGGAGTAGAAAATAACATGGCTATATACGGGAGTAGAAAATAACATGGCTATATACAGGGAGTAGAAAATAACATGGTTATATGCAGGGAGTAGAAAATAACATGGCTATATACGGGGAGTAGAAAATAACATGGCTATATACGGGGAGTAGAAAACGTCATGGCTATGTACGGGGAGTAGAAAACGTCATGGCTATGTATGGGGAGTAGAAAACGTCATGGCTATGTATGGGGAGTAGAAAACGTCATGGCTATGTATGGGGAGTAGAAAACGTCATGGCTATGTACGGGGAGTAGAAAACGTCATGGCTATGTATGGGGAGTAGAAAACGTCATGGCTATATACGGGGAGTAGAAAACGTCATGGCTATATACGGGGAGTAGAAAACGTCATGGCTATATACGGGGAGTAGAAAACGTCATGGCTATGTACGGGGAGTAGAAAACGTCATGGCTATGTATAGGGAGTAGAAAACGTCATGGCTATATATAGGGAGTAGAAAACGTCATGGCTATGTACAGGGAGTAGAAAACGTCATGGCTATGTATAGGGAGTAGAAAACGTCATGGCTATGTACAGGGAGTAGAAAACGTCATGGCTATGTATAGGGAGTAGAAAACGTCATGGCTATGTATAGGGAGTAGAAAATAACATGGCTATGTACGGGGAGTAGAAAACGACATGGCTTTACAGTGGGGCAAAAAAGTATTTAGTCAGCCACCAATTGTGCAAGTTCTCCCTCTTAAAAAGATGAGGCCTGTAATTTTCATCATAGGTACACTTCAATTATGACAGCCTAAATGAGGAGAAAAAAATCCAGAAAATCACATTGTAGGATTTTTAATGAATTTATTTGCAAATTATGGTGGAAAATAATTATTTGGTCAATAACAAATGTTTAGCTCAATACTTTGTTATATACCCTTTGTTGGCAATGAGAGGTCAAACGTTTTCTGTAAATCTTCACAAGGTTTTCACACACTGTTGCTGGTATTTTGGCCCATTCCTCCATGCAGATCTCCTCTAGAGCAGTGATGTTTTGGGGCTGTTGCTGGGCAACACGGACTTTCAACTCCCTCCAAAGATTTTCTATGGGGTTGAGATCTGGAGACTGGCTCGGCCACTCCAGGACCTTGAAATCCTTCTTACGAAGCCACTCCTCCTTTGCCCGGGCGGTGTGTTTGGGATCATTGTCATGCTGAAAGACCCAGCCACATTTCATCTTCAATGCCCTTGCTGATGGTAGGCTTTGTTACTTCGGTCCCAGCTCTCTGCAGGTCATTCACTAGGTCCCCCCGTGTGGTTCTGGGATTTTTGCTCACCGTTCTTGTGATCATTTTGACCCCACGGGGTGAGATCTTGCGTGGAGCCCCAGATGGAGGGAGATTATCAGTGGTCTTGTATGTCTTCCATTTCCTAATAATTGCTCCCACAGTCAATTTCTTCAAACCAAGCTGCTTACCTATTGCAGATTCAGTCTTCCCAGCCTGGTGCAGGTCTACAATTTTGTTTCTAGTGTCCTTTGACAGCTCTTTGGTCTTGGCCATAGTGGAGTTTGGAGTGTGACTGTTTGAGGTTGTGGACAGGTGTCTTTTATACTGATAACAAGTTCAAACAGGTGCCATTAATACAGGTAATGAGTGGAGGACAGAGGAGCCTCTTAAAGAAGTTAGGGGTCTGTGAGAGCCAGAAATCTTGCTTGTTTTTAGGTGACCAAATACTTATTTTCCACCATCACCATCAAATAAATTCATCAAAAATCCTACAATGTGATTTTCTCATAGTTGAAGTGTACCTATGATAAAAATTAAAAATTACAAGATTGGGAGAATGTCATATGGTCAGATGAAACCAAAATGGAACTTTTTGGTAAAAACTCAACTTGTCGTGTTTGGAGGACAAAGAATGCTGAGTTGCATCCAAAGAACACCATACCTACTGTAAAGCATGGGGGTGGAAACATCATGCTTTGGGGCTGTTTTTCTGCAAAGGGACCAGGACGACTGATCCGTGTAAAGGAAAGAATGAATGGGGCCATGTATCGTGAGATTTTGATTGAAACCCTCCTTCCATCAGCAAGGGCATTGAA
The DNA here is from genome assembly GCF_036934945.1 of Oncorhynchus masou masou. Classification (NCBI taxonomy): domain Eukaryota; kingdom Metazoa; phylum Chordata; class Actinopteri; order Salmoniformes; family Salmonidae; genus Oncorhynchus; species Oncorhynchus masou. The sequence goes on along the minus strand of NC_088214.1, from coordinate 31,730,388 downwards.
GATGAAACGTGGCTGGGTCTTTCAGCATTACAATGATCCCAAACACACTGCCTGGGCAAAGAAGGAGTGGCATTTCAAGGTCCTGGAGTGGCCTAGCCAGTCTCCAGATCACAACCCCATAGAACATCTTTGGAGGGAGTTGAAAGTCTGTGTTGCCCAGCAACAGTCCCAAAACATCACTGCTCTAGAGGAGATCTGCATGGAGGAATGGGCCAAAATACCAGCAACAGTGTGTGAACCTTGTGAAGACTTACAGAAAACTTTGACCTCTGTCATTGCCAACAAAGGGTATATAACAAAGTATTGAGAAACATTTGTTATTGACCAAATACTTATTTTCCACCATAATTTGCAACATGAATAATTTTGCATGCCCAATTTTTCAGTTTTTGATTTGTTAAAAAAGTTTGAAATATCCAATAAATGTCGTTCCACTTCATGATTGTGTCCCACTTGTTGTTGATTCTTCACAAAAAAATACAGTTTTATATCTTTGTTTGAAGCCTGAAATGTGGCAAAAGGTCGCAAAGTTCAAGGGGGCCGAATACTTTCGCAAGGCACTGTATTATTTTAACAGTTTTGGAAACGATCTAGTGTTTTCTATCCAAATATACTAATTATATGCATATTCTGAGTAGCAGGCAGTTAACGCTGGGCTCCTTTATTCATCCAAGCTACTCAATACTTTCCCCCGTTCCCAAAAGTTAACACAGGTGTGAGTGTTGACGAGGACAAGGCTGGAGATCACTCATGCTGATTGAGTTCAAATAACAGACTGGAAGCTTCAAAAGGAGGGTGGTGCTTGGAATCATTGTTCTTCCTCTGTCAACCACAGTTACCTGCAAGGAAACACGTGCCGTCATTGCTTTGCACAAAAAGGGCTTAACAGGCAAGAATATTGCTGCCAGTAAGATTGCACCTAAATCAACCATTTATCAGATCATCAAGAACTTCAAGGAGAGCGGTTCAATTGTTGTGAAGAAGGCTTCAGGGCGCCCAAGAAAGTCCCGCAAGCTCCAGGAACGTCTCCTAAAGTTTATTCAGCTGCGGGATCAGAGCACCACCAGTACAGAGCTTGCTCAGCAATGGCAGCAGGCAGGTGTGAGTGCATCTGCACACACAGTGAGGCAAAGACTTTTGGAGGATGGCCTGGTGTCAAGAAGGGCAGCAAAGAAGCCACTTCTCTCCAGGAAAAACATCAGGGACAGACTGATATTCTGCAAAAGGTACAGGGATTGGACTGCTGAGGACTGGGGTAAAGTAATTTTGAATCCCCTTTCCGATTGTTTGGGGCATCCGGAAAAAAGCTTGTCCGGAGAAGACAAGGTGAGCGCTACCATCGGTCCTGTGTCATGCCAACAGTAAAGCATCCTGAGACCAAGTGTGGGTTTGCTTCTCAGCCAAGGGAGTGGGCTCACTCACAATTTTGCCTAAGAACACAGCCATGAATAAAGAATGATACCAACACATCCTCCAAGAGCAACTTCTCCCAACCATTCAGGAACAGTTTGGTGACGAACAATGCCTTTTCCAGCATGATGGAGCACCTTGCCATAAGGCAAAACTGATAACTAAGTGGCTCAGGAAACAAAACATAATTTTTGGGGGGGGGGTCTATGGCCAGGAAACTCCCCAGACCTTAATCCCATTGAGAACTTGTGGACAAACTCCAAGAATTGATTATGCAAGAATGGGCTGCCATCATTCAGAATCTGTCCCAGAAGTTAATTGACAGAATGCCAGGGCGGATTGCAGAGGTCTTGAAAAAGAAGGGTCAACACTGCAAATATTGACTCTTTGCATCAACTTCATGTAATTGTCAATAAAAGCCTTTACAAGTGTCAATTATACTTCTGTATTCCGTAGTAACATCTGACAAAAATATCTAAAGACACTGATGCAGCAAACTTTTTAAAATTAAAATGTGCGTCATTCTCAACTTTTGGCCACAACTGTACATATAGTTAGTGGTAAACTTACTAGCAGCAGCTAATGTGCTGAAAGTGTGCGCGTGGCATCAATATGCATGTTGTGTGTGTGTGTGTGCATTGTCAGTGCATGCGAGTTAGTGCATAAAAGGGTCAATGCAGGTTGTCTGGGTAGCTATTTAGCAGTCTTATTTAGCAGTCTCATACCTTGTGTTTAGAAGCTGTTCAGGGTCGTGTTGGTTCCATTAGCAGTCTTATTTAGCAGTCTCATACCTTGTGTTTAGAAGCTGTTCAGGGTCGTGTTGGTTCCATTAGCAGTCTTATTTAGCAGTCTCATACCTTGTGTTTAGAAGCTGTTCAGGGTCGTGTTGGTTCCATTAGCAGTCTTATTTAGCAGTCTCATACCTTGTGTTTAGAAGCTGTTCAGGGTCGTGTTGGTTCCATTAGCAGTCTTATTTAGCAGTCTCATACCTTGTGTTTAGAAGCTGTTCAGGGTCGTGTTGGTTCCAGACATTGGTACTGCTTGCCATGTGGTAGCAGTGAGAAAGGTCTGTTCTTGGGATGGCTGGACTCTTTAAAAAAACAACATCATTTGGGCCTTCCTATGACACCGCCTGGTATAGAGGTCCTGGATGGCAGGGAGCTCGGCCCAAGTGATGTACTGGGCCATACGCGCTACCCTCTGTAGCGCCTTGTGGACAGATGCCAAGCAGTTGCCACACCAAGTGGTGATGCAGCCAGTCAAAATGCTCCCGATGGTGCAGCAAACTTTGAGGATCTGAGGCCCATGACAATTTTTCAGCCTCCTGAGGGGGAAGAGGCGTTGTCGTGCCCTCTTCACGACTGTGTTGGTGTGTGTGTGGACCATGATAGATCCTTAGTGATGTGGACACCGAGGAACTTGAAGCTCTCGACCCGCTCAACAACAGCCCCGTCGATATGAATGGGGGTGCACTTGGCCCTCCGTTTCCTTTAGTCCACGATCAGCTCCTTTGTCTTACTGACATTGAGGGGGACCAGGCCCTCATCGTTGTCAGGGATCAGGGCTACCGCCATCATGTCGTCTGCAAACTTCATGATGGTGTTGGAGTCACGCATTCGTGAGTGAACAGGGAGTACAGTAAGGGACTAAGCATGCACTCCTGAGGGTATGCAAGGTGGATGTGGTGTTGCCTACCCTCACCACCTGGGAGAGGCCCATCAGGAAGTCCAGGATCCAGTTGCAGAGGGAGATGTTTAGTCCCAGGGTCCTTATCGTAGTGATGAGCTTTGAGGGCACTATGATGTTGAACGCTGAGCTGTAGTAAATGAACTGCATTCTCATGTATGTGTTAATTTTGTCCAGGTGGGAAAGGGCAGTGAGGAGTGCAATCGAGATTGCATCATCTGTGGATTTGTTGGAGAGGTATGTGAATTGGACTGGGTCCAGGGTTTCTGGGATGATGGTGTTGCTGTTGCTCGCTCTGTGTCTCGCTCGCTCTCTGTGTCGCGCTCTGTGTGTGGCGGCCTCGCTTGCTCTCGCTGCCTGGCACTCACACAGCTCTGAAGGCATTAGGAATATGACTCTCGCACATTAGCACTGTGTTGAAGTTATATATTTATTTACAGTCTTTTCGCCGGTTACATAAGCAGCTACTGGCTGATTCTAGGGAGTGGGGTAGGGAGGGTGAGCGACTAAGTGGGGGCGGCAGTGATGTTGTCCTTGGTCTGACATTGTCAATATGAGTCTTGTTTAATCTAGCGAGGTCTGGAGCCCTCCACCTATCCCATTAATCTAGCCTCACACTGGTGGTCTCAAATGGCACCCTGTTCCCTATGTTGCACATAGGACTCTGGTCAAAAGTAGTGCACTATATAAGGAATAGGGTGCCATATGAGACATTGCCTATACATGGTGGAAGGTGAGATGATCGTGTGATGACACATTCTATTTTCATAAATTTGTAGATGTGAAGTTTTGGGAAGCTCTTATCCTATTGGCCTATATAGGCATATTACACGTCATGATGAATTGTCACTGAAAAGAAGATTCCTCATTGCAGACAGTATGATGGTCTGAATGAGAGAATGCTCTGATTTACATCTGATTACCAGCTCTTATAGATAAGTGCTATGTGTGCTAGCTAGTGTTTCATCCACTTTAGCGTATGTATGGTCCTTGACTGGGGATGTAGTGTTTTGCAGTGGAAAGAGACTGAGTACTGGGAATGTAAAAGAAAGACAGCGAGGGACCTCATTGAAATTCCTTGTGGTTTCTCCCCCCAAATGGTGTCTGGAATTATATTATACGCTCATCCACTTCAGTTGGAGTCAAAAGCAGGGAGAGGAAGTAACGTCCGATGCTTTTTTTGTCCTGTCAGTATGATGGGAGAAAACAACATCAGTTCACAGCTACTATACGATGGTTACAAGATTATCGTGAAGCCGACAATTATGGATATATATATATAGATTTTCTTTGTGTAAACTAAGTGGCACAAACAGCTGTCTGAAAACCAGACGGCCAGGCCATTGTGCGGTTGAGTCTTGACTCTTTTTACAACGCGATGACATTGCGGTCATTTGGCTGATCAATAACTGTCATCTGAAATTCCATGACCGTCACAGCCCTTTTCACGGATTAGACTTTCAACAACCTCTGCCTCTTGAAACAATCTCAAATGAAATACAAGTCGAGGAGTGAGAGAGAGAAATGTAGATATTATTTTCACATTGAAAGATAATGTCACACGTGGGAAGTCTCAGAGAGAGCAGGAGAGGTGGAAGCGCTGCATTAATTATTTAATGTTGAAGCATTTGGAGGAATTATGTTATGGCCAGGGGATTGAAGAGTGGGCGGTGATGATTACAAACATATTTCCATGAAGTCCATCAAATCTCCTGCAGCTCCAGTACTGGATTTAAAGGGGCAATCTGGGATTACCCCTTTAAAACTGAAGAATATTAGACTGAAGAATATAACTTATAAAATACCTTTTTTAATGATCATGAGCTTAGTTACATTTTCTTCCCCCATCAGAGGCCAAAATATAAACTTGTTTTACCTTTGCCTCAGCTGTTTACCAAAAAAGTGTGTGTGTGTGTGTGTGTGTGTGTGAATCCCAGCTCAGTGGCAGGTAGCATAGCAGTTAAGAGCGTTGGGTCAGTAGCTGAAAGGTCATTGGTTCGAATCTCTGGGCTGACTAGCTGAAAAATCTCTGTGCACTTGAGCAAGGCACTTAACCCTAATTGCTCCTTTAAGTTGCTCTGGAAAAGAGTTGATGAATGAAAATGTTAAAAAATAATAATTTCGATCAACCCTTTAATCACAATCTGACTGAAGGAGAGGCTGGTGGCCTAGGGATGAGACATTTGACTATCAGCTTGGTGACTCATACATGGACAACTTAATACACATCATTAGATTGTTTGACTTGGTTGTCATAGTTATATATTTGTATTAGTTAGTGTGGTCCCAAACATTCAGTCTTACGTATACATCACATAGAGATGTATGAGACGCTATAGGGCTAGTAAAGTTCACAATATCTTGACTTAGACTGATTTTGTATGTGAGTTACAATGGCTGTGCCACATGGCCACAAGATTAAGATAATATTTTCGTCAGAATAAAATAGTTTTTGGGTCATTGCAGAGGTACTTCCCTCTCGTGGAGTGGATGGACTTCGGGGTGTTCACTATCTCATCTTCAAACACCACTAATTTGTTTTCAAAGGAAAACTAACTAGAGGGCTCCTAAAATGCAAATGAGGTGACATGAAACACTTTCAGTGCGATATCATAACGGATCATATTGGTAAGGGCTGAGGACTATGGCACTATGGAAGTGCCAAGATAAACACAGCAGCATTTCAACCATTTCCTTCCTTGAGTTAACCGTAGTCTACCTCTGTCTATTCTCCACCTGGGGACACCTGTTTGCATGTGCCTCCTGACCTGACTAGACTAACCCTTGTGTCCTACCGTCTGTCTGTCTCTCGGTCTGTCTGTGTGCTCACGGACCGCTCCCCGCTGCCTCATCCTGTCCTCGGTTGTGTGTGTCCAAAATGACACCCTTTTCCCTCTATAGTGCACTGCTTTTTACCTGGGTCAATACATCTATGGTATGTATGAGCGGTGGTCAAAGGGCGTGCACTATATAGGTGCCAGACTCAGCCCCCCCCCCACTGTTATGCTGGCTTGGCTTGTGGCAGCCTGTGGCCTGCTGTGGCCCTTGGTTAGCTATAGGGCTGAGGGCTGGGGGGACTAACAGTAACAGGCTTCCTTCACCTTGCCTCTCCTCACGTCCAGAGAACCACTCTGCCCCTCCAGATGTCACCAGCTACACCACAGACTCCATACAGGTGGAGAGACCCCAGGGCTCCACCACAACATCCAGGTCCACGCCCAAATATGGCAATGCAGAGCTCATGGAGACCGGAGATGGTGAGTGCATAGAGGGGTTGGGGATATTTGTGGGGATGTGTGTGTGATCGTGAACTATATTTGTTTTCATGGTGCTTGTCTTTACAGTGATGTGTATGTTTGGGTCATGTTTGTCCCCACTCCCCTACGTGGTGATTTGGACAGTGAAGCTTAAACAAATGTGCTTCTCTACTCCAGCATTTTAGATTTGAGCTCAAATGCTTTATATTAGGCAACAGTACCAATAGCAGGGGAGGTTAGCATTTTTGTGGGGGTATTTTATTTATGCCTCAAACTTTCTCACTCAACATTATTCGCAATTCATTCAGGATAACCTGTAATCATGGTCACATTCATGTAGAAGTGTTCAGCAGCATATTCTGGTCTTATTTACAATAATGTGACTCCAAAATGACACATGATTTGCCATTCATTTCTAATGGGCACAACATAATCTGAAACACAACCAAAATAAAAGGCAAATGCATTCAACAACTCTGCAGCGTCACAAGCTTGATGTCGAGTAGTCATTGCCTGCTAGGAATATGGGACCAAATACGGAACTCTAAACAAAATGTAATACACTAAGGGAATTTAGGGAATGACTTATGAACACTTCAAATGAGGGGACTAAATACATGTGCTTTAATTTCTAAACGGTAAAACGGATATGTATGAACATACCCTCAAATAAAAGGTAGCTTTCTTTCTGTACTGTATTGAGCCATAGATATATATATATATATATATCATGCTTAGTCATTTTTTGTTTTGAAGTGTTTGTGTCTTGGTGTTTATGTCATTTGGTTATGATGACACTGTTTTGGGAGATGTGAAAGGAAAAATGAGAGCCGATTTAAATGTTTTACTTATACCTCTTATGATTCAATACTGTGAATGGGATGACACAAGAATCGATCTTTTCATCATCTCTGATGTAATAAATCACATTTGGCATCACAGAACTGTTCAGTTAGATCTGCAGCAGACACCAGGAATTACTTTAGTAGGAGCAGTAAAACTCTGTCTCCTCTGAACAGATGCGTCACTCACTTATCTTCATTTTCACTCCTCTTTGAGCACATCACTTTTGATGGCTTACCTTTTGGAAGCTTTCTTTGACACACGAGAGGGGAATGAAATCCGTAGGGGATGTGAGTAGAATAGAATGCATCTAATGTGGAAATGTGGACCCAAAGTGGATTCTGACGTTTTGTTCTGAATGCGCTCCAGTCAGATGACGGAGTATGCCAATATGGGAGTTTCTCCGCTATTTTAATTTGTTCTCCTGAGGCATGCAGCATCGTCACAGACTAATCTGTTTATCAGATGCTCCAATCAATAGTGCTGAGGAATAGATTTGTTGAGCGCACAGCGCGCACGTCGTCGAGAGTCTGCTTGATAGATCAAGTGCCAAGCTTCACGGATTGGGCTGACTGGCTCAGGGAGGTTCTGAAAAGAACTGTCTGTCTCAACTTCTGTAGCAAGACCAAACTTGTGATTAGAGGTTTAAAATGTTTGTTTGTTGTGCTACTTACTTGTTTTGTCTTGCCTAATACAGGTTTGCATGCTTTACACAGATTTTATATTTTTGTCAAATAAAGTTTGGCCAAATTAAGGGCGCTGTACTGCAGCGCCAGCTGTGCCAACAGAGACTCTGGGTTCGCGCCCAGGCTCTGTCGTAACCGGCCGCGACTGGGAGGCCGCGACCGGGACGCACAATTGGCCTAGCGTCCTCCGGGTTAGGGAGGGCTTTGCCGGTAGGGGTATCCTTGTCTCATCGCACCAGCGACTCCTGTGGCAGGCCGGGCGCAGTGTGCGCTAACCAAGGTTGCCAGGTGCACGGTGTTTCCTCCGACACATTGGTGCGGCTGGCTTCCATGGGTTGGATGGCGCTGTGTTAAGAAGCAGCGCGGCTTGGTTGGGTTGTGTATCGGAGGACGCATGACTTTCAACCTTCGTCTCTCCCAAGCCCGTACGGGAGTTGTAGCGATGAGACAAGATAGTAGCTACTAGACAATTGGATACCACGAAATTGGAGAGAAAACTAATAATAATATATATATTTTTTAAAGTAAGTGAGTTTCTGGACCTGAATGCCAAAACATTCAAGAGATGAAGGTGTTTAAAGTTGACCCATTTTGCATACCCCACCATACCATGGAGACATCGACGTCTTCATCACTGGAAAATAGAAACGGTTGAGATTGATATCATTTAAAAGCTTACAAACAGGATGGTAAAACAATTCTGTACTTTTTTTCTTAAATATCGATCTAAAACGCGTAATTTTTTTCTTCGCATCTACATGTTGTAGCTTAAACCCTATTTTATATCATCGTCGGTTGAGAGACACCATACTCTTGAATACAGGGTGGGTGTCATGTTTTGGCTGATAAATGTACTGAAATTGGAATAACATTGAAACCTCAACTTTGAAGTGGTACCACCAAGATGGTAGGAGGTCCACAAATCAGTGAATGTTGACTTGAAATGGAATATCAGATTTAAATCAATCCTCCATATGAAACCTATTGAGATCATAGAAATATAGATAATAGATTAGAGATGACCATTTTTAAGTTGTGGTAGTAATTAGAAGTGAAAATTTCAATGGTGTAGCAACTAAATTGAGGTGGTCTAAAGGGATATTAAAGGTTAATTTATATGATGAAAATGCCACTTACCCTCTTTATTTTTTTTACCTCAGATGATGTAAATTAGGGTTTAAGCTAGAAAATATACAAACATGAATTGATATTAAAGGTTAAAGTTTTTATAAAAAATGTCTCATGGTATGATGGGGTATGCAAAATGGGTCAACTTTAAACGCCTTTATCTCCTGAATGTTTTTGCATTCGGCTCACGACTTCTACCATGGGCAAACATGTAATGAAAGTTTTTTTTGTTTAAATCTGAAGGGATGCTGTCAAAGCGATTTACGTGTGTGTGTGTGTGCTCCACTTTTCACTCCCTCAGTCTTTGTGGTGTGTTGAGTGCCATGAAAAGTGTCATTTAGAGAGAAATGGCGGTAGATGGTGTCATTGGAGAGAAATGGCGGTAGATGTTGTCATTGGAGAGAAATTGCTAGTGGATAGTGTCACTGGAACAAAAACAGATGATTGAAACAGGGACAGCTGCGATATGCAGTAGAACAGTGGTTCCAAACCAAGGGTACTAGGACCCCTGGTGGTACGTGGCCTATCCACAGGGGGTAATTGAAGACCCATGAAACCATAGGCTTACTGGTGAAATGAACAAGGGAGCACTTCAGGGTTACTCTGGGCAGAGGGAGGATTCAGTTGGTGGCACAGTAAGAAAAAAAGGTTGGGGACCACTGCTGTAGAGAAGACGCTTTGCATATTACCCATTGACGTGTGGCTGTCTCGTCTCAGAATAAAGTGACAAGACTAGGAGAAGTGGCCATGCTAGTCCAATTAGACACACAGAAGTTTCCATGAAGTATTGAAGTTGTATATGTGTAGTGAACTGTGTTAACCCCTACAGGCGTTCCAGTAGGTGGCCGAGTGTCAGCCAAGATCCAACAGCTAGTCAACACGTTGAAGAGACCCAAACGACCTCCCTTAAGAGAATTCTTCGTTGACGACTTCGAAGAACTCCTAGAGGGTAAGAGGGCCTACTTATTCAACATGGTGACTTCAAAGACATCCTTTGATTGGTTGATTTCTGAATGGGTTTAGTTTAGTGTGTTGGTTGTTTAGCATTATTATAGGTTCTTATTGTTATTAAATAATCTCAAGCTGTGTCTCAAATGACAGCCTATTCTCTATATAGGGGCCCTGGTCAAAAGTAGTGCACTATGTAGGGATTAGGCTGTAATTAAGGATGTTTTGGGGATTATTTTGCAGCTATAACATAAATTATTGTGTTGCTCATGCTCCAGTCCAACAGCCAGACCCCAACCAGCCCAAAGCGGAGGGGGCTCAGATGCTGGCGATGAGGGGGGAGCAGCTCGGGGTGGTCACTAATTGGCCCCTGTCGCTGGAGGCTGCCCTGCAGAGGTGGGGCACCATCTCCCCCAAAGCTCCATGCCTCACCACTATGGACACCAACGGAAAACCACTGTACATTTTAACCTACGGTAAGCACTCTTGTATATACTTGCAATGACTATGCTACACAGTGTACTTGCAATGGCTGTGCTATGTGGTTGTTTTACCTACCTGTGGAATTGACTGACTGTAAGTCTGTTAAGAGTCTGCTGTTAAGAGTCTGCTCAAATTATGTCAATGTACTCGTCACAAGGATTGACTCGGTGCAGCACGAGCGCTATTGAAACATTTCAGACAACTTACTAGAGAATATAATAAAAAGCAGTGGGGGCTGTATAACAGTGGAGAGTGTGCTCATCTATAACGTAGAACTGTAGCTTGCCTTGCATAATGATACCACGACCCAGACATGCAGGTCTGATGCAGCACCACTGTTATGTTAATGACCCTTTACCAACCACTACATTTTTGGGATGGATTCCATGGTTGCATTCCAAATGGCACCGTATTCCCTATATAATGCACTACTTTTGGAAGGAGCCATTTGGGATACAACCCAGTGTGTGCTGCAGTGGAGTACTCAAGAGGGTTTTGAAATACTGCTTCATGCTCGGCCTTCCCACCAACCTTATACAGCATAGCCAAACTGTGTGTGTTTGACACAGGCAAGCAACTAACAGTACTGCTACCTGCCGCTGAAGCATATTGACAGCCACACAAGGAACGCCAAGTACGCCGAACAAAAATATATAAACGCAACATGCAAGAATTTCTAAGATTTTACTGAGTTACAGTTCATATAAGGAAATCAGTCAATTGAAATAAATGAGGTCCTAAGCTATAGATTTCACATGACTGGGAATAGAGATGTTCCCAACATAAGGTGCACCTGTGTAATGGGTAAATAATAAATAAATAAAATAAAATCTTGGCAAAGGAGAAATGCTAACTAACAGGGATGTAAACAAAATTGTGAGAAGCAAGCGTTTTGTGTCTCTGGAAAATATCTGGGATCTGTTATTCCAGCTGATGAAACATGGGACCAACACTTTACATGTTGAGTTTATATTTTTGTTCAGTGTACATTGTGGGAAAATGCTTTTTGAAGTAAATCGTAGAGTGGGAAAAAGCACTGCGACGTAGTTCATTTGTATAGTTATTTAGTTCAGTAACATAGTATGTTATTTCTCTCATAATGGGGGTCTTTAAAGTTCATTGTGAATCTTGATATATGAAGAGTCAATGTAATCAAATCCACTGTTGATCAGTCGGTGACTACACAGGAATGTCTTGAGTTATGTTGCAGCACTGCACTACTGCGACAATACACACTCCGACTATTCCCCTCTGCTTACTTAGATTCAAGTTTTTCTCCCACGTCCCACCTCAAAATTCATTATGGGTTGAGGGCTGTACTATGATTTGAAGAGTGAAGTTCTGCCTCAGTAGAGTTGCCCTTATGAATTCCAAACTGCTGGGAAGGGCCCCTGTGAAGCTGTGAGAATAAAAGAACCTGTAGGGTTGAGTCCCAAATGGCGCCCTATGGTTCCTGGTCAAAAGTAGTGCACTACATAGGGAATAGTGTGCCGTTTGGGGTGGAACCATAGACAGTCCTGCACACCGCATCCGAGAGTGCAACCTGCTGCTGAGTCGTGGAGACATGACAGGCAGCATGCCCTTCAGGAATAACGTAGGCACAATATTTCCTATATAATGCACTACTTTTGACCAGAGCCCTATGTAGTGCGCCATGTAGAGAATTCGGGTGCCATTTGGTACGCAGACACACGGACAGTCAGCACTAAAACAGGCCCCAATGGAACTAGGTGCAGTGTCTGTCAGTCCTCTGTCTGTATGGCTGTCGGTGTGAACATATTGATTTGTAAAGTGTGGTGGCTGATCGGACAATGTTCACCAGGTTGTGAAATGTCTGCAGACAGCCTTCCTTTTGTCAGGAGCCCAGAGTCGAGGCCCAGCTCTCTGGGAAGGAAGAGACTGTTGGTCGGGTGAGCGAGAGCTACTGGGCCCTGAGCTGTGTGAACAACTCTGTCTTCAGTGTGCAGTGCTGAATCTTAATCTGAGTCTCTGAAGTGAACCTTGAGTGAATCTCACTCTCGCAATCTCTCTCTCACTCTGCATCGTTCTCTCTGCCCTCCTCTCTTTTGCTTGTTTAATTCCTCTGGTTTCTCTGCTGTGTGATACCTCATGACATGGACAGTTTGCTTACAACGTCAAATTATGGTTGATAGCTTTTATTGAAATAGGGGATTGATTCCTCCTAATTATTGTCTCGGCTTCCAAAAAACACAGATGGATAATTACATGAACTTATCATCCAAAATGGGCTAGTTAAATGCTCACACTGCACTTAAACTTTGGGAATTTAGTCCAGATCTATACCATCCTCCTTTACAAATGAACACTATGTATTGCAAAAATAATGGTATCCATTTAAGCCTCCTTAGATTAATAAAAAATAAATCACATTTACTTATTACGACCATTTAATTTAACGATAGGTCACCACAGCATCACGATAGGAGGACATTTCCCTCCAATGCTGTAGATACAAAGCACGCCACCCTTTTCCCTATCTAGTGCACTACTTTTGAACAGAACCCTATAGGCTCTGTTCAAAGGCAGTGCCCTAAATAGGGAATAGGGTGGCATTTGGGCCTATGTAATTCCAATATGAAATCCCTTATCATGGAAACGTAGTGCTGTGTATCTAGGAAGGTAATGGTCTCCATAATTCACCATCTATGGTCTATTAATAGAGATGATGATTATGCATGAGTCATGTGCTCTCATTAGTTTATCTCAAACTCCCAAACCGAGTAGTTTATGCAATAATCCAGCTCTAATAGTTGTTTTATTTCACAGTGGAAGACTTAGCTAGCTGATTAAAAAATAATCTCCCCAGACTGAGTAGTAGATTGAATCAGTAGAGAGCCACTGAGTTTGTAGGGTTACGATCGCCTGGAGGTCTCTGACAGAAAGAGAAGCCACATTCACCCTCTCACTCACACACACACACTCACACACCTCACCCCCATCCTCCTCAGTGTGGTGTAAACACAGTGTAGGTGTGACATCAGCATGGGGGTAGGTGTGGTTGAGGCGTTGGTGGAGGCTGCTCTCTGTGTGGAATAGGGATGGGCATTTTGAGATGTTTTGACTGTTCGAGTATTCATATGATGATGATTATTTTTTCACGTACTTGATTATGTCAAAAATATATATATATGTCCTTGTTATTGAAAGAAAAGCAAAAAAAATGTCCATTTAAAATAACATCAAATTCATCAGAAATACAGTGTAGACTTTGTTCATGTTGTAAATAACTATTGTAGCTGGAAAATGGGATGCCTAGAAGGCCAGCATCCCGGAGTCGCCGCTTCAATGTTGACGTTGAGACTGGTGTTTTGCAGGTACTATTTAATAAAGCTGCCAGTTGATGAGTTGTGAGGCATCTGTTTCTCAAACTAGACACTCTAATGTACTTGTCCTCTTGCTCAGTTGTGCACCAGGGCCTCCCACTTCTTTCTATTCTGGTTAGAGCCAGTTTGGGCTGTTCTGTGAAGGGAGTAGTACACAGTGTTGTACGAGATCTTCAGTTTCTTGGCAATTTCTCACATGGAATAGCCTTAATTTCTCAGAACAAGAATAGACTAACGAGTTTCAGAATAAAGTCTTTGTGTCACGCCTTGGTCTTAGTATTTTGTGTTTTGTTAATTAGTTGGTCAGGCCAGGGTGTGACATGGGTTTATGTTTGTTGTATTTCTTAGTGGGGTTTTTTAGTTATTGGGATTGTGGCTGATTAGGGGTGTGTGTTGCATAGGTTTGGCTGCCTGAGGCGGTTCTCAATCAGAGTCAGGTGATTCTCGTTGTCTCTGATTGGGAACAGTATTTAGGTAGCCTGGGTTTCACTTTGTATTTCGTGGGTGATTGTTCCTGTCTCTGTGTTAGTGTTCACCAGACAGGCTGTATAGGTTTTTCACGTTCCGTTTGTTGTTTTTGTTATTTCATGTATCGTCATTTGTTCTATTAAAAACATGAGTAACCAACACGCTGCATTTCGGTCCGACTCTCTTTCGACAAACGAAGAACGCCGTTACACTTTGTTTCTGGACATTTTGAGCCTGTAATCGAACCCACAAATGCTGATGCTCCAGATACTCAACTAGTCTAAAGAAGGCCAGTTTTATTGCTTCTTTAAAATCCGGTCAACAGTTGTCAGCTGTGCTAACATAATTGCAAAAGGGATTTCTAATGATAAATTAGCATTTTTAAAATGATAAACTTGGATTAGCTATCACAACGTGCCATTGGAACACAGGAGTGATGGTTGCTGATAATGGGCCTCTGTACGCCTATGTAGATATTCCATAAAAAAATCAGCCGTTTCCAGCAACAATATTCATTTTATAACATTAACAATGTTTACACTGTATTTCTGCTCAATTTTATATTATTTTAATGTACAGAAAATGTGCTTTTCCTTCAAAAACAAGGACATTTCTAAGTGACCCCAACTTTTTTGTGTGTGTGTGTGTGTGTGTGTGTGTGTGTGTGTGTGTGTGTGTGTGTGTGTGTGTGTGTGTGTGTGTGTGTGTGTGTGTTTATAGAACACCAGGCCTGCACTGGAAAAAAACATGCTCGTATATGTATATGCCAACAGATTGCAACAATGCCTAATTTGGTAACACTTTACTGTCCTAGCCATGTCATAATATGTCTAATAACCTGTCATAAATTGTGTTATTTTATGGGGGGTTATGAGTGGTTTTTTTCCCCCTGCCAAGAAGTTTCCTTTCATTTCAAGGTTTGTTAAATCCTTTGATGTTGAAATGAATTCTTTAAAGTCATATTTTTACACTTTGACACTTTGACACTGTCGAAAAGCAATATGGCCATCCTGTCACTTTACTTGGACTAAGAAAATACACTATATGACTCTGTCAAGAAGCATATGACCATTAGAATCATATAAACCAGATAGACTGGTCACGTACAATGCCTTCAAAGTATTCATACCCCTTGACTTATTCCGCATTTTATTGTTACAGCCTAAATTCTAAATGGATTCAATAATTTAAAAAAAAATCCAAATTCTTCAAGCTCTTTCAAATTGGTTGTTGATCATTGCTTAGACAACCATTTTCAGGTCTTGCCATAGATTTTGAAGCAGATTTAAGTCAAAACTGTAACTCGGCCACTAAAGAATATTCACATGCTTCTTGGTAAGCAACTCCACTGTAGATTTGGCCTTGTGTTTTAGGTTATTGTCCTGCTGAAAGGTGAATTAATCTCCCAGTGTCTGGTGGAAAACAGACTAAACCAGGTTTTTGCCTGTGCTTAACTCCACCCAATTTCTTTTTATCCTGAAAAACGATTATAACCATATCCATAACATGAAGCAGCCACCAGTATGCTTGAAAATATGGAGAGTGGTACTCGGTGTAATGTGTTGTATTGGATTTGCCCCCAAAATAACACTTTGTGTTCAGGACCACATTTTTTTGCAGTATTACTTTTGTGCTTTGCTGCAAACAGGATGTATGTTTTGGAGTATTTGCATTCTGTACAGTCTTCCTGCTTTTCACTCTGTCAATTAGGTTAGTATTGTGAAGTAACTACAATGTTGTTGATCCGTCCTCAGTTTTCTCCTATCACAGTCATTTAACTTGTTTAACTTGATAAGCACATTTTTACTCCTGAACGTATGTAGGCTTGCCATAACAAAGGGGTTGAATACTTATTGACTGAAGACATTTCAGCTTTTGATGTTTTTATTCATCTGTAAAAAATCAAATTAATTAAAATAAAAACATAATTCCATTTTGACATGAGGTATTGTGTGTAGGCTAGTAACCAAAAAAAATCTCAATTTTAATTGATTTTATATTCAGTCTTACACAACAAAATGAGAAATTCAAAGTTGGTGAATACTTTCTGAAGGCACTGTACATGCCCTTATTTACAGAGTTAGGACCGCGTTACAGAGTTAGGACCGCGTTACAGAGTTAGGACCGCGTTACAGAGTTAGGACCGCGTTACAGAGTTAGGACCGCGTTACAGAGTTAGGACCGCGTTACAGAGTTAGGACGGCGTTACAGAGTTAGGACGACGTTACAGAGTTAGGGGCGACCGCGTTACAGAGTTAGGGGCGACCGTGCGTTACAGAGTTAGGGGCGACCGCGTTACAGAGTTAGGGGCGACCGTGTTACAGAGTTAGGGGCGACCATGTTACAGAGTTAGGGGGCGACCGCGTTACAGAGTTAGGGGGAGACCGCGTTACAGAGTTAGGGGCGACCGCGTTACAGAGTTAGGGGCGACCGCGTTACAGAGTTAGGGGGGACCGCGTTACAGAGTTAGGGGACCGCGTTACAGAGTTAGGGGCGACCGCGTTACAGAGTTAGGGGCGACCGCGTTACAGAGTTAGGGGCGACCGCGTTACAGAGTTAGGGGCGACCGTTACAGAGTTAGGGGACCGCGTTACAGAGTTAGGGGACCGCGTTACAGAGTTAGGGGCGACCATGTTACAGAGTTAGGGGCGACCGCGTTACAGAGTTAGGGGCGACCGCGTTACAGAGTTAGGGGCGACCACGTTACAGAGTTAGGGGCGACCGCGTTACAGAGTTAGGGGCGACCGCGTTACAGAGTTAGGGGCGACCGCGTTACAGAGTTAGGGGCGACCGCGTTACAGAGTTAGGGGCGACCGCGTTACAGAGTTAGTGTCAGGAGGACCGCGTTACAGAGTTAGTGTCAGGGGCGACCGCGTTACAGAGTTAGTGTCAGGAGGACCGCGTTACAGAGTTAGTGTCAGGGGCGACCGCGTTACAGAGTTAGTGTCAGGAGGACCGCGTTACAGTGTTAGTGTCAGGAGGACCGCGTTACAGTGTTAGTGTCAGGAGGACCGCGTTACAGTGTTAGTGTCAGGAGGACCGCGTTACAGTGTTAGTGTCAGGAGGACCGCGTTACAGTGTTAGTGTCAGGAGGACCGCGTTACAGTGTTAGTGTCAGGAGGACCGCGTTACAGTGTTAGTGTCAGGAAGACCGCGTTACAGTGTTAGTGTTATAACCATGTTAGTGTCAGGAAGACCATGTTACAGTGTTAGTGTCAGGAGGACCATGTTACAGTGTTAGTGTCAGGAGGACCATGTTACAGTGTTAGTGTCAGGAGGACCATGTTACAGTGTTAGTGTTAGGACCATGTTAGTGTCAGGAGGACCATGTTACAGTGTCAGGAGGACCATGTTACAGTGTTAGTGTTAGGACCATGTTAGTGTCAGGAGGACCATGTTACAGTGTTAGTGTTAGGAGGACCATGTTACAGTGTCAGGAGGACAATGTTAGTGTTAGTGTTAGGACCATGTTAGTGTCAGGAGGACCATGTTAGTGTCAGGAGGACCATGTTACAGTGTTAGTGTTAGGACCATGTTAGTGTCAGGAGGACCATGTTAGTGTCAGGAGGACCATGTTAGTGTCAGGAGGACCATGTTAGTGTCAGGAGGACCATGTTAGTGTCAGGAGGACCATGTTACAGTGTTAGTGTTAGGACCATGTTAGTGTCTGGAGGACCATGTTACAGTGTTAGTGTTAGGACCATGTTAGTGTCAGGAGGACCATGTTACAGTGTTAGTGTTAGGACCATGTTAGTGTCAGGAGGACCATGTTACAGTGTTAGTGTTAGGACCATGTTAGTGTCTGGAGGACCATGTTACAGTGTTAGTGTTAGGACCATGTTAGTGTCAGGAGGACCATGTTAGTGTCAGGAGGACCATGTTAGTGTCAGGAGGACCATGTTAGTGTCAGGAGGACCATGTTACAGTGTTAGGAGGACCATGTTGCTGTGTCAGGAGGACCATGTTGCTGTGTCAGGAGGACCATGTTGCTGTGTCAGGAGGACCATGTTAGTATCAGGAGGACCATGTTGCTGTGTCAGGAGGACCATGTTACAGTGTTAGGAGGACCATGTTATGACAACTTACGTCAGTTGTTGACATATTATGACAGGGTTGTGACAAGTAAAGAGTTAACCCTAATTTATCATAACCATTACAAATAACAGATCATAATTACTAAATTGCCCCACATACAGTAAATTCAGTCAATAAAGCAAGTGCCATTTAAGATGTTTTTTTGTTTTTTTTACCGTAATATCAACTGGTTCATTTGGATCGTGGAACACAGTCTTCAGCAAGGCAGTAACCTCAGCAGTGGTGCTTGCTTGTAGAAGCCTATGGCTGTGTAATTGCATAGCCTTGTTGTGTTAATTTAGCAGACAAAGACGCTCTTATTCCCCGAGCCCTTATCACAGTCCACACACCTATTTTATAGTAAAAAAACAAACATGTAATATAACAGAATCAAATATTTTTCGAAATAAAAATAAAATATTCGATTCTATTTTATTCTGTTATATTACATGTTTGTTTTTTTACTGATTCTGATGAAAATACGCTCTTTGTCTTTAGCCAATTGATGTTTTTGCATATTTTGAGTGGGGAACATGTATGTGTGTGGGGGTTATAGCCTAGGCTAACCAATTCTAAATGGCACTGGCCGTTTGAAAAGTTGCTTCAGCGGAAAATAGACGGGACGCAATTATCTCAAAACTGGGGCATGTTGTTGGAACTTATATTTTCCTACTTCAATTGACTTGTCCATTTTGAATTTGTGATAAAACTGTTGTCATTTGGCAAGAAATCTAGCTTATGTACCCAATGAGTTGATCTGTTTTTTATGAGCATTTATTTGGGTCGGCCTAATGGGAGCTTGTGTGTGCGGTCGGAAAGCAATTGAGTGAATGAGATATGAAGGGGAAAGGGGAAAGGGGAAGAACGGTGTGATGCTTGGTTTACTTTTGTTGTGCCACGCAAATGCACATGTACAAATGGAACACTAGACTCAAAGCAAATGAATGTAGTTTTCAAGACAATTTCACTTGCTCGTTTGGGCAGCCACAAAGCACTTTACACCAAATAGTTTAACATTATTTGAAAAAAATGTGCTCTCTGGTAAGAGATTGAGCTTTGGCGTCCATTCGAGTACTCTATTCATGTCCATCCCTAGAGTGAAGTTGTCATCTGACTCAGCACTTCCCAGTCTGCCAGTTCTGATGTCACCCAGTCCCCAAGTCACCACTGAGTCAGTCAGCCCTCAAAGGAAAGCCCAGTCCCAAATGGCACCCCATACCCTGTTTTAGTGTACTGCTTTTGACCAGGGCCCATAGGGCTGTGGGGAAGAATTTGAGCACTCGAAAGGGAATAAGGGTGCAGTTTGAGACGCAAACAGACGGGAACCGTCGCATGGACACTGTCACCATGCAAAAGCTCAGAAACCTCCAAGGAACCCCCTCGGCTTTCTTTTCCTCAGCATCGGGAGAATAGTTACAGTAACCAGGCAGATGAGAGCTGGGTGCTAATCATTAGCAAGCAAATGGAAGAAAACGGACTGAAACAGGGACAGACCATCTTAACTTGTCCAATAAGAAGCGCTTTTTTTCGTTTTCCATTACACAATGGATGAAACAACATTTTGCTACGGTGTGCTGTAATGACTACAACACCGGCAAGTTGTTTGCTTTCTCATTAATACTAGTACAAATGTTTTTTCTTTGTCGTTTCTTCCCCCCCACTTGAAGCTCAATCCCCCTGGGGTCCCTCCGCCCCTCTGCTCAATCCCCTGGGTCCCTCCGCTCCCTCCCTCCCTCCCTCCACCCCCTCCCTCTCTCCCTCCCGCCCTAATTCATTAATTCTGATGGAAATCAAAAGACTCGTTTGGAGTACAGAACAACACACCATTACAGGAGATTGATCATGCATAATATCTGCCATGTTGAATTAGACACAGAACTGCCATCAGTCACCTAACACAACACTCACAGCAATGCTGAATGGAGCATTCAACTTGTCCAACTAAACACCTATCCCAGAAACATTTCAGTTGTCTGAAGACTAAAAGAATTTTCCTCAGTTGTGAGGAATGGGAAACTTAATTTTGAGCCAAATAGTTATTTCATCATCCAAAAAGGGAGGTTCAAGTTACCTTCATATCCTGGAAAATGCTAAAACATTATCACCGACTAACCAGAGATTCCTACGATGAGATAAAATATGAGATTGTATTGTCCATTTATTGTACTTTTCAAACATGACCTACTCAAGCAGCCTACATGTTATTGTTTCCCATGCTGCTCTTTGATGTGCCCTCTGTTTCCTCTTCCTCCTGAGGTGGTTTGGAGTGAGTCTATTACAAACATGCTGCCGTCTTTGTCCTGGATCCACAGCCTCTGAAACAGATCAATAACCAGTGTTTATTTTGATTGGTCCCTGTAGGAAAACTCTGGACGCGGAGTATAAAGGTGGCCTATAACATCCTCCACAAGCTGGGGAGCAAGCAGGAACCCATGCTCAGACCTGGAGACCGGGTGAGTGAAGGGGGGGAGGATGGAGGGAGTGAATGGGGAGGTATGGGTGAGGGAGAAGGGGAGAGAGACTGGGTGAAGAGGCCTGTGTGTGAACTCCAGCCCCTGTGTCTACATTCAGAGAGAAGGGCTTACAGAGCATCAAGCAGCATCATGTCCACCCCAGTGTCCAAGACAAGCACCAGGCTTAATCTCCTGTGTTCGGGCTCAGGACACTGCCTGGTGTGTGTTACTGCAGTCCTTCTGGGATTTGGTACTACTCTGGCTACTTCTGGTGTGTGTTACTGCAGTCCTTCTGGGATTTGGTACTACTCTGGCTACTTCTGGTGTGTGTTACTGCAGTCCTTCTGGGATTTGGTACTACTCTGGCTACTTCTGGTGTGTGTTACTGCAGTCCTTCTGGGATTTGGTACTACTCTGGCTACTTCTGGTGTGTGTTACTGCAGTCCTTCTGGGATTTGGTACTACTCTGGCTACTTCTGGTGTGTGTTACTGCAGTCCTTCTGGGATTTGGTACTACTCTGGCTACTTCTGGTGTGTGTTACTGCAGTCCTTCTGGGATTTGGTACTACTCTGGCTACTTCTGGTGTGTGTTACTGCAGTCCTTCTGGGATTTGGTACTACTCTGGCTACTTCTGGTGTGTGTTACTGCAGTCCTTCTGGGATTTGGTACTACTCTGGCTACTTCTGGTGTGTGTTACTGCAGTCCTTCTGGGATTTGGTACTACTCTGGCTACTTATGTTACCCAACATGAATGTTATTCCACGTGACGTAAAGTATCTGAGTTACTGTATGCTCTCCCTTGAGGTCTTCTGTGCTACTGTTCTCTGTGCTACTGTTCTCTGTTACTGTTCTCTGTGCTACTGTTCTCTGTTACTGTTCTCTGTGCTACTGTTCTCTGTGTTCCTGCTCTCTGTTACTGTTCTCTGTGCTACTGTTCTCTGTGTTCCTGCTCTCTGTTACTGTTCTCTGTGCTACTGTTCTCTGCGCTACTGCTCTCTGCGTTACTGCTCTCTGTGTGTTACTGCTCTCTGTGTGTTACTGCTCTCTGTGTGCTGCTGCTCTCTGTGTGCTGCTGCTCTCTGTGTGCTGCTGCTCTCTGTGTGCTGCTGCTCTCTGTGTGCTACTGCTCTCTGTGTGCTACTGCTCTCTGTGTGCTGCTGCTCTCTGTGTGCTACTGCTCTCTGTGCTACTGCTGCAATCCTTTCTTCTCAAATGAAAGTGATTTACCACGTAAGGTATCCATTTACACAACATGTCACCAGCTTTGAATTACAAGTAAGGATTGTAATGAAGAACCATACTGCCCCACTATTTTTTTTCCTGCTGTTTGATATACCGGTACTTGTGCATTACTAAAAGGCAACCGTTACCTTTTGGCCCGCGTGCCAAAATGGCACCCTATTCCCTGCATAGTGCACGAAGTGGTGCACTATATAGGGAGCCATTTGGGACGCACTATATAGGGAATAGGGACGCCACTATTGACTCAATTCTCCTATTTTGAGGATGTTGCTTTGTTTCTTTCATCTAGGTTTGTTCCCCTTCTTTTGCTGGGTGGGAAACTGAGTCAATGTTTGCATACCAAATGGCACTCCAGTTCCTTTTAAGTGCCCTACTGTAGACCAGAGCCCATAAAAGGAATAGGATTCCATTTGGGACGCAAGCAAGCTGGTGCTATGAGTGTGTTTCCTCATTAACTAGAGAGGAACGGTTAATTACTGTACAGAAAGTTTATTCTCCCACCCCCTCCCTGTAAATTATAAAGTAGCATTGATTATACTTTTCATAAAAAAAATAGTTTATTGAAGCCCATAAGTCCCACTAGAGCTGCTTGGAGGTTTATCAGAATGGGATGAGTCACAGCTGACAACACAGAAATGGAAGAAAACCTGCATTTTGCAGGGTGACATTGAAAAGCTCTGAAAAAAGGATTTATCAGCACCCAGAAATGATTTACTCTCCTTTTGCACATAAGGCCATAGGGCTCCAGTCAAAAGTAGTGCTCTGTGTCGGGAATATGGTTTGAGGCATTTGAGACTCAGATAATGTAGAGGACATGCAGTAAGGTAATGCTGTGTTCCATCCAGACAGGTGCACTCTGTTTCACCCCCGAGATGCTGTCTAATCAGAGCTACAGTATATTATGGCTCTCTGTCCAACATGGGAGCCATTAACAGCACTTAGTGTTAAGTTTACTGTTATCTCTCTCTCTCTCTCTCACACACACACACACACACACACACACACACACACACACACACACACACACACACACACACACACACACACACACACTGTTATCACCCCTGCTCCCAGGCCAGAATGCAACCTGGTGCACATCTGATCCAACATGCACTAGCACCAGATAAGCGTTCCAATGACGCCACTATCCACTGTCTCCAGACATAAATCTATTGAACAGGATATTTGTTATTTATTTATGTATTTTTAGTCAACCCTTATTTTACCAGGCAGGTCAATTAAGGACAAATTGTTATTTAGAATGATGGCATGACTTCCTGGATCTAAGAAGTTGCCCTCTTTTTGTGTTGAAGCATTGTGATTCTGTGATGTGATCTATCCATCAGTGAGCTGTGCTGTCCTGCTCTCCTCCTGTGTTGGGGCCTGCTGGAGAGGAGAGAGCTGCATTAGGCAGATGAAAGTGTCTAGGGGAGATAGCGTTGGCTTTTATCAGAGAGGGAGAGAATTTCTTCTCACTTTTGTTTGTTTATTTCACTTGCTTTGGCAATGTAGACATATGTTTCCCATGCCAATAAAGCCCCTTTTGAATTTGAGAGGGAGCAAGCAAGAGCCCAGATGCTCGGTGAGAGTTCACAATTCCACTGTTCTGATAAGGCTGCCTGCCTCGCTGCTGAAGCTCAATCAGCCCCTTTTGCAGACAAAGCCAGCGTCCCAAATGGCACCCTATTCCCTTTATAGTGCACTGCTTTTGACCAGAGCCCTATGTAGGAAATAGGGTGCCATTTGGGAAGGAATCTAATGTTGCTGCTCCAGTGTTGAGGAGAAAAGTGGCCCCCCTGTGTGAACACGGTTTAGACATCGCTGATCATCTGTCACTGGGTGGAAAACTCGCTCAACAGACTGACTGACTCCGGGCTCATGGGATGATACGTTAGCAGCATGCTTTCATATATTACTTGGCACGTAGTCATATTCTAGGAGATGTTGAGTTTGGGCTCTATTTGGGGGGTTGTTGTCATGACAACACTGACCTAAGACTTAGTCATGCTCTCCTCAGTTTTTACAACAAGCGGTGAGATTTCAGACATATAGATTGTCAGCGGCAACATAACCAACGGAGGCACATTTACAGTTCTTAGATTATCAGAGCGTATCAAGCGTTTTCCATTTTCGATTCAAATCACCTTTCTTTCAAGTTGGAAAACTTACCATTTGTTGTTTTCATATCTTAGGATGTCATATTTTGGAGATCGTCTCTATTTGGGGCTTTCCGACATCACAACACTGGCCTAAACCATTATCTGTTCAGTTATCAGAGCTTATGAGTTATTTTCCACTTTTGCCACAAATCAGAACACATCTACAGGATATCCATTGGTCATCAACCATTTCTATAAGGGTGGGTTAGTCCCATTACTATTATATAATTACCATTTCACTGTCTAACCTTTGTGATTTATCTGTCCACAGGTGGCTCTGGTCTTTCCCAACAACGACCCGGCTGCCTTCATGGTTGCCTTTTATGGCTGCCTCCTGGCGGAGGTTGTCCCTGTGCCAATCGAAGTGCCACTTACGAGAAAAGTAAGGACACACACACACACACACACACACACTGTACGTGTGTGTCCTCCTGGGTCATTGAGGCCAGCAGCATGAAAGGAAAGACAGGTGGAGTTCCCATTTTTAGTACAACATTTGTGTCCCAAATGGCTCCCTATGATGTAGTGCACTTCTTTCTACCAGGGCCCATGCGGCTCTGGTGAAAAGTAGTACACTGTATAGAGAATAGGGTGCCATTTGGGACTCAGGAATAATAGGAGGAAAAGTGAATGAGAGGTGAAGCAATGTTAGCATTTGGACCAAAGAGGTCGGGCAGTCAAAGGACTCATTCTCTTCATAAGTGTTGACAGTAGGGTGTCAACTGTCATGATGTAACAAAGAGAAAAGAGCAGAGGTACTGTAGCCTTGTAAACGTGGCCCTTTGCTGTCAGTGCTATGTGTGTAGCTACACAATATAGACAAAAGTATATGGACACCCCTTCAAATTTGTGCATTCGGCTATTTCAGCCACACCCGTTGCCGACAGTTGTTTAATATCAAGCACCCCTCCATGCAATCTCCATAGACAAACATTGGCAGTAGAATGGCCTTGCTGAAGAGCTCAGTGATTTTTCAACGTGGCACCGTCATAGGATACCATCTTTCCAACAAGTCAGTTCGTCAAATTTCTGCCCTACTAGATCTTCCCCGGTCAACTGTAAGTGCTGTTATTGTGAAGTGGAAACGTCTAGGTTCAACAACGGCTCAGCCGCGAAGTGGTAGACCACACAAGCTCACAGAACGGGGACCGCCATGTGCTGAAGCTCATAGCGCATAAAAATCACCTGTCCTTGGTTGCAACACTCACTACAAACTGCCTCTGGAAGCAATGTCAGCACAAAACAATGCCACGTGCACCACGCGAGGTCCATACAGAGCTGGTTTGTCGATTTGTTGTGGAAGAACTTGACTGGCCTGCACAGAGCCCTGACCTCAACCCCATCGAACACCATTGGGGTTGATCCGAGGACCTTCTAAAGGTGGGTGGCGGGCCGGCAGTTGCCCATCCATGTACTAAGGAGATCAGTCCGGTCCTTTTGTCTGGTGAAGTCAGAGTTGGTCATCAAAAGAAAGTAGGACCATAGCACTCTTCATATAATTAATTAAAATGCCTTTATTTGTATGACGTGTTCCTTGGAATCCAAGTTTTAAAAACTCAGACTCGTTTCGGGTGCATGGCCTTTGTCAGGGAGTACAAAGATACGATAATACAATGTCCTCTTCTAAACAACATTTCCCGAATAAACCAGAATTTGAAGAGGAAGTGGTTACAGAATTCATTGTACACCATCTAGTAAGCAATACTTAACATATCTACAGTATTTCACTTTAATGTGCAATCAAAAATGCATCTCAAGGCTAGAAGCATCAGAGCCCATAGAAAGGTAGATCTCACCTTGAATATGACAGGGTGAAGTGCTAAGAATAGGAGAGCCATCTGTTTTATAGTTCACTAGATCACAGCAAACCACAACAGTCTAAACCTAGCTGAGGGCAACAGAGCAATAGTAGAGTTGGTGGTCAGTGGACAATAGCTGTTTCCTAGCAGTGTGTTGAACCAGGAGACTAGAGGGATTGTTTTGCGAGTGAACAGGTCTGTCTTGTAAAAGAGAGGTTTTATTCTCATTGAGATGAAGTATGTCAATTTATGTTTAAAACAAAATACAAGAGTGTAGTCTCTCGTATATGTTATTCTCTTATGAGGCTGCTCACGTCCTAGTGTGACTTTCACCAGATCTGGCTCTGTCGTTCAGTCAGAGGATCAAAGCTTTTCATCGTGGCCATAGAGAGGTCTGGGGGTCTGGATGAGGACATCCAGAGAGAGAGCAGTTAGTGGCCTGTTGATGTGTGCTAAGCTACAGTGCAAGAGCACAGAGTTTGTCCCAAATGCCACCGTATTCTCTATAGTGTGCTACTTTTGACCGGGGCAACCGCTGTGTGCTCAGAGGGAGTAACTTGGCTTATTAACACTTGTGTGACTAAAGTCCTGTCCAGGGGGTGTACTTGTACGCCAAAGCTGCCTCACGCTACAGAAACAGGGACAGGCTCGAGCCCTATGGGCCATTCTGGCTCGGAAAGGCTTACTTTCCTTGCTTACAGTTGTCATGGTGTAATATCTCTGGGGAGTGCCGTAGAGAAACCAGACGGCCATTATGGCTCCTCAGCATCTGGATCCAATTGGCATTATTCAACAAGACTTTGAAGTTTCACTCTCTGTGGGGGAACCTCGCTGATAGTGTACTCGTATACTGTAGTCATCACACTCAAGCTGGGATCATTCAGCTGTTCCTCAAACCATTTTATTATGTTATGCTACAATAATAATGGAAAATGTGGCAAGCAATTAATTTCTGCAATGTACAGGAACATTTGTAATGGGAGCGAGGGTTGAACACCGAAGGGCTCATTCTTCTTGATATTACAGTATGTAGGGAACGGAGAAAGCTCTGATATTGGTGACATATTAGCTTGTAGGTCCAACGGGTCGGTCTGGACCGTCGGGTTTGTGAGGCGACCTCTTCAAAATGACCAGACGTAAAGCTTGTTGTCTTCGTGAGAGTCATCATCCGATGGTGGTTTAGTTTGTAGCACAAACGCTTCGGGTTTTACAGACGATTTCGTGGCGATTTTTCTTGTCGGCATCCTCATGTGTTAGAAAAAGACCGTTGGGCCTCCCGAGTTCATTCCCGGGCTGTGTCCCATAGGGCGGCGCACAATTGTCTCAGCGTCGTCCGGGTTAGGGGACTTAGGTTTGCCCGGTGGGCCTGTACTCGGTTTATCGTGCTCTACCGACTCCTTGTGGCGGGCCGGGTGCCTGCAGGCTGACTCCGGTCGCCAGTTCCACTGACACATTGGTGCGGCTGGCTTCTGGGTGGGCAGGTGTTGAGGAGTGTGATATGGCGGGTCATGTTTCGGAGGACTCATGACCTTCGCCTCTCCTGAGCCTGTTGGGGAGTTGCAGCGATGAGATGAGATCGAAAAAGGGGGTAAAATACAAAAAATCCTGCTATTACAAGCCCTATGTTATGGAATAGGCGCAAGCTTTATATGGATAGAAATTGAGCTGCAGCCAGGAAAAGAAACGGTATGTCTCCAGCATGAACACGAGGAACTATTCAAAATGACATCACCGTGTGACGCTGGGGAGTGTTTTCCCCCCCTACCACCTCTCACATCTCTCTGCCTTTCCCCCCATCTTGCTTACTCACACATCACTCTTCTTTCTTTCTGCTCTTTCTCTCCCTCTGTTTCTCTCCCTCTGCTTTCTGTCTGTTGTCTCTTTCTATCTCCTTGTCTGTCTCTCTTCATCCCAGCTCAATTCACTATTTTGCTGTTTATCTGATGCAGCCAGTCCAGAAGAGGCGGGGCGGGAAGAGAGGCGGGGCGGGAAGAGAGGCGGGGCGGGAAGAGAGGCGGGGCGGGAAGAGAGGCGGGGCGGGAAGAGAGGCGGGGCGGGAAGAGAGGCGGGGCGGGCGGGAAGAAGTAGGCAGGCGGGCGGGCGGGAAGAGAGGCGGGCGGGCGGGCGGGAAGAGAGGCGGGCGGGCGGGCGGGAAGAGAGGCGGGCGGGCGGGCGGGCGGGAAGAAGTAGGCGGGCGGGCGGGAAGAGGCGGGCGGGCGGAAAGAAGTAGGCTGGCGGGCAGAGGGGCGGGCGGGAAGGGAGGCAGGCGGGCGGGCGGGAAGAGAGGCGGGCGGGAAGAAGTAGGCTGGCGGGCGGGAAGAGAAGTAGGCAGGCGGGCGGGAAGAGAGGCAGGCAGGCGGGCGGGAAGAGAGGCGGGCGGGAAGAGAGGAGGGCGGGAAGAGAGGCGGGCGGGCGGGGAGAGGCGGGCGGGAAGAGAGGCGGGGGCGGGAAGAAGTAGGCAGGCGGGCGGGAAGAGAGGCGGGCGGGGAGAAGTAGGCAGGCGGGCGGGAAGAGAGGCGGGCGGGGAGAAGTAGGCAGGCGGGCGGGAAGAGAGGCGGGTGGGAAGAGAGGCGGGCGGGGAGAAGTAGGCAGGCGGGGCGGAAAGAGAGGCGGGGCGGGGAGAAGTAGGCAGGCGGGCGGGAAGAGAGGCGGGCGGGAAGAGGCAGGCGGGAAGAGAGTCAGGCGGGCGGGAAGAAGTAGGCAGGCGGGCGGGACAAGAGGCGGGCAGGCGGGCTGGAAGAGAGGCGGGCAGGAAGAGAGGCAGGTGGGCGGGCGGGAAGAGAGGCAGGTGGGCGGGCGGGAAGAGAGGCAGGCGGGCGGGCGGGAAGAGAGGCGGGCGGAAGAGAGGCGGGCAGGCGGGCGGGAAGAGAGGCGGGCAGGCGGGCGGGGAAGAGAGGCGGGCGGGAAGAGAGGCGGGCAGGCGGGGCGGGAAGAGAGGCGGGCGGGAAGAGAGGCGGGCGGGAAGAGAGGTGGGCGGAAGAGAGGCGGGCAGGCGGGCGGGAAGAGAGGCGGGTGGGAAGAGAGGCGGGCGGGCGGGAAGTAGAGGCGGGCGGGCGGGCGGGCGGGAAGTAGAGGCGGGCGGGCGGGAAGTAGAGGCGGGCGGGCGGGAAGAGAGGCGGGCGGGCGGGAAAAGAGGCGGGCGGGGCGGGAAGAGGCGGGCGGGCGGGCAGGGAGAGAGGCGGGCGGGAAGTAGAGGCGGGCGGGCGGGAAGAGAGGCGGGTGGGCGGGAATTGAGGCGGGCGGGCGGAAAGAGAGGCGGGCGGGCGGGAAGAGGCGGGCGGGCAGGGAGAGAGGCGGGCGGGCAGGGAGAGGGGCGGGCGGGCGGGCGGGCAGGGAGAGAGGTGGGCAGGCGGGCAGGGAGAGGGGCAGGCGGGCAGGGAGAGAGGCAGGCAGGCGGGCCGGAAGAGAGGCAGGCAGGCGGGCCGGAAGAGTGGCAGGCAGGCGAGCGGGAAGAAGTAGGCAGGCGGGACGAGAGGCAGGGCTGTGAGCCCAGTTTATCAGAGAGACAGAGCGAGCAGCTGTGATGGAGAGGCTGAGACAGTGGCTGTATACTGTAGTGTAGGAATAGGAAACCCCCTCGCTGCACAGCAGAACAGTGATGTCAGAGCTGCAGGGCCTGCTTCTATTAGTGTTGCTATCTACTCCATATGAGCCTGTATGGGTTTATTCCTCCACACACAAAGTCTGAGAGCGAGACAGAGAGAGCAGGCTACACATGACCATGCAGTATGTGAACAGTGGGATAATAGAACTGTTTTTCTAACCTAAATATAGACTCTTGATAGTCGTAAAACACCAGAGCAAAGACGGGGGGTTTCACAGTATACCTTATCATGTTTGTACAGTACTATATTTTGCTAATGATAATTCATGGATTTATGAATACACTGAACATAAACACATGCTCCATGTACAATATGGGAAAAAAGCAATGATTCGTCCTTTGCCTCTCTCCTCTTCTCTCTCTCTCTCTCTCTTGCTTTCTCTCTCCTCTCTTCCCTCTCCAGGATGCAGGGAGCCAGCAGATAGGCTTTCTGCTGGGGAGCTGTGGGGTGACGGTTGCCTTGACGAGCGACGCCTGCCATAAAGGCCTTCCTAAGAGTCCCACGGGGGAAATCCCACAGTTCAAAGGTAAGTGACCGTGTCAATGTGCGTAGCACATCACCGCATGATGTGCCCCTGTCATATGCTGCCATACGTGAGATGGTCTGATGGGTTTTCATGAGATGCTACAGCCATGGTAGCATATGGTTGTCTGTTCACCATCACTGCCCCATTGACTTCAATGGGGAATACTGCATTTTAGGAATGATATGTCTATGGTTATAGCAGAATGAGGTTCTGTAGTGCCAGCATGGATTGAAATGAAACACTGATATCGAACCGGTTTTGAGTTCCACCCGGGCTCCAGTGATTTTACTGCTCCCCTCTGAAACAAATGGAGAGACTTATTGGAATGGAAGGACAGACAGGCAGGCAGCAGAGTAATGGGATTGAATAAGAGGGGAGGTTTGCTGTAGTAGACAAGATCCTGCATATAGAATGGCCCACTGCGTGGAGAACAGAGCAGTCAGACCGGGAGAGAGATGGATGAGGAGAGAGAGGGAGAGGGAAAAAGAGGGGGGGGGGGCAGAGAGAGGAATATAGGGTAGTGAGATGAGAAGGAAGGCTGGAGGGAGGGAGCAGAGAGAGCGAGAACGAGAGGGCTCAGTGTGATTAATGCCTTGTGCCTGCTCTTCAGTAATGGCTGTATAAATAGCAACATGACGCCAGACAGTGGATTTAAAGCTATTCTTTTAGCATAGATTGAGAACCTGAGTCAGGGCTGAGTAGAGGGCTGGCTGTGGAATCTCCATAGTACTGGAGCCAGACCCATCCTGCATCCCAAATGGCATCCTATGGGCCCTGGTGGAAAGTAGTGCCCCCTGTAGGGAATAGGGTGTCATTTGGAATGCAGTCCCAGCCTCATTAGGGATGAGTGGTCATTGATCGCATCAGGGTAATTACATCACGTTCAATGGCAGATTCTGACAGGCTCTCTAATGCCTCGACTTCCTTTACGGTTGTCTTTACTTTTCTCTTGAATTGTTCTGTCTCTCTATCCCCATCCAGGCTGGCCAAAGTTGCTGTGGTTTGTGTCTGAATCCAAGCACATATCCAAACCCCCCAGAGACTGGTTCCCACATATCAAGGATGCGAATAACGAGACAGCCTATATTGAGGTGACCCACAGCTTTATGCCTGTTGAGGGCTTGGGCCTTGTGCAATAATATACATGTATTTCAAGATGTTCCAAACTTGTGCCAGGTCATGTCAGAAGACTTAAGAGGTAAAGTTCACCACCACAATAATATGTGTATTTTGTGTCTTTTACTCCCATTGATTGAGACCGCAATATTCTCCTGGGTCTGGTAAAGAGGTGTCTCACTCTTGACAGTCAGAGAAGGATTGGATAGACTGCGGTCTCCATTGATTTGATGAATTATTCATGATGAAGACGGCAGGGTGTTGCTGTTATTACTTCAACTCCAGCTTCAGTAGATCTCCCTCAACGTCCTACAGATCCTAGTCGACATCAATTCCTGCTACGCTATGCTGTGTGCACAGCTCTCATAGGGAAATCTAGACCACCTGCAAATGGCTCTTGTTTGGTGTGATCATTTCAGGCCTTCTAATTGCAGATCAATAAGCTTCGTGGGGTTTGATTACAAGTGTCTGTCTGGGGATTGGATATTCCGTTGCTGCTTCTGTATGAGAGACCAAGTGTGCTTCCCAAATGACACCCTGTTCCCTATGTAGTGCACTATTTTTGACCAGGTTCCTGGTCAAAAGTAGTGTACTATAAATGGAATAGGGTGCTATTTGGGAGGTGACCTAAGACCAGTCAATCCAGTAATCTAATGTGATTTGTCTTAATTAACTCTTTTTTTTTTTATGCAGCGAGGAGGTAATTCAACCGGAGGCGAAGATATTCTATGCTCATTGTGAAGTGATTGAAATGATCATAATGAAATAAGAGGGAAGGAAATTATTGGAAACGTCGTCAGGTCAGACGGCAGAGAGAGGGCTTGTGTCCCAACTGACACCCTATTTCCCCATGTAGTGCACTACTTTTGACCAGGTTCCGTAAAATAGGGTGCTGTGTGGAACAGGTCCATTTTGTTTGTTCCAGTGGAGACAGAATCCAAAATGGCGGTAGTGAATAGTGACCTTTTTTTGCTGTACTTTTGGCTCATGCATGGTACTTTCCTACTCAGTCTGCACATTTTTCTAGTACGCTCTTCATTCAGCAATGGCTTAGAAGAAATCGCCTTGTCACATCTACAAAGGAAAATAACTCCAGAAATATTTTGCTGTAGTCCTAATCTTTTAGACAAATGGTTGTTTTTGTAGTCGTGCATCGCTAGCTAGACATATGGCTGAGCAGATATCTGGACGTGCTATGCATCACTCCTCTCAACGTGGTACTACCTCAGATAATCTGTGAGATATATAGAGCATGATAGATTCTGTTTTAATGACTTAGCCTAATGACGGACTAACTTTTCATATTTTTGTTCCGTCTCCCCGTCTCTTAGTGCAGATAAAAATCAATGGTGTAATCCATCTAAATGTTGAGAGCTGTTCTCCCCATTTTAGTTCGGTTGAGATCAAATATACGATGAAGAATGAATGTCTGATCCAGTCCTGAGTTTCGGCCTGCGTTCCAAATGGCACCCCACTCCCTATGTGGTGCACTACTTTTGACTAAGGCCCATCAGCCCTCAGACAGACATGAGAACGTTCTCAGTACTGTCAGGGGAGAATACGGACTGTATGGTGTTTATGTTGTGTTGTCTTCTCCCATTGATCCAGGCTAGCGCTGTGTTCGTTCATCAGACTGACTGGAAAAGACAAGGCTTTATTAGAGGAAAGATTGTCGTTGCCCTTCCTAGATCTACTACTATGTGTCTACTATAGGTCGGGTCTTAAAGACGGGACGTTACCGCACCATTTGTTATAGACAGAATGACTTTCTCAGCATACAAATAGCACTTACTGTACACCTGGAGGTGTGTAAAAAGTAGTGAAAACAAATGAGGACATCAT
This sequence comes from Oncorhynchus masou masou, assembly GCF_036934945.1. Classification (NCBI taxonomy): domain Eukaryota; kingdom Metazoa; phylum Chordata; class Actinopteri; order Salmoniformes; family Salmonidae; genus Oncorhynchus; species Oncorhynchus masou. Next base: position 31,697,318 of record NC_088214.1, on the reverse strand, counting down.
ATGCCAAGTAGCATTTTGGATATTGTCAATACTAGTGACTGATAATGAATCAGATATTTAACAGTAGTCTTTGTCAGCTTACGAGCCGTGTGGGTTGTCTGTACAGTAAGGAGCGGGTACCACCCAACAACATGATTGTACAGGAGGTGGATATGATGGGCTGTGTTGATGTGTTGCTGATTTGTGATTGTGACAGTAATGTGACACACCACATCCTGACTCCTTCTCTCTTTCTCTCCTTTCTCTCTTTCACTGTCCCTTTCGCTCACGCTCTTGCTCTCCTCTTTCTCATTCTCTCTCTCCTCTCATTCTCTCTCTCCTCTCATTCTCTCTCTCTCATTCTCTCTCTCTCATTCTCTATCTCTCTCTCTCTCTCCTCTTCACTACAGTATAAGACGTGTAAAGATGGCAGTGTGCTGGGAGTAACGGTGATGAGGATCGCTCTGCTGACTCACTGTCAGGCCCTCACCCAATCCTGTGGATACACAGAAGGTGGGTCTATGCACCCCTATCCTATAAGACATTCTACAGGAGTCACAATACTTAGACTCTCGAAGTATCCTTTTTTTCAATTCTCCATACTACAGGAGACATGCATTAAAGATAATTCTTCATTACAATTGGCTTCTCTTTCTCCTTTTATCTCTCCCTCTTTCGCTTGTCTGGGCATTGTGCTTTTCAGTCATTGTTCTAAACCCTGTATCTCACAGTAATCTTGTATTGTGTACATATAATCTAATGTGTCATGTTTCATGGTTACTGTTTGATGCCACTGTTGGATTAAACTCTCTTGTTCTCTGTGTTATGTCTCTCTCTCGCTCTCGCTGTCTCTGTTTCTCTCGCTGTCCCTGTCTCTCTCTTGCTCTCCCTGTCTCTCTCTTGCTCTCCCTGTCCCTCTTGCTCTCCCTGTCTCTCTCTTGCTCTCCCTGTCTCTCTCTTGCTCTCCCTGTCTCTCTCTTGCTCTCCCTGTCTCTCTCTTGCTCTCCCTGTCTCTCTCTTGCTCTCCCTGTCTCTCTCTTGCTCTCCCTGTCTCTCTCTTGCTCTCCCTGTCTCTCTCTTGCTCTCCCTGTCTCTCTCTTGCTCTCCCTGTCTCTCTCTCTTGCTCTCCCTGTCTCTCTCTCTTGCTCTCCCTGTCTCTCTCTCTTGCTCTCCCTGTCTCTCTCTCTTGCTCTCCCTGTCTCTCTCTCTTGCTCTCCCTGTCTCTCTCTCTTGCTCTCCCTGTCTCTCTCTCTCTTGCTCTCCCTGTCTCTCTCTCTCGCTCTCCCTGTCTCTCTCTCTCGCTCTCCCTGTCTCTCTCTCTCGCTCTCCCTGTCTCTCTCTCTTTGCTCTCCCTGTCTCTCTCTCTCTTGCTCTCCCTGTCTCTCTCTCTCTTGCTCTCCCTGCTCTCTCTCTCGCTCTCTCCCTGTCTCTCTCTCTCGCTCTCTCCCTGTCTCTCTCTCTCGCTCTCTCCCTGTCTCTCTCTCGCTCTCTCCCTGTCTCTCTCTCTCTCCCTGTCTCTCTCTCTCTCCCTGTCTCTCTCTCTCTCCCTGTCTCTCTCTTGCTCTCCTTGTCTCTCTCTCTCGCTCTCCCTGTCGCTCTCTCTCTCGCGCTCTCGCTCGCTCTCTCGCTCGCTCTCGCTCTCCCTCTCGCTCTCTCTCCCTGTCTCTCGCTCTCTCTCTCTCTCGCTCTCTCTCTCTCGCTCTCTCTCTCGCGCGCTCTCTCTCTCGCGCGCTCTCTCTCTCTCTCCCCTGTCTCTCTCTCCCTGTCGCTCTCGCTCTCGCTCTCTCTCTCGCTCGCTCTCTCTCTCTCGCTCGCTCTCTCTCTCTCGCTCTCCCTCTCGCTCTCTCTCCCTGTCTCTCGCTCTCTCTCCCTGTCTCTCGCTCTCTCTCCCTGTCTCTCGCTCTCTCTCCCTGTCTCTCTCCCTGTCTCTCGCTCTCTTTCTCCCTGTCTCTCCCTGTCTCTCTCCCTGTCTCTCGCTCTCTCGGTCTCTCCCTGTCTCTCGCTCTCTCGGTCTCTCCCTGTCTCTCGCTCTCTCGGTCTCTCCCTGTCTCTCGCTCTCTCGGTCTCTCTCTCTCTCTCTCTCTCTCTGCCTCTCTCTCTCTCTCGCTCTGCCTCTCTCTCTCTCTCGGTCTCTCTCTCCCGGTCTCTCTTCTCTCTCCCTGTCTCTCCTGCAGCTGAGACCATAGTGAATGTATTAGACTTTAAGAAGGACGTGGGGCTGTGGCATGGCATTCTCACTGTGAGGACCAACCAGCTGGGCTTTCAATGGGTTTCACACACACACACACACACACACACACACACACACACACACACACACACACACACACACACACACACACACACACCTCTGCCCGGGGCTTAGAGGACTCGTAAAAGATCATTATATTCTTACTATGTTTTCTCTGAACACTGTCTTGGAATGGGAATTATATTATCAGGCTTTTTACCACTGTTGCTAAATTAGTTCTCCCAAATCCAATTAAAAGGAATAGTGAATATATTCTAATGTGTAGCCACAGGGAGTTTTGTCTCCATTGTGTTAGTCCAATACTAAGGTTGAGCCCCAGATGGGACTCTGCTTCCTATAGAGTGCTCTACTTTTGACGAGGGTCCATCGGGCTCTGGTCACAAGTTATGTACTACAAAGGGAATAGGGTGCCATTTGAGACGCATACAGTAATTCATCAGTTTTAACCAACCAGATCTCAGATCAGTTTTCTCATTAGCCTAGAAAAAGCCTGATCATTACCAGTCTTGATTGAGTCTAAAGGCCCGCACAGATGGTACGATTTTAGCTGTCTCTTGATTTTTTTCCGTCCGGGACAGAAATGTTCACGTCATGGGCAAATTCTTTGGTCGTAAACGATTGTCGGAGGTCTTGGCTCGTTCAGTGTGACAGGGTCTTGGTCTGCCGATGAAATGCCACTACGAGCGGTCGTAGGCTCAAGTTCTGGGAGTGTCAGAAATGTTGAGCCTTCATCTTGTAGTGTGGCTGGTGTTACGAGCCAATCCCAGTAACTGACCAATAGGAACACGGCCGGCATCGAGTATGCACATGATTATTGTGAATAGGCAGATTACTATAATAGTTACATTTAAACGTTTACATGCGTCTGCAAGAAGAACGATTTCCCTAATAATCTTGTTTACAAGACACATCTGAAATCAGGCAACCTGATGAGCTTTTGATAAATGCAGAAAATCTCCGATCAAAATGTACATTCTACCATTTTTGGGAAGCACATTTGATTCTGAGTTCGGACAAATAAAGTTTATGCCAAAACCTATTTCTAAGATGCACGTTTTTTTAACATTAACATAGGAGTGTTGCGCTGCTGGTGCTGGCACCTGCGCAGGTAAAATACACAGCTTCATCTGACGTAGCCTACAGTATGTCGGCTGACGTAGCCTCGCAAGCCAATCGCAGAATGTTACGACAGAACTGAATCAAATCGTACAATGCGGCCAGGCTGATGACAAGATTTGAATTTGGTAACACCGCACAATGTGACATTTAAATAATCGTAGACGGAATCCAAAGTAGAGTGTGGGAAGGCTTTAAGTCTTAACAGTTTAATGGTGGTTCTGATTTGAATCTTGACTTGCATATCATCACGGCTCTGAGTAACCTGTGTCTCCTGTTGCAGAGTGTGATGAACATGATGCATGTTATCAGTATACCCTACTCACTGATGAAGGTCAACCCACTGTCCTGGATCCAGAAAGTGTGCCAATACAAAGGTCTGGACTCACCACCTCTCTATTCACATGACTTCTGTTAAGAACTGCATGTCTATTTGACATCGGATGCTGTACACCTTCTAGTCGATTAAATGTTCTTCATTTATTTGTATAATACGTATGATCTGATATGCAGTTCAAACTGTATTGTGACTGTTGGCATTTTGACTTCACATATTTTGAATATTTTGGCTGTGATCCCCATGTGAACTGTCCCTAATCCTTGCTATGGTCTGATTCCTCCCCCAGCGAAGGTGGCGTGTGTGAAGTCCCGAGACATGCACTGGGCCTTGGTGGCACACAGGGACCAGAGGGACATCAACCTGAGCTCACTACGCATGCTGGTGGTGGCTGACGGAGCCAACCCCTGTAAGACCCCACTACCGTAGTACTGTATCACGTCTCTCTATCAATTCAAAGGCCTTTATTGGCATGGGAAACATACGTTTACCTAATAGATATGGGAGTTGATCAGGATTGGATTTTTATTCAAATTCTTTGTGGGTCTGTGTAATCTGAGGAAAATGTGTCTCTAATATAGTCATCCGTTTGGCAGGAGGTTAGGAAGTGCAGCTCGGTTTCCACCTCATTTTGTGGGTAGTGGGCACACAGCCTGTCTTCTTCAGAGCCAGGTCTGCCTATGGCGGCCTCTCTTGATAGCAAGGACAGTCTGTACATAGTCATAGCTTTTCTTGATTTTGGGTCACGGTAGTCAGGTATTCTGCTACTGTGTATTCTCTGTTTAGGACCAAATAACTTTCAGTTTGCTCAGTTTTGTTGATTCTTTCCAATGTGTCAAGTAATTATCTTTTTGTTTCCTCATGAATTGGTTGGGTCTAATTGTGTTGCTGTCCGGGGGCTTTGTGGGGTGTGTTTTTGAACGGAATCCCAGTATCAGCTGACTGAGGGGACTCTTCTCCAGGTTCATCTCTCTGTAGGTGAGGGCATTGTTATGGAAGGTTTGAGAATCACTTCCTTTTAGGTGGTTGTAGAATTGAATTGCTATTTCTGGATTTTTATCATTAGTGGAAATTCTCCTTATTCTACTAGACATGCCTTATTTGGTGTTGTACATTGTATACAGAGGATGTTTTTGCAGAATTCTGCATGCAGTCTCTCAATTTGATGTTTGTTATATTTAGTGAATTGTTGGTTGGTGAGCGGACCCCAGACCTCCCAACCAAAAAGAGCAATGGGTTCTATAACTGATTCAAGTATTTTTTGACAGATCTTAAATGGGATGTCAAATTTCATGTTCCTTTTGATGGCGTAGAAGTCCCTTCTTGCCTTGTCTCTCAGATTGTTCACATCTTTGTGGAAGTTACCTGTGGTGTTAATGTTTAGGCTGAGGTAGGTATAGTTTTTTTGTGTGCTCTAGGGCAACAGTGTGGAATTTTGTATTTGGCAACCGGACCTTTTTTGGAATAGTTGGTCTTACCCGGATGAACTGTCTGGGCCCAAGTCTGACACAATCTCTGAAAAATATCTAGGTGCTGCTCTATGCTCTCCTTGGTTGGGGACAGAAGCACCAGATCCTATGGAAACAGTAAATATTTGACTTCAGAGTCAATTAGGTTGAGGCCGGATGCTTCAGACCGTTCTAGAGTCCTTGACAATTCGTGGATATAAATGTTGAAAAGGGTGGGGCTCAAGCTGCATCCCTGTCTCACCCCCCTGAGGAAAAAAAAAAATTTGTTGCCAATTTTAACTGCACACATGTTATTTGTGTGCATGGATTTTATAATGTATGTTTTCCCTCCAACACTGCATTCTATCAATTAGTATAGCAGACCCTCATGCCAAATTGAGTCAAGCTTTTTTTTAAATCAACAAAGCATGAGAAGACTTTGCTTTTGTTTAGTTTGTTTGTTAATAAGAGTGATCAGGGTGAATACATGCTCTGTCGACCGGTCATTTGGTAGAAAGCCAATTTGACATTTTCTCAGGACATGAAGAAATGTAGAAGTCTGCTGTTAGTGATAATGCAGAGGTTGCTGTTGACACATATCCCACTGTAGTTATTGGGGTCAAATGTGTCTCCACTTTTGTGGATTAGGGTGATCAGTCCTTGGTTCTAAGTATTGGGGAAGATGCCAGAGCTGAAGATGATGATGATGATGATGATGATAAAGAGTTTATATCCATTTGGAATTTGTGGTCTGTATATTTTGTTTAATTTAGGATACCATCAACACCACTGGCCTTTTTTGGGTTGAAGGGTTTGTGTTTTGTCCTGTAGTACATTCAATGTAATTGGAGAATCCAGTGGGTTCTGGTATTCTTTCATAGCTGACTAAGATTTGTAATGAATCATCTGTTTTTTCTGTTTGTTTTATAGGACCAAACAGATCAGAGAAGTGGTTTATCCTCTCTAGGGTATGTGGGACGCTAGCGTCCCATCTGGCCAACATCTAGTGAGGTTGCAGAGCGCCAAATTCAATTACAGAAATGCTCATTATAAAAATTCAGGAAACCAAAAATATTTTACATAGGTTTGAAGATGAACTTCTTGTTAAACCAACCACAGTGTCATATTTATAAAATGCTTTTCGGCGAAAGCATACCTAGCCCAGAACATACCTAGCCCAGAATATATCCCAGTTGACAAATTATTACAAACAGTAACCAGCCAAGCAGAAGCGTTACAAAACTCAGAAATAGAGACAAAATGAATCCCTTACTTTTGATGATCTTCATATGGTGGCAATCAGAAGACATTCATTTACTCAATAAATGTTCCTTTTGTTCGATGAAGTCTCTTTATATCCAAAGACCTTGCGTGTTTTCTTCAGTAATCCACAGGCTCCAGCTCAGTCAAAACAATCAGACAAAAATCCAAATTGTACCTGTAAAGTTCATAGAAACATGTCAAACGATGTTTATATTCAATCCTCAGGTTGTTTTTTTTAGCCTAAATGATCTATAATATTTAAACCGGACAATAACGTTGTCAATATAAAAGGTAAACAAGAAATGCACATGCGCCTGAAAAAACTCTTGTGTCACATTAGGGTCTACTTGTTCAGACTGGTCTTACTCCCTCATTTATAAGATAACAAGCCTGAAACAATTTCTAAATACTTTTGACATCTAGTGGAAAGCATAGGAACTGCAAATGGAGTCCTAAGTCAATTGATACTGTAATGGCATTGAATAAAACTACAAAACCTAAAATAAACTACTTCCTGAATGGATTTTTCTCAGGTTTTCGCCTGCTCAACCAGTTCTGTTATACTCACAGACACTATTTTAACAGTTTTGGACACTTTAGTATTTTCTATCCAAATCTACCAGTTATATACATATCATATCTTCTGGGCCCGAGTAGCAGGCTGTTTAATTTGGGCATGCTTTTCATCCAAAATTCCGAATGCTGCACCCTACCCTAGAGAGGTTATCCATACATCTCCATTTTTGATAGATGGCTCTTCATGTTGTTTGTTTAGTGTGTTCCTATTTTCCCAGAAGTGGTTAGATTCTATGGATTTTTCAGTTATGTTGAGCTGATTTCTGATGTGTTCTTTCTTTTTATGTAGCGCATTTCTGTTTTGTTTTAGTATTTAACCATAGTGAAGGTATAGGCTCAGGTTTTATGGGTCTCTGTGTTTTTGGTTAGATTGGTTCCTCAATTTCTTTCTTAGGTTTTCTTTGTCATTGTTGTAAAAAAAGAAATAAGGTTTTCATTCCACTGTTCCGACCAGCAAAATAAATGTCCGAACCGGTTCAAAAAACCCAAAAAGTACGTTTATATCGTTCCTTTCGGTTCTTTTTTTAACCTTTTACTCAAGTTTTTTACATTTTAGCTCATTAACTAACTTCAACAATCAGTGCAGATAGAGCAGGCAAGCGAGTTGTTTACATGCGTGATGGACAGACAAGTCTAGCCTATGGCGCAAGATGCAACTGAAATTTTACAGGTGGGGAAGAGGGCGAGAGAGGTTTGAGGAGGAGGCTTGAAGCACTGAGCATCTTATGACATGCATTATCTGAATTCGGTCCACAGAGTTATACATAGAAGGAATGGCTTTTATAAATGAACTTTGAATGTCCTTTGAGCTAGCTAGCTAACAATCTTGTGTGTGCAGAGCAGGGCCAGAATTAAAAACAGGTCTTGCCTTTTTGTAGTTAATAAATCCAACGTGAAACATGATAACTAGGCCTATGGCATCCTTAACTAGCATTGAAAAAGTGAACCCATTCTTCTGTTGCTAATTTAAAATCTCTCCCTGTCTTATTGTGGTGGCAGAATTTGGGGTGAGCTGCTGTTACTTTTCAAGGGATATATTCTGTGTTGGACTGTGATATACCTTTCATATACTCTGTACCCCAACACAAGGCCACTGTGATCCGTAACTGTTGCTTGTATAAAATAACTATTGTGTAAACAACATGATTGTATTATCACCTCCCACTATATAATGAACATGTAACTGTTCACTCTTGGGAGTTCTTCCCTGTGAAATCAGAGGTAGATCTTCCTTGCAGCTGATTGTATTACATATGTTTCTATTATACAATTAAATAGTCTCTGCCTTAAATCTCTGGATAAAATTTTCCACAACAATCTCAATCAAGCTTGTAACGTCAGTACTGTAGCCTATTTTTCCATGGGGGGGGGGGGGGGGCAGGTAGCCTAAACATGCACATGCAAAGATTTTCTGCATGCAGGAAAACACTGGAATACAGTGCCTTGCGAAAGTATTCGGCCCCCTTGAACTTTCCGACCTTTTGCCACATTTCAGGCTTCAAACATAAAGATATAAAACTGTATTTTTTTTGTGAAGAATCAACAACAAGTGGGACACAATCATGAAGTGGAACGACATTTATTGGATATTTCAAACTTTTTTAACAAATCAAAAACTGAAAAATTGGGCGTGCAAAATTATTCAGCCCCCTTAAGTTAATAATTTGTAGTGCCACCTTTTGCTGCGATTACAGCTGTAAGTCGCTTGGGGTATGTCTCTATCAGTTTTGCACATCGAGAGATTGAATTTTTTTCCCATTGCTCCTTGCAAAACAGCTTGAGCTCAGTGAGGTTGGATGGAGAGCATTTGTGAACAGCAATTTTCAGTTCTTTCCACAGATTCTCGATTGGATTCAGGTCTGGACTTTGACTTGGCCATTCTAACACCTGGGTATGTTTAGTTTTGAACAATTCCATTGTAGATTTTGCTTTATGTTTTGGATCATTGTCTTGTTGGAAGACAAATCTCCGTCCCAGTCTCAGGTCTTTTGCCGACTCCATCAGGTTTTCTTCCAGAATGGTCCTGTGTTTGGCTCCATCCATCTTCCCATCAATTTTAACCATCTTCCCTGTCCCTGCTGAAGAAAAGCAGGCCCAAACCGTGATGCTGCCACCACCATGTTTGACAGTGGGGATGGTGTGTTCAGGGTGATGAGCTGTGTTGCTTTTACGCCAAACATAACGTTTTGCATTGTTGCCAAAAAGTTCAATTTTGGTTTCATCTGACCAGAGCACCTTCTTCCACATGTTTGGTGTGTCTCCCAGGTGGCTTGTGGCAAACTTTAAACGACACTTTTTATGGATATCTTTAAGAAATGGCTTTCTTCTTGCCACTCTTCCATAAAGGCCAGATTTGTGCAATATACGACTGATTGTTGTCCTATGGACAGAGTCTCCCACCTCAGCTGTAGATCTCTGCAGTTCATCCAGAGTGATCATGGGCCTCTTGGCTGCATCTCTGATCAGTCTTCTCCTTGTATGAGCTGAAAGTTTAGAGGGACGGCCAGGTCTTGGTAGATTTGCAGTGGTCTGATACTCCTTCCATTTCAATATTATCGCTTGCACAGTGCTCCTTGGGATGTTTAAAGCTTTTTGTATCCAAATCCGGCTTTAAACTTCTTCACAGCAGTATCTCGGACCTGCCTGGTGTGTTCCTTGTTCTTCATGATGCTCTCTGCCCTTTTTAACGGACCTCTGAGACTATCACAGTGCAGGTGCATTTATACGGAGACTTGATTACACACAGGTGGATTGTATTTATCATCATTAGTCATTTAGGTCAACATTGGATCATTCAGAGATCCTCACTGAACTTCTGGAGAGAGTTTGCTGCACTGAAAGTAAAGGATCTGAATAATTTTGCACGCACAATTCTTCAGTTTTTGATTTGTTAAAAAAGTTTGAAATATCCAATAAATGCCATTCCACTTCATGATTGTGTCCCACTTGTTGTTGATTCTTCACAAAAAATACAGTTTTATATCTTTATGTTTGAAGCCTGAAATGTGGCAAAAGGTCGCAAAGTTCAAGGGGGCCGAAATACTTTCGCAAGGCACTGTAATTTTCTGAGTGACAGAGTGAGAACTTTGCATAGGCGTTTTGTTGTGGGACTAGGAAGAAAATGCCTGGAACATAAAATAACATTGTTTACCGGTTCCCATGCTTCTTTAAAGAACGGTTCAGTTCCGGAACAGTATGGATCATCAGTTTTCTGTTCTGTTCCAGCGCCTGCTGTTTAGGCTTTCTACTGCCAAGTTTACACCTTCACAACTGCAGTGAAATTTGTTGTTGGCTAATTGTTTACTTTCCATCCATCTGTAGCATTTCTTAATAGTATGCCATTTGTCTGGCTTTGATGTCTCATGATTGAGTATTGCTTTGTTGAAGAAGACCAGGGTGCTACCCTTCCCCAGATCTGTGCCTCGACAGAATCCTGTCTCGGAGCTCTACGGACAATTCCTTTGACCTCATGGCTTGATTTTTTTTTGCTCTGACATGCACGGTCAACTGTGGGACCTTTAAAGACAGGTGTGTGCCTTTCCAAATCATGTCCGATGAATTGAATTTACCACAGGCGGACTCCAAACAAGTTGTAGGAATATTTCAAGGATGATCAATGGAAACAGGATGCACCTGAGCTCATTTTCGAGTCTTATAGCAAAGGGTCTGAATACTAATGTAAAAAAAAAAAAATGTTTTCGCTTTGTCTTTAAGGGGTATTGTGTGTAGATTGATGAGAAAAAACATTTATTTCATCAATTTTAGAATAAGGCTGTAATGTAACAAAATGCAGAAAAGGTCAAGGGGTCTGAATACTTTCCGAATGCACTGTAAGGTTATTATACAGCCAATGTTTGTCTATAGAGATGGCATGGCTGTGTGCTTGATTTTCTACACAGGTCAGCAACGGGTGTTGCTAAAATAGCCGAATCCACTCATTTGAAGGGGTGTCTACATACTTTCTCTCACAAACTCATTTTCAAATCAGGAGAACCCACATGGGGTCGCGACCCCTAGTGAAGAATGCTATGATATTGAAGTGATCTGAGGGGTGTCAGTGGGCTGACTGAATGCTCTGAGAGACTGTGTTGGGGTTGGTGATAGTCGTCTACAGTACTGCTGCCAAGAGATGAGCTGTAGGTGCACCTACCGTAGGAGTCCCCTCGAAGCCTACCATTTTGATTATGTACAGACCCAGATGAGTACATGTTCCTGGGTCTGGAAATGATTGATCTCCCCTCTCTTGGATGGAGAAGCTGTCTAAATTGAAGTATGGTGATTTTAGTGGGGGGATTCAGGTAGCACACAGGATGGAAATGTTCTCTGTTGAGATTATTTCCTTATTTATTTCCAAATGTGCCTGTTTTTATTAATTGAATAGTGGGTTAGGTCTGCTTTATACCAAATTAGCATACTCCCTGGGTCTCTTCCCTGTTTCACACCTGGTAGTTTGGTGGATGGGACTACCAGCTCTCTGTAACCTAAAGGGCAACCAGTGGATCCATCTCATCTCTACCATCTTTCTTATAGGATAACAATGTCTATATTTCTTTTGGTGAAATGTCCTCACTCACTCACACCACAGAAACGTTACTGCTCAGAGTTTTCTATTCACACCAGGCCATGAACTTTGAGAACACCATTGTGTTGTGCATGAGTCATGGCACCTGTTGACAGCAGGTCAGAGTAGAAGCCTAGAGTTCCACCATCCAGTAGGTCTAACTTGTACTAGACACTACCCAGGACAGTCTTCTATGAATCCAATAACTTGTTCCATACAGATCCTAGTGGACATTGGCATCCTAGCAACATGACAAAAACAAAACCTGTGGTCAATGAAACTTTAATTCTAGATATGGTCAAATATTGTAGAAAACTATAGGATCTCTAATACTTTGTACTGAAACCTATTCTGTGGCAGCCTATGTTCATGATGCAGGTCTCATAGAATGTCTCTATGTCATCTAGGCTAAGTCATCTTATAACTTTAGGGAAATGCATTTAATGGCCTAGTGAAATGTACTGTAGCCAATATATAATTGACCAAGCAGTGGTCATGGAACAACTACATACAGTAAGTTACCACTGGTGCTGTAAAAACATATACTACCACAGCTACGTTACTATAGCTAGTGGGACCTATGGCGACAATAACGATTGAGTGATGTGGGTCATTTCCAATGCTAGCCTTATAAATGGGACTCTAGAGAATATAATTGAAAGGAACAAATGAGTGAGAATGGTTTTAGAGGCAGTGCGATCTGGTAACGGAGGACAGTACAATCCGGTTACATCATTTGATGATTAACAGTGTGCTTGCTGAGCTCAGCCTGACATGGTTATGGTGTGGGGCAGACAAGCAGTGCAAGCTGGGAGAAAATCAACTGCCACAGCAACTAACCTGCTGTAACGGTTATCCACAGAATCAAACAATGCTGACATCTTAGATTGGTATCATGTATTGGTGTTTTCCTCCCTTTGCCCAGGAGCCAAATCTATTGCTTCCAACCTACTCAAAAACAGCACTTGCCAACTTGAATTGGAATGAGGTAGTCTTTCAACACGTTTGTATGTAGTATCACTAGGATGTCTGATTTTGTTCTTCAACACTTGACTGTTTAAGGTACACCTCTCTCTTGTCCATCTTCCTCTATCTTGTCCCTCTTCCTCTCTCTGTCCCTCTTCCTCTCTCTGTCCATCTTCCTCTCTCTTATCCCTCTTTGTCTTTTGCGCTCTCACTTCCTGTCTCTCAGGGTCCGTCTCGTCGTGTGATGCATTCCTCAATGTCTTCCAGAGTAAGGGGCTGAAGCCGGAGGTAATCTGTCCCTGTGCCAGCTCTCCAGAGGCCCTCACTGTAGCCATCAGGAGGTACACACAAACACTCATTACTATGAACTTTAATACAAAACTCTTAAGTTTACTGTCCTGTGGGTTATGGCAGTTATAGCTGCCACCCATCTATTGTAGCTCAACTTCAAATAGCCCCTGCTTACAGTAATGAGGGCAAGTTTAATTAAATCTCAAATTACAGGAAAAAAAAGTTAACTCCCTGCCCTTGATTATGACACTGTAAAAAGCTTACTGTGTGCGCCACATGCATCACTTATTATTAGCCACATGCATCACTTATAAATTACATCTTGACATTAAGGATACTGTGGCAATTACGTCATTTCATTTCCAGGACACAGTTTCAAACTCGCAAATCTAATCAACGGCCTGCCAATAAAACCCAATTCCCATTTCTACCCTGTTGCCCACACACACACACACACACACACACACACACACACACACACACACACACACACACACACACACACAGCACCATTAATGAAAGCACCCCCATGATGGCGTTATCCTGGTGTTTTATGGCCCTCCGTTTCCCCGGGGGCGTCGAGCTCCCGCTTCCACTAAGGGAGTAGCCCCATCCCTAGCCGTATAATTGGCAGATTTTTAAATGGGATGCAGGTTTTGATTTGGGGATGTGTATTTTGGAAACTTGTTGATAGGGGCGCTTCACTGTGGCTGACCCCGGTTCTGACCCCAACCTCTCCGTGTATACAGTATGTACTGTATGTGCATGTCTACCGGGGTGAATGGGATATGCAGAAGACCCATTTATGTTGTTTGTCATGAAGCAAATGGACAATAAAGTAACCTTCTTGTTAATAGGCCGACAGACGACAGTAACCAGCCCCCGGGGAGAGGAGTACTGTCCATGCAGGGTCTGAGTCACGGGGTCATCCGGGTGGACTCTGAGGAGAAGCTGTCTGTTCTCACCTTGCAGGATGTCGGCACTGTCATGCCAGGAGGTAAACAGCAGGGTTGCAATACCGGTTACTTTCCCAATATTCCCAAGTTTCCAGAAATCCTGGTTGGAAGATTCCTGGCATCAGAATTGAATAAGAAGGAAGTCTGGTAACCTGCAACTGGTGTTTCTGGAAAGGCTGGGATTTTTGGCAAGGTTACTGGAGATTGTGTAACCCTACTACAAACACAGCTTTATGTCTGCTTTATGCCCCTAGCAAGGATAGAAAGCAGCATAGCAAACAATGTTCATAGATTCATTGAATTTACCAGACACACACACACACATTACTTGATGTATGACTGAATTATCCAAAAAAGATCGTTTTGATATCCATATTTTTAGATGAAGCAGAAGTTGTTCATTATCCAGATAGCGTCATATGATCGAGTTTCCATCAAATGGAATCTTGTTTTCCATGTAAAATCCTGGCATTACTCACGACGATGCCTCATAACTGACCAAAACGCATAAAGAAGTTCTATTGACCCTGAAATAAAAATATAAAAAGTGTAAATAAAAAAACACATTCCTCAACGGAGAGTTCAACCTAAGGAGTGTGTTTTTGTGATTTGGCTCAGTGGGAGGGTTGGAGAGGGTAGCTCAAATGTCACCCTATACCATACATAGTGCCCTACGTTTGACCAGAGCACTATGGGAATTTTATAAGGTGTTTGGGACGCAGAAAGACCGAAGAAGAAGAGAGGGGGTTGTGTGGTGGGTTTCTAGATTCCTGAGGGCCCTGACCTCCCCAGCATGTGGTGCCAAGATGAGTGCCTGGCTGCCTGATACAGAGTTCATAAAGAACCTTTCCACCCACACAGAGGCCCTGCAGCCATGACCCAGGGCCGCGGGCCTCCCTACCACCTCCCTACCCCTTAACCTGTCTCCTTCCAGCTCCAGATACGGGTGACCCCAACCTCATTTCCTCACCTGCTCTCTGTTAGGGGTTTCCTGGAAGTGTGTTGTGGTCCTGAGGACGCAACACCTTTTTATTGAACACAAGGGATGTGTCCCAAATGGCATCCAGTTCCTTATATAGTGCACTACTTTCTACCAGAGCCCTACAGGTACTGGTCAAAAGTAGTGCACTAAATAGGGAATATGGTGCCATTTGGGACACAGACCAAAGGAGTACACCCTATGTGCTGCAGAGTAATGCAGTGGCTATATAATGAAGTGCACTTGGCTTGATGTGGATCATTGAGGGAGCTGGGCCTGGCTTCACTGCTCTAAACCCCTCTCTCGCATGCGCTGCTGTTTACTAAAAAAAACTCTCCCTCTTTCATTCCCCTCCACTCTCCTCCTCTTTTTGATTTCTTGCAGCTCTCATGTGTGTAGTGAAACCAGATGGGGTTCCGCAGTTATGCAAAACAGATGAGATCGGGGAGCTGTGTGTGGGTTCTATTGCCACGGGGACGTCGTACTACGGTCTCTCAGGCATGACCAAGAACACCTTTGAGGTAAGGCCTAACAGCATGGTGTTGTGGGCTGAACTACTCCTGGGTCCTGGCTAGGGACGGTTAGGATGCCTGGGGATTGGCTCTAACCACTGCTGCTGTTCAATAGTTCTTAAAAACCCTTCCACATTCCTCAAGTGCTCTATATAATCCATTACTGGAGAGAGTAATTTAATGGAATTGCACCCTTATGTGATGCGTTCATTCATTCATTTGTTTTATTTATCCATTGGGCTAATTTTAATAACTTTCTGTGTATTGCAGGTTGTTCGGAGATTGATAAACTAATGTGTATGTCTGTACTCTAGGTGTTCCCCATGAACAGTGTTGGGGCTCTCATCAGTGAGTACCCCTTCACCAGGACAGGCTTGCTGGGCTTCGTGGGTCCTGGGGGACTGTGCTTCATCGCTGGCAAGATGGACGGCCTCATGGTGGTGGGGGGAAGGAGGCACAACGCTGACGACATCGTGGCTACAGCCCTGGCTGTGGAGCCCATGAAGTTTGTCTACAGGGGGAGGTAGCTGTTCATCTATCAGTTGTGGATAGGGACAGGAGTTTTTCTTCGTGTGTGATCATACCTGTGGACTGGAAAAGCTCCTGACACTACTTAAATAAGAAATGATGGTGATCATAGCTGATTGACTGTTTGTGCTTATGCAGTGTTGGTAGCAGTATTGGTCTCCTGTTTCTCTATGCTACAGGATAGCTGTGTGCTAATGCTAACAGTGTGGTAACAGTATTGGTCTCCTGTTTCTCTATGCTACAGGATAGCTGTGTGCTAATGCTAACAGTGTGGTAACAGTATTGGTCTCCTGTTTCTCTATGCTACAGGATAGCTGTGTGCTAATGCTAACAGTGTGGTAACAGTATTGGTCTCCTGTTTCTCTATGCTACAGGATAGCTGTGTGCTAATGCTAACAGTGTGGTAACAGTATTGGTCTCCTGTTTCTCTATGCTACAGGATAGCTGTGTGCTAATGCTAACAGTGTGGTAACATTATTGGTCTCCTGTTTCTCTGTGCTCCAGGATAGCAGTGTGCTAACGGTGTTGGTCTCCTTCTGTATGTAATTCTATGGTTGGTCTCCCATCTCTCTGTTCTCCAGGATAGCAGTGTTCTCCATCTCTGTGTTACATGATGAGAGGATCGTGGTGGTGGCAGAGCAGAGACCTGACTCTACAGAGGAGGACAGCTTTCAGTGGATGAGCAGAGTGCTGCAGGTGTGTATACACACACACACACACACACACACACAGGAGGACACTTTCAGTGGATGACACACACACACACACACATACACACACACACACACACACACACCAGTAGACTGAGCCCTGTACTGTAATAACCCAGGTCTCTGGGCTCCTGTCCATAACTAAAGAGACTGTGGTTTCACTATTAAAGCTGTTTCCAGCTGTGTGATTGCAGTCAAAACAAATAAGATAACATGTTCACTTCCTCTTGATCCGATTACACATGGCCTTGGTGTCTCTAGCGTCTTTACGACTGTAGCCATATTCCACCTAAGTCAAATGTTCACTTAGTTCACGCATGGAGACAAAGTGAGAATTTGACTTAATAGGAAGTTGTGATTTGCTCCTGAGCCATCCATACCTCACATGTCAAACACTGGCACTGTGTTCCTCCGCATACAGGCAATATGTCCTGTCTTTACTACTGTAAGCATATCTAGTTGTCATATACAATATAATAGTGCAGTCCTTTTGAGGCACACATCACCCTAATCCCTGTCCCCTTCCCTCCCCATATAGGCCATAGATGGGATCCACCAGGTGGGGGTGTATTGCCTGGCCCTGGTCCCCTCCAACACACTTCCTAAAACCCCTCTGGGGGGAATCCACCTGTCAGAGAGCAAGCAGCTGTTCCTGGAGGGCTCCCTGCACCCCTGCAACGTCCTCATGTGTCCCCATACCTGTGTAACCAACCTGCCCAAGCCCCGTCAGAAACAACCGGGTCAGACACTATATTACACCATCCTGACTGGGTCAGCCTGGGGGGTTGATAGTTCATTTGTTTCATAGAAATCCTTAGTTTACATGGTGATAGAGATATCTACAGCCATTTAATTCATCTTCATATTTCTTGATTCTGTTGGATGAGGTGTAGAACTATTCAGGACTGTACAGGGTGTGTTTTGTAGTCTGGCTTTGTAACATGTCCCATCTGATCCAACACATCCCAAACTGTCACCTCTCTCCATTAGTTATAGTACTGCGTTGCCCCTAGATAGATGTTATTTTACAACAGGTTTCTGTCTGAAAGGCAATCTGTCAGAGTAGAATCCATCCAGCCAATTGGCCCATCCATTCGGTGGCCTTCGCCTCTGAACACAAGGTCAATCTCAGCCCACCTGGTCTCTGTAAATCTCTGGGAATTAGGGGGAATTCACTGCACACACAATGTGAGCTAGTATATATCACTGTAGATCACAGCCAGGGATATAGATTCCACATGTTTGTATCAGCATGTCTCTCTGTATGTGTGTTGTCTCACCTTTATCCCTCTGTCCACAGAGATCGGGCCTGCCTCTGTGATGGTGGGGAACCTGGTGTCGGGGAAGAGGATTGCCCAGGCTAGCGGCAGGGACCTGGGCCAGATGGAAGACAATGATCAGGCAAGGAAGGTGTGTGTGCTGTGCTGCTCTCTGAGGGCTTGGTTTTCATCAACACCATCTACATCAGCACACTCATTAAACCATGGACTGTGGTCTTCCAGCTGAATATTCATCTGTGCCCCAAATGCCACCCTACACCATACATGGTGCACTACTTTTGACCAGATCCCTATGGGCCCTGGTCAAAAGTAGTGCACTATATAGAGAATAGGATGCCACTCTCCATGTTTAAGTTGACCATCGACTATAATTTGATCCCCTCATATGTAAACACTATAGTTGTACTGTAGTTCAGCCGTTGTTCATCTATAGTCTCCCAAAGTCATCTGAATTATTTATCCAACATCTGTTGTATATTATTCTATTCCTCCTTTCATGATATCTAAGTGTTTATATGGATGGATCAGACCATATACATTTCTGCTCTCATGCCTTGCACAACACAGCAACAAATACCACCGTCCAGTGGTCCAGTAAGATGTATTGTTACTCTGATTTTGACTCAAGTGTCAAGGCTACAAATGTCCTGGGATCGGTAGACTGATGTTGTTACAGAACTAATATGGAACAAAGCGTTTAAAGGGATTGTTGAGACAGGCAACATTAGGATATTTAGTATGCACAGTGCTAAAGACATTTCTCAATGGTATTTTCTATTTCATAGACAGATGTCTAAGAGGCTCTCTGTCTCTGAGATACCTAATAATAGGCTGTGTAACTGTACCGTGAACTGCGTCCCAAATGGAATTTTCCTTATGTAGTTCCCTTTGTATTCCCTGTTGGCCCTGGTTAAAAGTAGTGCACTAATATAGGGATTAGTGATCCATTGGGACCAGTGCAGTGTGTTTGCAATAGACTGAAGGAGATGGATGGGACTGTAGAGTGCAGAGTGCCTACCCCAGCATAGCTCTAGGTGCTGACACTAGGCCTCTGGTCTCCCTGTATCCATAGCTCTAGGTACTGACACTAGGCCTCTGGTCTCCCTGTATCCATAGCTCTAGGTACTGACACTAGGCCTCTGGTCTCCCTGTATCCATAGCTCTAGGTACTGACACTAGGCCTCTGGTCTCCCTGTATCCATAGCTCTAGGTACTGACACTAGGCCTCTGTTCTCCCTGTATCCGTAGCTCTAGGTACTGACACTAGGCCTCTGGTCTCCCTGTATCCATAGCTCTAGGTACTGACACTAGGCCTCTGGTCTCCCTGTATCCATAGCTCTAGGTACTGACACTAGGCCTCTGTTCTCCCTGTATCCGTAGCTCTAGGTACTGACACTAGGCCTTTGGTCTCCCTGTATCCATAGCTCTAGGTACTGACACTAGGCCTCTGGTCTCCCTGTATCCATTGCTTCCTCTCTGTTTCCACTGAGTGTTGGAACTATCCATCAACATTTTCTTTCTATGAAGTAGGAAGCTTAAACCGGTCAAACACAGACTGTGATGTAATGTTGGCTTCTCTAAGCCCTTCATATCTGGGTAGTGGATAGCGGCATACTGGTTGGTATACTGCGTGTTGGGGAAGGATTGTAGTCTTGGTTAGTTTGGTTTGATTAGATTTGCCTTGAAATATCAAACAGTACATTTCCCTCAGGGCTTTAGGACGACCCTGGCAAATGGCATCCTATTCCCTACAGTGCACTACTTTTTGAACAGGGCCCATAGGACTCTGATCAAAAGTAGTGCCCTACATAGGAAATAGGGTGCTATTTGGGACGAAGCCCCTGTCAATACAGAGATGTATGTGATTTGACTGATTCTCGATTTGATGGCACTTTATTTTCCTTTTCCAG
This sequence comes from Oncorhynchus masou masou, assembly GCF_036934945.1. Taxonomy (NCBI): domain Eukaryota; kingdom Metazoa; phylum Chordata; class Actinopteri; order Salmoniformes; family Salmonidae; genus Oncorhynchus; species Oncorhynchus masou. The sequence continues at coordinate 31,677,655 of NC_088214.1, read as the reverse complement.
TGGCAGAGGTTTGGAAAGTAATTATTAATAAAGGAATGTGAGGTGCCTGGCTGGTGGCACTGAGCAATGGTGAGCATAGCCGTACCGTAGCGGAGACAGAATTGATTTCCCCTTTCTCTCATGCTGAAAAATCTCATCAATCACCCCGTTAGGCAGTCGCTTGGGCAGTACGACCTCTAATGTAAAGTGACAAGGCAGACGACAGCAACAACACAACACTCACATTTCTTCTGTTTTACTTTCCCTTTGGAAGACGGGACACATTGAGTGCATTTCAAATAGCACCCCATTCCCTATATAGTGCACTACTTTTGACCAGGGCTGATAAGACTCTAGTTAAAAGTGGTGAACTATTGAGGGGAATAGGGTGCCATTTGGAAGGCAGATATTGTTTGTGGTTTGGAATCCTCTGACTCAGACTTCATGCTCTTTTCCATTTGCTCTAATCCCCCTAGCAACCATCAGTCTGTATCCCTTCCTTTGCTCCTTTGTTCTGTTCAGCATGCCAACCAGACCATAATAATCACTGCTGCTCTGCTTCCCTCATTATCACCTTAATGCACCAATATGGTCTGGTTGTCTGCATGCTCATTCATCTGGAAATCAGGCCCTTTGTGTGAATGGCTTTTTCTTATTTCGAAGCTCGATTTCCTTAATATTCAATGTTGTGATTTTAAACCTGTGCTCGATAGTCTGGCCGTGTCTAACCCAATCAATGAATTTGCGTCAGGGAATGGTTGCTGCTCTAGCATGTTTTGTTCCTTCTTTCCAGCATAACGAATAGTTGTGTTCAACTTCATATTGCTGAAATGTACACCACCGACCACCTAGTTGGTCACATAACAGTAAAGACTGGTATCCACTTTGACAGCTGATACTTTTCAGATAAATCTCTTCTACACAAGCTCTGGAATCACAGACGCTTAAACAGATAAAGCTCTTTCTTCTCTGTGCTGATTCTAATCCACAGCCCTGGAGTCTGAGTCACAGACCAACACTGACTGGCTGGGCTGATTAAAGACAATGGCTCTTTGTGCTGCTCCGTACTGACCAGGCAGGCTCAGGCTTAACTACAGCACTCTGGGGGAGTCTCAGAGGAGGGGGTGGGCTTTCAGCGTTCAATACAGTCCTCTGCCAATCATATCTGCCTGTCTCTCCTGGCTGTCACAGCTCTGACAATATTGGGGATGCATCCCAAATGGAACTCTATTCCCTATGTAGTGCCTTACTTTGGACCATGGGCCCATAGGGCTCTGATCAAAAGTGATGCACTAAATAGGGAATACGGTGCATTTTGGGACACAACCTGGGCCTCTCTCAATCCCACTGATCTAGCCTAATCTACAGTAGTGGGACGGTTTCCTGTGAACAGAAACAGAATATATTGGTTTTACTGAATTATCCACTGGGCTTATGGCAAGTGCCTTAGTGATGTTTTCATCAGGAAACAGTGTTCATTTTTTTGCCAATGTTGTAGCGGCGTTGGCAGAGTCGACTAAGTTCCTGTCTTAATGTTTGTTTGAGTGCAGAGAGAGGGTGGGCGGGAGCCACTTAGTTTTAGGCAGCCCCTCACTTGGGATTTGTCCCAAATGGCACCCTATTCCCTATGCAGTGTAATACTTTTGAACAAACCCCTATGGGCCCTGGTCAAAAGCAGTGCACTACACAGGAGATGGGGCGGCATTTGGGAAACAGACTAGGGTTCACAGGGAAATAGTCTGTTCCGTGTGTCTGTTGGAAACAGGCCTTCCTATGGAATTAGACAGGAAATATCAAATGACTGTTTTAACAGGACAACATCTGTCCGTACTTAATGACAAGAGCCCCAGTGTAAAACTAAGCATTTTCAGCAGCTGTCATTTTCACACCATTTTTCTAAAACTAGACAGGCTAAAGTGACGGTTGGTGGTGGGTGGATTTTCCTGGGGTGTCCAGAGCAAGGAAGTAGTTCATGGTGTAAATCCTAAATGGCACTCTATTCCCTAATTAGTGTAATACCTTTGACCAGAGGGATCTGGTAATAGGGTGCCATTTTGGGACACATCTGGTTGTCAGAGCAGCGTAGAAGATCACAGAGAACATGGTTTACTATCTGTAGCAGTTGGACCCAGTGGGTTAAAACGGTGCATACTGAATCTCTAATTCATCACTATAAGAGCAGGCCTGAAGACTTTTGTGCTCTGCTCCTATGACAGAACCAAACTGCAAAAAGCATGAATTACACTCCACTATTTACTCCTCCACTGCCCCCATGGATGAATCCTTGAAAAATTCATAAACTGAGACATGCTTGGCCCATTCTCTTATTTCTCACTCTTTCTATCTGCGCCACCGATATGGAGCTCGTGTCTCTCTCCCTCTCTGTCTCTCTCAGCAACTGAACCAGTGCCTTCAGCATTTTGAAATGTTATGAGAGCAGGTCATTGTGCTAAAAGAATGATATGTGTAAGAACTCAGCGTGTCACCTTCTAATATGAAGCTCTGACTTTGCTGATACGCTTACATGACAAAAAGTATGTGGACACTTGCTCGTCGAACATCTCATTCCAAAACATGGGCATTTATATGGAGTTGGTCCCCCTTCTTGTTGCGATAACAGCCTCCACTCTTCTGGGAAGGCATTCCACTAGATGTTGGAACATTGCTGGCTTCCGTTCAGCAACAAGAGTATTAGTGAGGTCGGGCTTTTGATGTTGGGCGATTAGTCCTGGCTCGTGGTCGGCGTTGCAATTCATCCCAAAGGTGTACGATGGGTTTGAGGTCTGGGCTATGTGCAGGCCTGTCAAGTTCTTCCATACTGATCTCGACAAACCATTTCTGTATGGACCTCGCTTTGTGCACGGGGGCATTGTCATGCTAAAAAGGGCCTTCCCCAAACTGTTGCCACGAAGTTGAAGCACAGAATGGTGTAGAATGTCATTGTATGCTACAGAATTAAAGTTTCCCTTCACTAGAACTGAGGGGCCTAACCCAAACAATGAAAAACTGCCCCAGACTATTATTCCTCCTCCACCAAACTTTACAGTTGGCACTATGCATTGGGGTAGGTAGCGTTCTCCTGGCAACCGCCAAACCCAGATTCGTCTGTCGGACTGCCAGATGGTGAAGCGTGATTCATCAATCCAGAGAACATGTTTTGAACTTTACATCACTCCAGCTGACACTTGGCATTGCGCGTGGTGATCTTAGGTTTGTGTGCATCTGCTCTGCCATGGAAACCTATTTCATGAAGCTCCTGACGAACAGTTCTTGTGCTGATGTGGCTTCCAGAGGCAGTTTGGAACTATGTAGTGAGTGTTGCAACCAAGGACAGGCGTTTTTTACGCGCCAGCACTCGGCGGTCCCATTCTGTGAGGTTGTGTGGCATACCACTTCGTGGCTGAGCTGTTGCTCCAAGACATTTCCACTTCACAATAACAGCCCTTACAGTTGACCGGGGCAGCTCTAGCAGGGCAGAAAGTTTACGAACTGACTTGTTGGAAAAGTGGCATCCTATGACGGTGCCACGTTGAAAATGACTGAGCTGTTCAGTAAGGCTATTCTACTGTCAATGTTTGTCTATGGAGATTGCATGGTTGTGTGTTCGATTTTATACACCTGTCAGCAACGGGTGAGACTGAAATAGCCGATTCCATTCATTTGAAGGGGTGTCAACATACTTTTGTGTAGATACTTTATTGAGGAAAAATATACTTACTGTGATATGTGGTTGTCCTACCTAGCAATCTTAAGATGAATTCACTAACTGTAGTTGCTGTGGATAAGAGCATCTGCTAAATAACTCAAATGTAACAGCTTCTCCTCGATAGGCTAACAGACTTTGTGATTATGGCAGACATGTTTTAGTCAATGGTACTTAATTACTGTACCTTTCTCTCCTAGGCGATGTCTGAAATGGCACCCTATTCCCTATATAGGGCACTTCTTTTGACCAGAACCCTATGCATTCCCTGGTCAAAAGTAGTCCACTCTACAGAGAGAATAGGGTGCCTTTTGTGACACACACACTTCCTGTCTGAGTTGAACACTGAGGCATAATGGCTCCTCTCCTCTCAGAGTGTGTGATCCAGCCAGAGGCTTATTTTATTTTCCCTTCTTTTGTATATTTTAGTTCCTCTTCCTCTCTGAAGTGTTACAATGGAGGGCCCAGACCACTCCGGACCATGTGCTTTACACACTTCTCAACTGCAGGGTGAGTGAGACCTGGCTAAAGGCTCTATTGGCATTGTTCCCATCTGACTCCTGACATGTTTTGTTCACACAGCAGTAGCAGCTGAAATAGTTGAGTGTTCTCACTTTGTATTGAGACCCATGAGGGTTTTATTTGAAGTAGCCCTATCAAAGACCTATTGAAACTTTAAACTGTAAATCATCATTTTCTTGCTCCCTCTTTCTCGCGCTCTCTTTTTCTCTCGCTCTTTCTTTTTGTCTCTCTCGCATCTTATCTCTCTTACGTGTGTGTGTGTGTGTGTGTGTGCCTGTGTCTTCGCGTGTGTGACCACAGGGGACGATAGCCAGCTCTCTGACATGTGTCCAATTGCATAAGAGAGCAGAGAAGATTGCCACCATGCTGGCGGAGCGAGGACACCTACAGGACGGGGAACACATTGCGCTCGTCTACCCCCCTGGTACGGCTGCTGCCTGGGACTCAGGCTGACACTCAGATCACACGTCTCTCACTGGGTTTTATCACCAGCAGTCATGTGTTGTCAGTTATCATTCATCAATCTAGAATCTCTCTGTGCTTCCAAGCCACATCTCTCTGATAGAATAGCACTTCCCACAAGAGTGTGCTGATCTTTAAGGGAACACACAGAGAAGGCCCTGGGTGTTCCAAGATTTAAAAGGTAGAATTCTAATTTGGAACTCCGTTAGTATTTGGGAGCCAGAGAAATTCAAGCGTTCAAGTGAACCATAGGTCCATAATGATAAGGCTCAGTCAAGCAGGACAAAATCCTGACAAGGGAGATTGCCTGAGAGAGCCATTCAATTAACTGTCTCTTGGACGGCCTGCTCAATACGACACCTTGTCCTGAGGGTGCAGTGTCTTTCTGTCGGTCGGGAGGATGGTTCCGATTTGGCACAGGGACTCATGGACTGACGGACCAGAACTAATATCCTCTCTCTCTCTGTGTCCTTCATGCAGGGATTGACCTGATCGCAGCGTTCTACGGGTGCCTGTATGCGGGCTGCGTGCCAATCACTGTGCGACCTCCACACCCCCAGAACATAGCCACCACTCTGCCCACAGTGAAGATGATCGTGGAGGTAAGTGCGTCGGTTGACGTCCGCTGTATCAAGTCGTCATCGCATCACAACTGACCTTTCATTAGAGAAAATGTAGACCAAGATGATGCTTAAGAGGTCACGTTAAAGGGAGCGGGATCCTCGAAGGCGACAGAGTAGGCCTCGTCTTTCTGGAGCATTTTACAGTGCGTTTGCGCGTGCATGTATAAACTTGTGTGTATCCAAACTTGTATTTGCTTGTCTCAACGTGTGCGTGTGGCCCCAGGTGAGCCGCTCGGCGTGTATGATGACCACAGCGGGGATCTGTAAACTGCTGAGGTCGAAGGAGGCCTCAGCAGCAGTGGATGTCAGGTCCTGGCCTCCTGTCCTGGACACAGGTAAGAGACTCCATTACCCACGCTGCACCAGTCACCTCAGTCAGACATTACCCACTTTAGCCCGAGGGTCTGGACTTCTTTACAACAGACACCGATGCAGAGATCTTACGACCAATCGAGACCAATGAGAATGTAATGTATCCTCTACTTAGGAATGTATTGGTGATAACAGTGGTCTTGTCCTTTGTCTCTCTGTCCTCTAGACGATCTGCCAAGGAAGAAACCTCCATTGTTGTACAAGCCCTCCAACCCAGACACACTGGCCTACCTGGACTTCAGTGTGTCCACCACAGGGATGCTCGCAGGAGTGAAGGTAAACCTCTAACCAGAATGTGTTTCTCCTATCAGGGAGGCTGATATCTCGAGAAGCGTATGAAGTGAAACAGAAACAAGCTGTATGAAGTGATCGTCTGAGTGAAAAGATAGTGGTGACATTTCAACAACATGAAAGCAGTTATTGATCCCAGCCCCCCTCTGCTGTGGATGACTGCTGAATCTGTCACAGTACGGTGCTCTCCCAGAAGGCCTGTTCTCCCTGTCGCCACAGATCCAACGCCGTACAGTACGGTGCTCACCCAGAAGGCCTGTTCTCCCTGTCGCCACAGATCCAACGCCGTACAGTACGGTGCTCACCCAGAAGGCCTGTTCTCCCTGTCGCCACAGATCCAACGCCGTACAGTACGGTGCTCACCCAGAAGGCCTGTTCTCCCTGTCGCCACAGATCCAACGCCGTACAGTACGGTGCTCACCCAGAAGGCCTGTTCTCCCTGTCGCCACAGATCCAACGCCGTACAGTACGGTGCTCACCCAGAAGGCCTGTTCTCCCTGTCGCCACAGATCCAACGCTGTACAGTACGGTGCTCACCCAGAAGGCCTGTTCTCCCTGTCGCCACAGATCCAACGCCGTACAGTACGGTGCTCACCCAGAAGGCCTGTTCTCCCTGTCGCCACAGATCCAACGCCGTACAGTACGGTGCTCACCCAGAAGGCCTGTTCTCCCTGTCGCCACAGATCCAACGCCAGTGAAATAGCAACTTGTAAAGATGAATCTTTTCACTGGTCTACAAGGAAGCAAATGTGCTATCAGTTCCTCAGTGGACGAGGCTGTGGATTTCTCTCCCTTCACCTAGAGGCGATTGTCTATTCTGTTCTCCGTTTAGCTGAAAACGCGTAGAGGAATAGGGTCGATTGAGGTGGTGGGGGAGAATTGTTGTGGTGTGTGGGGGCTCTTTTCTGTAGTTTATTAAAACAAGATGCACTCTGGCTGTTCAGCCATGTCAAATAATGATGTCTCTCATGCTGTACACTGATTAGCATGACAAAACCCTGGATTTGGGTTTCATGTGAGAACATGTCTCCTCCTACTGCTGTGTCCCAAATGGCGCCCTATTCCCTACTTAGTGCACTACTTTTGGAAAGCGCCTTATATCCCTTTGTCAAATGTACAGCACTGTGTAGTGAATAGTGTGCCATTTTTGACACGGATAGGATTGCGTGCCACTTTAACAACCTCTCAGGCTGGAGTGGAACTAGTGTTTTTCAATGGGACAATAACAGCTTCTATCTACCGGAGGGGAGACGCACCAAGTTGTGGAAGCGTTATCCCACTATATATTCAGCCGCGTTGAGTCATTGTTCTACGATTTAATTTATTCATTAGTTAAGGATTCAGGAGTGGTACTCTTACTAGCAGCTCATGAGAATATTTACTTGGATAGTTTTTTGCAGTGCGTTTCCTAATTCTGATGCAGTTCCATTGAAACTCAAATCAAAGCCTTGGGCTTGAATACCGTACTGTATATTGATAACGTTCTGAAAGAATGACTGGGGTACACATGTACGTCATGTGTATATTGTTTAATAAAGGGCCACCCTGGTCAAAATGATAGACTGTATTTGTTGGTTTTGTGATGTTGCTTGAGTGCCCTTCAGTTTGTGCCACCATGCCAACTCCTTGTCACTTGTTGTCATATTTTGTAATGGAGTTGGCAAGAGCACAAACAGATCTGGGACCAGGCTATAGCCAAGTAGAGTGTTAACTAAATTACTAATCTGTATGCGTTTGTTCTTATCATCCCTCCCGTGTAGATGTCTCATACTGCCACCAGTGCCTTCTGCCGTTCTATCAAGCTGCAGTGTGAGCTGTACCCCTCTCGTGAGGTGGCTATCTGTCTGGACCCCTACTGCGGCCTGGGCTTCGTCCTCTGGTGCCTTTGCAGGTGAAACCGAGAGAGATGGACCCTTCTAGCCTCGTCACTGCCCACCAATCACATCACACACATCTAGCTCTGCTGCGTCCACACTTCACCCACACACACATTACACACACACACACACGCACACACACACACAGCTACTCCTGGACCTCTGTTCTGAAGAAGCCATGCTATGTTCACCCTGCGCCTCACTCAGACCCTCACACACAGTGAGTGACGTCCTCATCGGAATGCACCGTCTCTCAGTACCCACAGATGTCAGGAAGCCTGTCTTCTTCAGGCAGACCAGTTAGACCTGTGCCATGCTGGGGCCTTGTCAGGACATTACAGGCCTGTCAGAGGCCGGGGGGGGGGGGTGTTGAGAGGGAGAGATAGAGAGAGAGAGACTAAGCAGGGGGCCAAATGCAGCGCATGCATTATTCTGCTGTGTTTAGCCTCCCACCCGCCTCCTTGTGACGATGACGCCGTTCTGCTCCGCTGTCCGCTGGGCTTTCTTTAATCGCCTCCCCGTTGGAAGCACTCTGACATGGCACCACTCAACTTGGCAAATCTTCAGATGGAAATATCCTCAGTGGGGTGCTGTCTCAACACCAGGACCTTGCTAAAGAACAAAGCTGTTTTATTTGCCACGTGTGTTTCTGATTGATGCCTACGCAAACTAGCCCTGACTTGTTATTCAGTGTATAATTCACTAGCTACTAGTTAGCTGTACTATTAGAGGTTGCATTGGCCTTGATGAAATGGCATTGGTCTGGATTATAAATGGAGCCACTGAATATATAGTGTAGTTGGCTGTTAGTACACTCATGGTCCCAGGTGTGAAGTGTATGAAGTCTTTAAGTGTGTGTGCTCTCAGGCTACGCACTTACTGTATGGTACATGTTTCTAGTGTGTACTTAGTTAGTGTCCTGTGTGTACTCACTCTGTGTCTCCTGTTTCTAGTGTGTACTACCTAGTTAGTGTCCTGTGTGTACTCACTCTGTGTCTCCTGTTTCTAGTGTGTACTACCTAGTTAGTGTCCTGTGTGTACTCACTCTGTGTCTCCTGTTTCTAGTGTGTACTACCTAGTTAGTGTCCTGTGTGTACTCACTCTGTGTCTCCTGTTTCTAGTGTGTACTACCTAGTTAGTGTCCTGTGTGTACTCACTCTGTGTCTCCTGTTTCTAGTGTGTACTACCTAGTTAGTGTCCTGTGTGTACTCACTCTGTGTCTCCGGTTTCTAGTGTGTACTCCGGCCACCAGTCGATCCTGATCCCACCTTCGGAGTTGGAGGTGAACCCTGCTCTGTGGCTGCTAGCTGTCAGTCAGTACAAGGTCAGGGACACCTTCTGCTCCTACAGCGTCATGGAGCTTTGCACCAAGGGCCTGGGCCTGCAGACCGAATCCCTCAAGGTAGGTATCTACCCGCCAAATCACCACAACAAAGATAACGTTTTATTACAATGTGATGACCTGAGAGTAAAACACTTTGACAACTGCTGATGTAAAAACATTGATTGATTGATTGATTGACTGATACGTGGATTGTCCATCAGCCCAGACTCATCCAGCCTGGTTAGTTCTGATTTGATCCAGTTAGTTCTGGTTTCTCCGTCAGTCTCGGGGCCTGGACCTGTCGAGGGTCAGGACGTGTGTGGTGGTGGCGGAGGAGAGACCCAGGATAGCTCTGACTCAGTCCTTCTCCAAGCTCTTCAAAGACCTGGGCCTCCACCCCCGAGCAGTCAGCACCTCGTTCGGCTGCAGAGTCAACCTGGCCGTCTGTCTGCAGGTACAGTCAGTACCTTCCTCCTCTCCTCTGGTCCGCAAACCACACGTGCTCTGTCCCTCAACGTTTTATCAAATGTGCTCTTACTAAGTTCAGTATCTTTGGGTGCTGTCTCTCTCTGTCCCCAATCTGTCACCAGTGGGACTCTGAGAGACTGAATGAGAAGGACAACCCCAGCACGCTGGTGATGTCAGTGCATCCAACATTTTAATGGATCCTATTACCAATGTTTCCACCATAGTAGACAACGGGCTCTTTGATACATGTTAGCCAATGTGTGTTTGTGGCTCTGTTGTCTTGTGTTTGTTGAAAGGCATGTGACTGCCTCCAGTATCGTTTGCAAAGCCTTTTCCTCAAGTCTTGGAAGTTCATTGTGTTTTGTTTTATTTAGAGACTTTGTGAACTCTCTAGTTGCCTTGCAGTTTGCTTGTTTTTTGAGGTGAGGGAGATGAATCTGATTTAATTTAATGGCCTATAGTCATTAATCTCCATTTGTGACTTAACCTGGGAAGCCACAGTTTCCCCAGAGTCTGCCTATGGGGCCTACAGTATTATTCCTGACAGGGTTTACAGCTCACAGGAGGAGAAGCCACAGTTTCCCCAGAGTCTGCCTATGGGGCCTACAGTATTATTCCTGACAGGGTTTACAGCTCACAGGAGGAGAAGCCACAGTTTCCCCAGAGTCTGCCTATGGGGCCTACAGTATTATTCCTGACAGGGTTTACAGCTCACAGGAGGAGAAGCCACAGTTTCCCCAGAGTCTGCCTATGGGGCCTACAGTATTATTCCTGACAGGGTTTACAGCTCACAGGAGGAGAAGCCACAGTTTCCCCAGAGTCTGCCTATGGGGCCTACAGTATTATTCCTGACAGGGTTTACAGCTCACAGGAGGAGAAGCCACAGTTTCCCCAGAGTCTGCCTATGGGGCCTACAGTATTATTCCTGACAGGGTTTACAGCTCACAGGAGGAGAAGCCACAGTTTCCCCAGAGTCTGCCTATGGGGCCTACAGTAATATTCCTGACAGGGTTTACAGCTCACAGGAGGAGAAGCCAACATGCATAGATGTCCTCTACACATCTCACTCTCTCTGCCCTCTGCTTCTCACCAACGACAAAAACTATTACCAGACATACACTGAGCTATGTGTACGTCTCAAATGGCACCCTATTCCCTAAATAATGCACGACTGTTTGCCCTGGTCAAAAGTAGTGCACTATATGGGGAATAGGGTGCCTTTTCGGATGCACACTATGTCTCTGGAGCTCAGCTGTCCATAAGCATTTACACATGCTGCAACTTCATGCTTTCATTTTGGGCTCATTCTTTTACATGATTCAACTATTATTTGCAAGCTTTATTATTCAAATGATATCAAATTGTAAGCTTTGCTATTCAAATGTTAATGAGATAGAGATCAGAATACTATTTGCACCAGTTTCAGGTGCACTTTGCTGTTCCATCAATCAATCTAATCTGAAGGATCGACAAAAAGCCCAATCGAGAAGCCTGTTGAAAATGTTGTATTTAACACCATTATTTGACATGTATAGATTCTTCCCTCTTAAACTCTATTGTAAATAAGCGATGACCTCTGACTTACTGCATGCTACTCTTCTTAACTTGAGTATACGTAACACAATTTCACTCAGGGCCCCCAGAAGGCTAGGGCCACCTCTGACTGGATGTGTGGGTATGTATTTGTGGGTATGGATGTGGGTACGCGGACTCGCGAGCCACTACAGCCCCTCATGATGAGTTCAGATGTTTTGTGGCCCCCCCAGCCCTATCGAAGTTGCCCATCCCTGATCAATTCCCTGATCAATACTATCAATGAAATCGTGTAAATGTAACTGATCATGTATAAATGTCCCAACATTTGCTAACAGTGATCTATTGGCTAACATTAATAAGCCTAGAACATAACTTCTTCTTTAGTTTAAGGCTGCTTCTGTTTTTTTTGTTTCCCATTTCTATAGTTGACATTTTTGTTCCCCCCCCTCTGTTGTTTTGCATAACCCCACCCACATCTTATACTTCGTTTTGTCTTCGCCCCCTTCTTCCTCCCTCCTCCCCCTTATTTCTCCTTCCTACCTCCTCCTCACTCTCCTCCTGCTGCTGCTATAGCCTCACAGGCTGGGGAAGCTTGCTGACCAGGTAGGGGATTTTCACGTTCGCTAATCACCCTCTTCATCAGGCAGGGGAAGGGAGGGCGGGGAAGGGAGGGCGGGGCAGGGGACGGGTTAGGATAGGAAGGGGTGGGGGGGGGACAGGGTAGAGAACAGGTATAGCAGTATATTGGGACACAGGCACAGCCATTCTTAAAGCTTCTCAGTAGCTTTCTAGGTGGACAGGATGTGTGATTCAAAGGTCAGTTACAGTGATGTGATTTAAGGGTTATATGGCAATATTGGGGCCATATTTGACTTAACAGGGAAAGGCAACCGTTGCCACTCTGGTGAGCTGTTATAGGCTGAGTTATGAATGGCACCCTGTTCCCTATATAGCACACCTCTTTTGATCCGGGGCCCTATGGCCTGTGGTCAAAAGTAGTGCACCATCTAGAGGAAAGGGTGCTATTTGGGACATGTGCACACATACTGTTTTGTTTGTGTAGCAGCAATATGTTCTACTGTCTAAAGGTGCCATTTGAGACCCCTCTTAGCAAAGCGCTCAGCACTTAGAAAAAGTCATCTTGTTAAAATGAAATCCCTGCAGTACTGAAATGTTAACCTGTGCTGGGCCAACTTGTCAAGTGTGGTCATATCATATCAGTGACAGCTTCCAGTTTGCCTTGAGATAGACACTGGCACAGCTCATCGAGACTGCTTTCCTTCTGAGAGACAGAAGTGCAGTGAGAGTACAATGCCATCATGTCACTTGTATAGTACTATATTAGAGTGTTAATAGTCCAAATTAGCCTCTGTGAACTAAAGCATATTCCCGATCTGAACAATTCTAGTTTAGTGCAGAGTGACTGCAGTATTTGCAGTAGTAGTAGTATTGTCATAGTGTAGGCCTGCTTGATGTTTGAGTGACTGTAGATAAATACTGTAATACCGTACTATTGCGATACTGCTGTAAGACTGTGTAGTGTGTCCTGTTTGACGGTACCTTGTGTTCTGGTCTGCGTGTACTCAGGACTGAGTCAGGATCTAGCATGTGTAGCTCTATGGCTGGTCTGAGTCAGTCTAGCATGTGCAGCTCTATAGCTGGCTGTCTATGGCTGGAATGAGTCAGGATCTAGCATGTGTAGCTCTATGGCTGTCTTTCTCTCTGGTGGTAGATGCTGCTCTGCTGCTTCCTCTGCCAAAGCCTTAGCCATGCTATTAAAACATGCTGCTGAGTCACGGGTGCACTGCAATCTACCTGGGGAGGGCCGGGGATGGCTCTAGTCCAGGGCGTTGAGGAAAGCGCCACATCAACAAGCTGCATGTAACACCCTGGACCAGAGCTAGGCTGAGGAAGTCTGGGGAGGGGAAGCTGCTCTTTGCTTTCTCTATTTCTTTGTTGGCTGGTTTCTCCTCTTTATTCATATGGGTTTTTTGGTTGTTCACTAACCTACTAGATAGTATTTTCTATCAGACACGCACACTACTGTTCAACTTGGTGCCTCTGTGTTCAATGTAATGTATGTTGGGATTGTGTTGTTCTGTCTGTGTGGCTTTGACTCTCGTGTCTGGCCAGTCAAGCCTCTCTACTGAACTGTCAGCTTTCAAAACCATCTATTGAAGGGACAGATACAGATTGTGTTTGCTCGTTCAGACATGATGCACTATATCACCATGTCTACCCCCTCTCTCTCCTTCCATCTGGTAGTGTTCTGTTCTCCCTCTCCTCTTTAAAAAAACAAAATGTTTTTTTTGTTTCGTGGCTTCTTTCTGTGTTTGCATGAGGTGGATCAGACTGGATCTGATCTCAGAACAGTTTTTAGGTGCACCTTTTTTTGTGGTTAGGTTTTTAATTTTCCTTCTGCTCTGGGGCCGTATCCACAAAGCGTCTCTCACTAGAAAATTGGTCGTAAGTGCTGAGGCTAGAGACATTTTACTACTACTATGGGTCAAAATAAAGCTAAGCCAACAGATATTTCGAAGACCTCATGAGGTGTCCTAACCAGTTAGGAGTTACCAGCAGGTGTCATGATAGTAGAAAGGGGCAAAGATTCAGTGATTCCTGTACCATTGCAGGCAATTGATTTGGAGTTGTTGAAAGACATTTTTTAAATATTTCTGATCAACCTATAAATAATCTAGACCTACATGCAACAGTAGCCTCATAAGCGTTTGACAATGATTTCACATGATATGCCTAATTACTTCTAACGACTAGGCTAATAAATAATCTCATTTGTTTTCTGTGGATTATTTCATCAATTAACCTATCATGTTATTTCAAGTTATCCTTGAGAGCAAGAACACGTTTAAAAAAAGATGCCTGAATTGGGCATGCCTATAAATTGGGCGATTGAAATCTAGGGCCTATGTTAACTTTGGTTGTGCTCGGTGAAAATTATAGACACTTCAAAAGTTTTCTGCTATTTATCGGCAAGTAAAAATGAACAGTAGGCAAAGTGGTCGTGTCATGCGAAAACAAAGCAACTCGTCGTCCGCCACGAATGACGCTTCATTCACACAAGTTTAGTCAAAATCGTCCCAGTGCTGTCTGAGAGATCACGTGTGACTAAAGTACGAATGAACGTACTGATTGAGACCTATCTACAGTCCCATCCCTGATTTTTATTGTGGGAGTTAATTTCTAGTAAACGTTTGACCATTGCTTTCAACCACAACCAGACCGTGGTTTTCAGAAGCGTGCACAGCTGGCGACGCTTCGTTGCGATTAGTTATCATTTGCAACCCTGTCAGTGAGCGTTATCCCACATTTTCCTTTGCGGTACCTCAAACTGTCGGTGCTTTGTGGATATGGGCCCTGTTCGGTTCGATTTTTATTGACTTCAACCTTTTCTTATTGTCCTCTTCCACAACCATGGTATGTCTGAACGTTATAGTTAGTAACCCATTAGGATTAGTATTATTGGTTGGACTTGTCGCAAAGCTGCCATTCACAACCAGTGTGATCTGTAGGCATTCTGTTAAGCACTAACATGCTAGTAGCATCTAGACAGCGCTGTGTTCATGGTTCTGTAAGGCAGCAGCAGACATCCTCGCTCGGACACTAACCCTGGCATGTTGTCATTCTGCAGGGAACTTCAGGACCAGACCCAACCACTGTGTATGTGGACATGAGAGCGCTGAGGCACGACAGGTAAGGGCGTGCTCCTATCAGAACATCCTCTTGAGCATTTGTTGAAATGAATAAATGATTGGATAAATTAGCTGTATAGTTCACCAAGTGGTGCATTTTCTGTTGTACTGTTTATTCCACGTCAGTGAGTGACACACACAGGGGGGTCTTCAGAATCAGAGGTATGACATCTATGCCACCAGAATGTTGCTCACAACCAAAACAATATCTTGGACCATGCTCGCACGACATTGAAGACTCAGATCAAATTGTATTTGGCACACGTGCCAAATACAACCAGTGTAGACCTTACCATGAAATGCTTACTTACAAGCCCTTAAAACCAACAATGTAGTTTTATGAAAACGCCTATTAAGAAAAGAAAGACCCAGCAGTAAATAACAATAGCGGGGCTCTATACAGGGGGTACCGGTTCAGAGTCAATGTGCAGGTAATTGAGGTAATATGTACATGTAGGTAGAGTTATTGAAGTGACTATGCATAGATAATGACAGAGTAGCAGCAGTGTAAAAGTTGGAGCCAGACGCATTCCCTGTGACACTAAAATAGTGCCGTCCGATATAACTGGCTATGGAGCCTCTAGCTGTGTTCACAAAGTCTGACATTAGGATTACAAATGGGTCTTTAAGACGGCCCGGGGTCAGAACAGTGGGTCTACGTCCCTCTCCCACACCCAGTCAACACATCAATAGGACCCAGCCTGCAGCTGCTCTGGACTAAGGTACATCCCAAATGGCACCCTAATTCCCTTTATAGTGTACTACTTTTGACAAGCGTCCATAGGGCTCTGGTCAAAAGAAGTGCACTATATAGGGAATAGGTTGCCATTTGAATGCCGACGGAGTCTGAGACACAGTGTTCTAGCAGGGCCACAGCATGCTGCACATTGGGCCTCACCGCTCACAAATATAGCTGCTGCTATTCACATACACACTGTGATTATAGACAGTTGTTCTTGTCTCCACCACTGTCCTCCTCCCTGGGATGTAGCTATTGTGTTTGTGTTGAAAGTAAAGTATAATTTGTAGACGAAAGGGGCTTGTATAAACTGCTGCATTGGATGAAATGTGAAATGAAAGGTTTCAGAATGTAATCTATTGCTCTCCAGTATCCTCTAGTCTTGATGATGAAGTGCTCGATGAGGACGACTAGCCAGATGACACGCTGACTCACAGGGTGGGTCTCAAATGGCTCCCTATCACCACAGGGCTCTGGTCAGAAGTAGTGCACTATATAGGGAATAGGGTGCCATTTGGGACGCAGACACAGTATTGACTCAGAGGCCCAGTAACTCTTCACTTCCTCTCTCCCTCACAGGGTTCGTCTGGTAGAGAGAGGTTCTCCACACAGTTTACCACTCATGGAATCTGGAAAAGTGAGTCCCTGCCTGACTTGGTGAATGAACAAACGAATGGTTGTCATTTACATAGACATAGGGTAGACTCTGAAGTATTTTTAATCACTGAGATGAAACTGTAGTGTTTATGCTGTGCTGTGATTTGTCTAGTCGAGGAGTTAGTTTCCACAGCAACCCATCCCCATAACTGAGGAAGTGTAGGTGAGAGTTAATTGTGCCCCGACTGTGGCAGCGCTCTGCTCTGTTTCACATGGACCAGCCAGGAGATCCGTATCAGTCTGTACCACACAACAATGAGGCTTTTTTTTCTCTCGCAACATTACACAGTTTGTGGTCGCTTACTAAATGGCGCCCTTTCGGGAGAGAGAGGGAGTCGGGCCACTTCACTGTGCCTCAACCCAGTAAATCAGTTACATAAATGGCCTCTCTGAAAGGAGAGAGGAGTGGAGCGATGAAAGCACTAATCGTCTCTTCCTTAATGCCATCAGATTCTACCTGGGGTTCGAATTATCATCGCTAACCCGGAGACCAAGGGACCGCTGGGAGACTCGCATCTTGGAGAGGTTGGTTGAGAAATAATTAAACTCAATACAAGCTGCAATAAATTGGGCTTACAATAGTCTCTCTCTGTACTTAAGTGTCATAGCTCATTAGATATTCACTCTCTCATTAGACTAAACTACAATAGTCTCTCTCTGTGTACTTCAAGAGTCAGCCCACATAACTTCAGTCTCACTTGATGTTAAAGGGAAATTTCACAATTTTTAAACTTCATATTCCAGCACCACATCAACATCTGTGAAAATGGGGCGTTTCTATGTTTTGTAGTAAAATATATAGCGGAAGATGGTTTAACCAATGAACTCATCAACCAATTAGTAGACAATTCCATTGGTTCAAATAACAGGATGCACACCGATGATGTCATTGGCAACACTGTCTTCTTCTCTGTTTTACTACAAAACATAGAAACACACCATGTTCACAGATGTTGTTGATGGTGGTCTCCCTTTAAGGAGCACACCATTAATATCTTAGATATCCAGTGTAATGTTCTAAGATCAGTAAGTGTTATGTAATTGGTCTAAAAGTGCACATGTCACCGGATTGGTCTGGACACAGATCCACTATAACATGTTTGATATTAGCGATACGTCCAGCGGTCCTGTAAGTTTAAGGACTGAATTAATTTGGGTAAGCAATCATACAACTAGACATGGATTGGATCCCCAGAGGATCTCACTTAAAAAGCATGAATTAAAACATTGAATTGCTGTCCTGCCCACAGATCTGGGTGTGCAGTGGACACAATGCCAGCGGCTACTTCACAGTGTATGGAGACGAGGCCCTGCAGTCAGACCACTTTACCTCCCGTCTGAGCTTTGGAGACACACAGACAATCTGGGCCCGCACCGGATACCTGGGCTTCCTCAGGAGGACTGAACTGACTGATGCCAGCGGGGGTAAGCTACGTGTACCCTTCATTACCAAATGTACTTATCATGCATACTTTCACAGGTGAGCTTCACATCCAGTAGCAGCAGTTTGTTATTATGTTTGTGTGTGTGTGTGCAGAGCGACACGATGCCCTGTACGTGGTGGGGGCGTTGGATGAGGCCATGGAGCTGAGGGGAATGAGGTACCACCCCATCGACATCGAGACCTCCGTTATCAGGACGCATAAGAGCATCACAGAATGGTGATGACTGTAACTTCATAAGGCTACATGATAAGCATCTTGATAAAATACAGTAGCTTGGGGATTTGTGGTTCTGGTGTAGCTCAACCTTTTCGGGACATTTTATCCAAGAGAGAAAGCAAGTAGGCGGCCAGTACGATGCAGAAAAACTTTAGTTAACTATATACAGGTCAGATGTATAGAAGGATCTGATCAGCCTATTGTATATATCAAATCAGGACAAACACGTGCAGTAGGGGCATTTTACCAAATTATTTTCTGTTCAAATATCAAGCTGATTGTGTTCAATTACAAGTTGTTAATGGTGACCAGTTGAAATGCCCTATATTGACTTACTGTTTGTTGAAATGCCAGAGTGAGTAGCTAACTTACAACATGCACAGTACCTACTTATACGGTTTGTTGTTGCAGTGTTCACATGTATCAACCTCCTGGTGTTGGAGCTGGATGGTTCAGACCAGTCGCTCATGTTGTTTAAACTGACTGAACCTGACGACCTGTCTGTCTCTCCCTTGCAGTGCGGTGTTCACGTGGACCAACCTCCTGGTGGTGGTGGTGGAGCTGGATGGGTCGGAGCAGGAGGCCCTGGACCTGGTGCCCCTGGTGACCAACGTGGTTCTGGAGGAACACTACCTGATCGTGGGGGTGGTGGTGGTGGTGGACATCGGGGTCATCCCCATCAACTCCCGGGGGGAGAAGCAGAGGATGCACCTCCGGGACGGATTCCTGGCCGACCAGCTGGACCCCATCTACGTGGCCTATAACATGTAGCCTGCCAGCTGGAGACCTACTAGACCATAGACAAGGCCTTGAACCGACAGGCCGAGCTTTATGTACATACTGCAATGCAACAGGACCTCTGGTCTCTGAGAAGGGGGAGAGGATGTGAGTCCTGGACCCAGGCGCTCGCCTAGTTTGTGGGACGTTGTCGCTAGTTCAAAACAAAAACGGCTAGAATTGTCAGGAACAGGAGACTGGTTAGTGTAGTGAAAGATTGGAATGGAAGGAGGTCTGTGTGTGGATGATGGGAGAGTGCCAGTCCAGTTTATTAGATTTGAGCTTTTTTGGTTATTGCTTTAAGTGTGTATATATTTTCATGTTACGTATTGCTTAAGTCGCTCGTTTTTTTTATCTGCCCTCTAAGAGGTTAGGGTATTTTTTAAGAATATTTACAAGCTGTGGCAAATGGTATTTTATGTTGACCTTTTTTTATATCAGTCATTACAAATACAGATATGTTTTGATACAGGACATATCAATTTTGTGCTTGAACTTTACAATATGAGGTACAATATATTGTTTTTTTTTTGTTTTTTTTACAATTACGTTTTTAGTTCTGTGCTAACATTTATTTTTCTGTGACAACAGTCCCAATTACTAGGGAAACCAGTGAGAAACCAGTGTGATTTATTTCAACTACAGCAGCCTTTTACTCAGTTGTCATGTTCAATATCATTATACTTCAATTGAAGGAAAACACTATGTTATTTCATATCATGTAAGTATGTACAAAAACTGATTTTAATTTATTTTGTTCACTTTAGAAGTATATGAGAGAGGACATTCAAGAATGTTTTAATCTTGAATATTTGCTAATATAAAAACAAAGCATTGTATTATCTTGAGTGAATACTAGTATCACATCAAGTATATCAAATATAGATCTATATTAATTAAAAAGACCTAGGATTCACCAAGGAAAATGTGTGCAGTTATTGAGAGGACAGTCTGAATCCTTATAGTCATCCCCTTTATGTCCTTCAAACAACGCAACATCTTCAGCTCTGTTTACGTCAGACATCATGCAAGTTGAGAAGTACTGCATTTCAGAGACAGAACAGCTCTGAAAAGATCAAAAGCACTTTTTGAGAAATGTCTGTGAGAAGGATGATGGTACAAACGCCTCCGGCGGGAGTGATGATGAGTATGTCTTTGTGCTGGCATGTCAAACACTTGTTTCTGAAACAACAGGTTGGAGATCTTCACCAGAATTTAATAAAAAGTTTAGTCCTTAATATTTTTACATTGAGAGACCAATCAGGGCTCCTATGTTGATGTCAGAGGGGAAAAAGTACAAGACGACACTTCTACGGAAACCCTTTAGAGGAATAAATCTTGAGGCAACTATCATAAGGTGGAAGAGCAGTTTTGGGGGAGAGTGAAACCTTAAATCTGTGTGGAAACATACATGATTTGACGGTAAATGTTCATGGCTAAGAATGTTTTAGTTCACATTAGAATCTTTAAAAGCACTTTCTAGTATCTACACAGCATTCTTTTTATTGGCAAGAATGACCCTGACTTTTTTTTTTATATAAAAAAATGTCTGAACTGAGTTGGCATAAGTCTTTCAATTAAATAAATATTTCAATGATATTGACTATAAAATGTTTGTTTATTGCAGCAGTACAGTGTTTAAATTTTAGCAGAGCCATTAGGGTTAAGTGCCCTGCTAAAGGGCACATTGACAGATGTTAACTGGTCGGCTCGGGATTCAAACCAGCGACCTTTTGGTTATGGGCCCAACGCTCGGCTACCTACCTGCTGTTTCAGAGGTTGCATCTCAATGTAATTCTATCATATGCCCAAGCATATTTGATATGTTACATATGAGATTTTGGGTTTTGTTAACTTTGTTCATACACACATTACATAGCAAGTTTTCCATATCTTCTATGGTAGTGTAATGTATAATGAATCAAAGGCATCAATCAATCAGTTTGCTCTATTACGACTTTAAAAAGATATTTAACCAAGACTGATTGATGCGAAATAACAAATACTGAGTCAGCCAGCCTCAACAGTGCAGTCTGTGCACATCTGAACTATTTCATGTTTTGCCACTTGTTTTATTTTGAAAGGCTTATCTCAACAGAGGCAATGCATTCTACTCACAAACATTACAGTGAACTGTTTCTAGAGATTTACAAAGTAACAGATGAGTGTGTGCTAAGCTCATAGACCTCGGTTGAGACACACGTTTATACTGTTTCATAGCTGTTCATTGAAAAATGATAATTGTCCCATCCTATACTTGTCGCAGTGCTGTAAATCTACTTGTTGCAAATTCATCTGGTACACTGCTGATATTTGGTGGCTTTCATTAGAGGTATAGATCTGAAAAGGTTTACACAGGTCTACCCATATGAAAATCTAATCTGAAGATATGTATTACGGTTTTCAAAATGTATTACAAAATCCATCAACTTTGGCAACTTTCATACATGCATATATTTGTTTGCGTGTAGTGAAATGTGTTAATTTGCAGGTAAAAATGTTTCAACATCAATTGAAGTAGCTAGCAAGTTAGTAGTAGTAACCAAACCATCAGTCCTAGCTTGCTGTTATGAAAATTGATTTAACAATGGGAAATAATGTTTTAAATTCAACTTTTGCTTTTAAAAGCAGATCAAACATAGAACATGTAATGAACTACAGCCATTGAATTATACCATGCGTAATAGGGAAATAATGCACGCTCTAGAATGCCCTTCAAGCCAATCAGAAACAAGTATTCAACAATGTCATGGTATAAGTTACAAGAATAACTATTTCAGTGTTTGCACATTGGAGCATTTATGGAAGTAGCACAATATAGTCTTTCTAATTCATGTAGTATATTTTGACAGATTTAAATAGGCTCCTTAAATTTGGGATTTTGACATCTTTTTGTAATGAAGTCCTAATTTTGGGAATAGGTTTACATGTTTGCTTTTAGTGGTTATTCAGTTAATTTATTTCCAGAATAAAGTCTTAGGCCTACTGTATCTACATGTTTGGGAACATTATCTTCAAATAAAACATTTTTCGGTATGAAGAAAACAGTTGGATTGGAAATCGAGAACTCACTTGTGAGCAAGTTTGCATGGTTGAATGTAAATAATGTTGGTGGCTGAAAACAAATACAATTAATGCCGGGATTTTATTATATCGCAGCTTTTAAAAGCAATGTGGGAGTGAGGAGATGGGAGGCAGGATTTGCAGCGCGATCTGCTTCACAAATAGAACTTAACTTCTATTTTAGCCCTTGGCAACGCAGACGCTCGTCGGCGCACGTCAGCAGAGTGGGTGCAATAATTGAAGATTATAGATTTCTAAATGTATTTGCGCGAGCGGTGGTCAGGGTGTTACAGGCCGACCACCGCTCGCATCGCAAAATACAGTTAGAAATATATATTAAATTATTGCACCCACACTGCTCATGCACACCAAGGAGTGTCTGCGTTGCCAAGGCCTAAAAAATAAGTCAGTTCTATTTCTGACGCAGATCGAACAGAAAGTCCTGCCTCTCCCATCTCTTCACTCTTCATTGGCCAATCGCAATATAAAATCAAGAGAAGGAAAAGCCTGGAAGGCAGAGAGATGACTAGAAATTATTTCAGTTGATTGTTTTATGTGTGGATTGTCTGAGTAGAGGACCTCTGTGCATTTCAGGTAAAATAACTCAATGTTTATATTCTTGGACAAATTTGCTAGCTAAATTGCCATAAAGTTAATGCTTTTCGACCTGTCCCCAAATTAATGTAATTGGTTCAGAGTTTGTTTTGATATTTAATTAACCTGCGTGTCGTGATCGCGTTTGGTGTGGGGGGACAAAATATATTTATGCACGATGACGCACGCGCAGCCAATCTGGTTCCCGTGTTAGGAGACTGTTTGGGAAACTGATAAAGCTTGCGTAGGTTCATTCAAGTGCGAGAAAGGGCTGCGTTAGTTTGAATTCAATTTAAAGGCGATGTTCGTGTCCGCAGTGACTGCATTCACGGTAAACGCTGCATATGTCGGCTCAATAGGAAATTACATTAAAATGTTTTACGAGGATCTTTCTTGATATGGAATGAATCCAGCCCAAAGTATTTCATCGCGGTGAAAGTGAAACAAATTACTTATTTGAATCATCTTCATGTCTTTGGCGAACTCTCATTTTCCCCAACGTTGGCTATATGGAAGTAATGTTTTTCACATCCTATAATCACAACCATTAATTTAGTTTTGACACTACCTGCCTTTTTCAAGAATAGGGCCGGGATTCAACCGGATTGCCCTTTTTCGGCAATGTTCACGGTAAACATGCATGTCGGTTCAATTGAAAATTACCTGTAAATGTCAAGCACACTTACAGGGATCTACAATTGATCGGATTGAATCCCATCTTAAGGGAAGGCCAACAATAGAAAAAGTATGTTTGAAAATAAAAAAATTTGCGCAGCAAACATTGTTTCACTGATCCAAAAAGTACTTTGAAGTTCAAGAAAAATATTTTTCTGTCTTACCCTGGAAACTTTTAGATATTTCTCAGGTTTCAACCCAAATGGCACCCATTTATTCATTTAGTGAACTACTTTTGACCAGGGCCCTTTGTTACCCATAGTTACAATCCATATCATGGAAGCTCAGCGTTATTGAAATTTAAAGGCAGTTCCCGCGTCAGCGAAGACTGCATTCACGGTACACCCAGCAATATGTTGGCTCAATCAGAAATGACCTGTACATTTCTAACCACTCAATCTGTAACGCTTCAGTGATAGCTTGAATAGAGCCCTAAAATACCCTCAGATGGACATAAATGAATACTCAACTACAGGAACTTTTTGATACATTTATTCTCCATGTTATCACAGAATATATTTATATACATATTGCTAGCTAAAGCATTAAAATGCCAGTAGCATAGAACATTTTAAAGGTCGACCTTGGACTAAAATAAACACTTTAAAGCTGTATAACTGATCAATGCACGTTCAAAATTGTTTGGCTTCAGAAATGCAGTCTTACCGACGTCTACAGCTTCTGTCTAAAAACAAATCCTGTGAAATGACGTCAACCCATACTGGATAAATTATTGGCTAGTGACAAGTTTAGCTAACGAACTAGCTACGTTGGAATGACGTCGATTAACCACAAAGTAAACCCCATTTCTGTTTGAAAATTGAGAACGAGACGGACCATTTTTCGTGCCCAAAGTCGACCTTTAAGCCACAATTAACAGTGTACATATGTACGGGGGGGGGGTTTCTAGATGTAGTCATGTGTGAGACGTTACCCTTTTCTCGACAGAAAAGTGAGAATTTGCTTGAATGCAATTAAGGGAAAATATAATTGTCATATTGCATCACTTTCAGGAAGTACAACGCTCTTTTAAAATGAGAGAAAAAAGGAACATACTATGCACATCGTACTCATGCAAGTTTCCAGAAATACTTTAAAACGTGAATGACATCAAAATATTTCCACAAAGGCAAATAACTAATTAATACAGGGATGGACAAATACATCCTCTATCAGTAAACCAATACAATTATCAGATCGGATTTAACTCCTATGCAACAACACTTTCCAAAGTGCAGACAAAGTTTTCGAAACAATGAAGACCAAACATTTGTGTTAAGAGGAGTGGTTGAGGTCTGGACAGTGATACTCACCTCTGTAATAGATAGACAGTTGACCAGTTAAGAAGAACTGCAGGGGTCTACTGGTTTTCAAGGCAATATATCAACAGCTTAATCTGATTCCCAATTACATTGGTCCTCTCTCTTAGCCTTACTAATAGAGGGCAGATGAGTTAACTACTGCCTGCAGCGTGCCAGTGGTGAACTACTTGCAAACCTCAGCATTGTTTATAACTTCCATTAGAATGCACCATCAGTGTGTGTTGCCTTTAATCGCATTAGAATGACATGGTGTAAAGGAACCAGTTTATTTACATGTGCAACCATGACAAACAGAATATGATTTTGTTAACACCATGAGACAGGGAGAGAAAGATTGTGGCATTCATGCAGGGCATGCATGATTCTGTTCAGTCTCCTGAGGAAGTGTATCAGGATTAAACAGAACATGATTACATGAGGCAAAATCAGGCAGTTTGTTCATTACTTCTAAAACATTACACTGCTTCTCTGATTGAAAAACAACAAAACAGACTATGGGTTAGGGTAAGAGAAAAAGAGATTGAAAAGAAACAGAACACGATGAGAAATAATGGCGTAGACTAACGAATACAAAAAAATGTGTTAGCTCTGAAAAGTGATAACACTTTGTCGGAGCTAACGGAAGAGGGAGAGTTGCCATCATTGAAAACCGGGTGTCCAAAACTAGGCAAAATGAATGCAGGGGATGACCTTTCCTCTGTTCAGTCAGCTCTTCATAACTAAGGAAACAGTCACATGGACTTACAATAATGGTTGACTTCCCAAGTAGCCTCTTGGTTAGTACTTCTGTTCTAAATAAAATTGGCAATTCCATTACCCTTTAAGAAATGATCCAAGACAAGTTAAGCAAAGGATAATAACATTGCACACCATTCAGACTCCAGTAAGTAAAAAGAAAAACTACTAAAAGATAAGCCTGATCACCGTTGATATTTGCATATTTTATATTGGTCCATCCGTATTCATTGTCTATGGGGAAACCGAGATACTTTGCAAGCTTCTGTTATTTTTCTAGTAATAAAAGTGTTACTATCAACATGCACATCTCTTCACTCAGAATATGAGGATAGTTTTGAAAAAACAGGCACTGACCAACAGCATAAGCAGTGAATGTCTAACTAGTCACTGAGCATTCTAAAACCGTACTTAACAGTGAACATCACAATAACCATGGCACTGGTGCCAACCATAAACAAGAGGGGGAAAAAACAGCACGCACTTTCTCTTAAGATATGGTTTAACAAATGTCATTTTTGGCAATATTACAAAGCAGTTGGGTCATGAAATTAAATGTGCAAACGGTGAAATGATGAAGGAACCTCTCTAAGATCCAGCTCAGTAAAGATTGCTATATATTCCCAAGAAATTTATAACTTTTTCTTTAATTCATAAAAATTACAGTATATTCAAAATGTGCATAATAACAAAGGGAAGATTTGTCAGCATCTTTATAGCCGACTTCATAACCCTGTTCCCAACGATGTTTAAGAGACTTGAAAATGGATAAAAACAATAAAAAAGGTGCTATTTACCAAAATATGTTCATGATAAAAATCATGCAAAAATTTTATGGATCATTTCCTTTTTTCACAATTACATTTTGTTTCTCATGATTTTCAGCATTTAAAAAAATATTTTCTGTATGAAAGCAGAGCTTATTCAACGCTGCAATAGTACTTACGGTATAAGATCGACTGTAATATTCATTGTTAAACATTAACAGTAAGAAAAGTGAAAAAAATGCAGGTAATAAAATGTTTTCAGTTAATGTTCATCTGTTACTAGACACTTAAATAACACATTCTGCAACATAAGTCAAATTAGCACTTCATAAAAATAAAAAACAATCATTCGAGCCATGCTCTTGATAATATATATATTTTTAAAATCGATACACTGGTTATATTAAATAAAGTACTGAAATAAAATGAAAATAGCTATTTTTTCCCCCGCATATATTCGGTCCAGAAAGTGTTCAGGAAGTCAGGTAGGGGCGTGGTTGGGTAAGTTACATCAGGGGAGAGCCAATGGGCGGGGGGGCATTGTTGTTCATCTCTTCCTGCGACAGGTGCGTTTGTGGTCGGCGTGCCAGTGCTCCTGTTGACACTTGATGGAGCAGTAGGAGGTGTTCCAGCAGCAGTGGTACATGGCTTCCTCCTCACAGTTATAACACTGGAGGATAAACACACAGTCAGAACTGACATGGCTTCCTCCTCACAGTTAACACTGGAGGACACACACAGTCAGAACTGACATGGCTTCCTCCTCACAGTTATAACACTGGAGGACACACACAGTCAGAACTGACATGGCTTCCTCCTCACAGTTATAACACTGGAGGACACACACACAGTCAGAACTGACATGGCTTCCTCCTCACAGTTATAACACTGGAGGACACACACAGTCAGAACTGACATGGCTTCCTCCTCACAGTTAACACTGGAGGACACACACACAGTCAGAACTGACATGGCTTCCTCCTCACAGTTATAACACTGGAGGACACACACAGTCAGAACTGACATGGCTTCCTCCTCACAGTTATAACACTGGAGGACACACACACAGTCAGAACTGACATGGCTTCCTCCTCACAGTTATAACACTGGAGGACACACATAGTCAGAACTGACATGGCTCCTCTTTAGGCTTTAATTTTTTCGTACATTACTGTGATGTAATTTGTGAATACCACTTTAACAAATAACTAATTTGCTGTTAAGTCACTGTCATATTCAATTGATACATTATATTGACTATGTCTAGTACTGACAAATCCATTAAAAAAACAATGAATGAACTGTGCGTGTCCAAATATTTTTGGGAATTTAGCCCCTCAGGTCTCAACAGACTGAGCTGTGGTGTGGTAGAGAAAACGAGGGAAAGAGAAGGCTCTCACTCACCCACTGCTTCTTCTTGGTGGTGGAGATGAGCTGCTTGTGCTGGGCCACCATCTTCTTCACCTCCTCCACCAGCTCCTCCTTACACTTCTCCTTCACCGTCTTACACTTTCTCTCCATCTCAGCCTGGCCCCCCGACACTGCCTTGCTCACCGCCTGCCTCTTCTCGTCCTCCATCTCAGAACGCAGCTGGAGACACACACCACAGAAAATGAGCCTCAACTTTGATACCTGTGGTATACTTGTGTGTTAGCATGTTTCCTTTTCTTTAAGAATAATTCAATAAAAGCTTTTCTCAGTGTCCTACTGTTCTATGTCCTACTCAGTCTCAATCCCCCATTCCCTCACCTTCTCCAGGCCATCTCGGACCCCCTCAGTCTCAATCCCCCATTCCCTCACCTTCTCCAGGACCTCTCACACCCCGTCAGTCTCAAATCCCCCAGTCCCTCACCTTCTCCAGGCCATCTCGGACCCCCTCAGTCTCAATCCCCCAGTCCCTCACCTTCTCCAAGACCTCTCGCACCCCCTCAGTCTCAATCCCCCAGTTCCTCACCTTCTCCAGGGCCTCTCAGACCCCTCAGTCTCAATCCCCCAGTCCCTCACCTTCTCCAGGACCTCTCACACCCCGTCAGTCTCAATCCCCCAGTCCCTCACCTTCTCCAGGACCTCTCGCACCCCCTCAGTCTCAATCCCCCAGTTCCTCACCTTCTCCAGGGCCTCTCAGACCCCCTCAGTCTCAATCCCCCAGTCCCTCACCTTCCCCAGGGCCTCTCAGACCCCCTCAGTCTCAATCCCCCAGGGCCTCTCGGACCCCCTCAGTCTCAATCCCCCATTCCCTCACCTTCTCCAGGGCCTCTCGAACCCCCTCAGTCTCAATCCCCCAGTCCCTCACCTTCTCCAGGGCCTCTCGAACCCCCTCAGTCTCAATCCCCCAGTTCCTCACCTTCTCCAGGGCCTCTCGAACCCCCTCAGTCTCAATCCCCCATTCCCTCACCTTCTCCAGGGCCTCTCGAACCCCCTCAGTCTCAATCCCCCAGTCCCTCACCTTCTCCAGGGCCTCTCGAACCCCCTCAGTCTCAATCCCCCAGTTCCTCACCTTCTCCAGGGCCTCTCGAACCCCCTCAGTCTCAATCCCCCAGTTCCTCACCTTCTCCAGTGCCTCTCGAACCATGCGCTCCGTCTCCCTCTTGTTGTCAGCCTTCATCATGTCCTTGACATCATTGAAGATCTTGGTGTACTTCTCGTGGCACATATTCTGGCAGGCTCCATCAGAGGTGGTCTGGGTGCTGCGGTGTAGGCTGCGTGGTGAGGTGGCTGAGGCCTTCTTGGTCTGCGTGGAGACAGACAGCTTCTCTGGCTGGTGGGGCGTCGTCACAGGGATCTCCTGGCTGCTGCTCACAGCCTCCATCTCAGGCTCCGGGTCCTGGGGGAAGAGAGGTTAGAGATGGAGAGAGAAACA
Organism: Oncorhynchus masou masou; assembly: GCF_036934945.1. Classification (NCBI taxonomy): domain Eukaryota; kingdom Metazoa; phylum Chordata; class Actinopteri; order Salmoniformes; family Salmonidae; genus Oncorhynchus; species Oncorhynchus masou. Next base: position 31,648,938 of record NC_088214.1, on the reverse strand, counting down.
AGCAAACAAACATAGAAACAGACACACACATACATCTCCCTACACACACACACACACACACACACACACACACACACACACACACAGAACCCCCACTCCTCACACACAAACACTAAGTACTTGATTCAATCCATATCGTCGAAGTTTAGTGCGATTGAACTTTAAAGTCAATGCGGAAACTGCACTCACGGTAAACGCTGCGTATAGCAGCTCAAATCGGAAATGACCTTTAAATGTCAAGCGCGCTACATGCGACACAGATTAAATCAAGCCCTTCAAATGAAACACACAGACACATACCATGGTAACACACTGGCTAAGGTGACCGTACAACAGTAGTGTTGGGATACTTACAGTGGCTTCCTCTTTGGGCTCAGGAGCTTGACTGCGACGGCTCTTCTTTGCTTTAGGCTCCTGCCTGTCTGGCTGATGGTCTCGGTCTGCCTGTTTGTCTGCTTTCTGCTGGGGAGAAACGCAACATATTGGATTACAGTAGCGCAGCATCAGAGATGTCTAACACCTCTGTTGGATAAGCATTTCCGTTACCATGGCAACCATTCGAGCCTGAGCCATAACAATACAGATGGTGTTTGTGTTGACCCTCACATTCTCAAATCATTGAAATTCCTCCTAATTTATTACAGGACCTGTAATATTAAATTAGCTACTAAAAACACACCAGAGCAGCTTTTAGTGAGCTTATTTTCAACATGCAAATAAAAAATACCTATGTATGTATGTGAGAGAGTGTGTGTGTGAGGCTAGTGCATGCATACGTACATGTTTGACCTGATCATTGTTGTTGCTGGTGGAGGAGATTGAGTACTCTGCCTCCTCCGGCCTCTCTGTCAGCCTCTCTTCTCCATCTCCTCTCCTCTCCTCCAGCCTCTCCACCGCCTTGGTTTTCCAGAAGCGGCCCTCCCTCTGAAAGCATTGGGACAGCTCTAACTCATCACAGGCCTTCTTCCAGCTCGCGCTGCGCTTCACCTGCAGCTGCTGCACCGATACCTTGATGTCCTGGATGTTGTCTGCAGGGATCCACGCTCTGGGGACAAGGAGGAGGGGAGGAAGAGGGACAACCGTCAGAGCAGCCAGGGAATCTCTCAAAGCTCCATAGCCAGGGGAAATTATATTGCATGTATAGCAAGATGCCTTGCTCTGGCGAAACGCTATGCCATGCCCATGGACATTAGTTTCTTTTCCGAAGAGTCTGGATCTGAGTCTTCCGACCCTTCACCGAATGTGAACACATTCAGGGCCGTCTGATTGGTACAGAAACCGGGCCAGAGCCAGAACACACGTGGGTAAAGTGGAGGTTTGGAAATTCGTCACTAGCTTTGATACTCTGACTTTGTTTGGTACAACACCCCTCGTCACCACAAAACAACTTCAGCGACGACAGTATCAGACTCAAGTATGTAGCGAACGACAGAGGAGCAGAAGAATTCCGTTTGAGCCGTCAGCCTAGAAATACAGACAAGAAATTCTGGGTGTTCGAAATTTTAAAATAATCCACTATGATAAATCCGCCGCTCTGCGTGTCAATACAGTTGGCCCTCAGATCCAGAGACTCTCATGTCATGTCATGATAACTATGCCCTGTCTATCAGCACGAGTGTGATGGCTACCTTTTGATGAACATTTTGGTTGAAAGTAGTGAGCTACATAGGGAATACAGTGCCACTTGGGACGCAGCCTCTGTATCAGTGTGATGGCTGACCTCTGGTGCTGGTGGCCAAAGAAGCGGACGTCCACCTGATTGTCCTCTCTCTGCAGGACCTTGGCCGGCCAGTAGCCAAAGCCCTTCATCTTAGCCCACACAACCTCATGATTAGGAGTCTGCAACAACAAGCACAACCCCAGATCAGCACAGGTCAAACGACACCAGATAATACACACATACAATTCACTCAACTTTATTTGTCCCCTTATGGAAATTCTATTGGGGCAATAACATTTCAGACATAGCCCTAACATTACGGCCAATATTACATTGAGTTGATATCTCGATCATTTCAACAATCAACGCCCCAGGAGCATTGAAGGTAAGAACACTTGATACTCACACAGGGGTAACAGAACCAGTTGTCAGGCCGAGCGTTGGACAGAAAGAAGCAGTTCTTACACAGCATCAACTCGTTCAGCTGGAGAGAGAGCGAGACGTGGAGCGAATGATGAAGAGACACAGAGAACAGCTGCCCTGCCATTCACAACACAACCACCTAGAATACTACAATACAAATCTGTCACATTTAGTTCAGAAAAGAAAAGGGGGGGGGAAAAAAATGTTTACCTCATGGCATGTGTCACTGTAGAGCAACCGCGCTATTTCAGCCTGGTCACTGTGAACTGCAACAAAAACAGGTTTCGTTAACGTTGGGAAAATAACATTGAAGTACATTGTAAGGATTTTGTTCCATTGAACATGCCACCACAAATGCATTGTAACTACATAGAGAGACATGAGAGGTAGACAATCAATAACAGCTCAAACTTCGTGCTTCCTTTAAGTTTCATATCTGCCACAACTATACGGTCTTATTATTTAATTAATAATAGTAGGAAGGAAATCTGACAGCAAAAACTTGCTCTTCACAGATGTTTCCCACAGGGAACTTTATTCACTTTAAAGTGCACGACTGTAGACCAGAGCTCTAAGGTCCTTGGTCAAACGTAGTGCAGTATAAAGGGAATAGGATGCCATTTAGGACACAACCCATAATAACAGCATGGTTGTGAACGACACACACACACCCCCCCACCTCCAAACAAGATGGCGGTGTTGTGCACGATCAGCTGGGCATCTGCCTTGAACTCGTCGAAGCTCTTGTATTTCCCCTCGGTTAGGTTCTGCAACACATAGACAACGAGACAGAGAGAACACAAAGAGGACTATTCATTCACACTGGGTAGGGCAGCAGAGAGGGGGTTGTGTGGTGCAGTTGCAGTACCATAAGAGACCAGAGGAGGGCAGTGCACCACAGACCCAGAGACCCAAGCCAGGGAGGCGCTGTGCTGTTTTCCAGCCTATCCAGAGGCCTATTCACTCGGCACCAAACAGAAGAAATCCGACTGGAACAGGGAGGGACTAAGCTGAACGTTTTGCTACAGTGTGCATTAATTAATACTACCCTGAGACAGTGGCGGGGAGCGCTGTGCTGTTTCCCAGCCAATTTGGCAGGCAGGGCTTGGCTGGCGGGAACTACCAGTGATCACGGTGCAGAGGAGACCTCACTGACGCCATCGCTGTGACGAGAAGCAATCTGAAAGCCTCACAATCTACACAATCACAGCTTTGTACTGGGGCAACATCTGACGTGCCTTTACACAGACCCTCACCAAACAACATGGACTAAGTCCCAAATAGCACCCTATTCCCTATACTTAAGAAATAGGGTGCCATTTGGGACAGAAAAAAAAGTGAAATCCTGTGTTCAGCAGTGTATTGCGGGGAGTTACCTCCTGAATGTTGGTGACGTCCAGCGTGGTGTGGATGAGCCTTCTGTACATCGGGTGTTGAGTGTCTTTGCCTTTCTTGTTCAGGTCCACGGCCTACAGTGCCAGGAGAGAAATAATATGATTTATGGGCGAAAAGGAGGAGGGGAGCTGGGATTAAACCTAGCCATTGTGGTGGGACATTTTACTGGCCTTGATTTAAAGTGGAGTAAAACATGGCAGAGCTCTGATTCAATATAGTGTAGCGTTCCAAATGGCACCCTCGGAGCCCTATAGGAGGGCTGGTCAAAAGTAGTGCACTATATAGGGAATAGGGCGCCATTTGGGATGCAATCAGTGCCACAGCCTGGTCCTGCATCCCTACCCTGAACATAAAACTAACTGCAACACTCACCCTCTCTTTCATGCGCTGAATGATAAAACGCAGGTATCTGCACATCTCCTGCTTGTTCAGGTTCTTCTTTTTACTACCCTAGAGAGAGAGAGAGAATGACTTTGTAACCCATCCAGCTCTCTATTCAAACCATGTGTATCTAGCAGTAAATTGGAACTGATGAAAGCTAACTGAGTATATAATATGTTATTTTGTCACATACACCGGATAGGTTCAGTTAAATGTGTTGTTTTACAGGTTCAGCCATAGTAGAACGGCACCACTGGAGCAAACTAGGGTTAAGTGCTTTGCTCAAGGGCACAGACAGATTTTTCCCCTTGTCGGCTCAGGTATTCGAACTAGGGTTGCACATTTTGGGGAATATGCAGGTGGAAACTTTCCGTGGGAATTAACAGGAATATATGGGAATTAATGGAAATAAATGCAAATTAATATTAATACCATTTAAATGTAGATGTTTTTTGCATTGGATATATTTACCATATCATATGGAGACAAACAAACCTTTCACCTTATAAGTAGACATAATTGCAAATGATTCAATCCTTCCAATAGAAAACAATAATAATAATTTGAACTTTAATTAAATGAGTTGACTCTTCACATGGGATGATTTCACCAAAAAACAAAAGAAAGGGAATATCGAATGATCCCCTATGATCCATCGCATCTCCCAAACCGTTTTCAACATACATCTGTAAAAGGATAGTCGAGAAACTAAAGTATTAGTTGTCTTCCTCTCAGGCTTCCATGTCTTCTCCCTGGACCTCCTCAATGTCCACGTCTTGAACATCAGACTCTGAGGCCTCATCTTCACTGTCACTTTCCAACCTGGTTGAGGATGGCTTGTTGTCAGGCTCAAAAAGCCAGGGAATTTGCCCGGATGGCCACCAACTTTTCAACCCTTTTATTGGTCAGCCTGTTGCATGCTCTGGTGTGTGTGTTCCCAAACAAGTACCAGTTGCGCTCTGAGACGGCTGATGTTGGTGGGATTTGGAGGATGATGGAGGCAACGGGGGAAAGAGCCTTCCACCAGGTGGCTGATGAGATATGTTGGCACGACTTCCATATTGCATCTCCATCCCAAAGCCCTTGCTTGGAAGTGTACAGACTCCCAAGAGCCTTGCCCTCATTCAGGCCAAGGATACTGAGACACGGTTGTGATGACACCATAGGCCTTGTTTATCTCTGGACAGACAGGATGGTCTTGCCAGCATACTTGGGGTCCAACATGTACGCTGCGGCGTGTATGGGCTTCAGGCAGAAGTCTTCACGCATTTTGATGTATTTCAGAACTGCAGTTTCCTCTGCTTGGCACAACAGTGAAGTGGGCAGGGCAGTACAGATTGTTTCTTTTACATCTGCAGGAAGAGTCTGAACATCAGACAGGATGGCATTATCTCCCTCAATGGCTATTGGTTTCAGGAGTGTCAGGCTGCTTACCACTCTCTTCCAAAATACATCATTTAGGAGGATCCTCTTGATGGGACTGTCCATATCGGCAGACTGTGAAATAGCCATTTCTTGGAGAGGCTCCTTCCCCTCCAGGAGACTGTCAAACATGATGACAACACCACCCCAATGGGTGTTGCTGGGCAGATTCAATGTGGTGGTGCTCTTATTCTTCTCACTTTGCTTGGTGAGGTATATTGCTGCTATAATTTGATGACCCTTCACGTACCTAACCATTTCCTTGGCTCTCTTGTAGACTGTATCCATTGTTTTCAGTGCCATGATGTCCTTGAGGAGCAGAGTCAATGCATTAGCAGAACATCCAATGGGTGTACTGTGAGGGTAGGACTCCTCCACTTTAGACCAAACAGCCTTCATGTTCGCAGTATTGTCTGTCATCAGTGCAAATACCTTCTGTGTTCCAAGGTCATTGATGACTGCCTTCAGCTCATCTGCAATGTAGAGACCGTAGTGTCTGTTGTCCCTTGTGTCTGCTGTGCTCTTGTAGAATACTGGTTGAGGGGTGGAGATGATGTAGTTAATTATTTATTCCTTGCCCACGAACTTTCAACCACCCATCAGAGATGATTGCAATACAGTCTGCTTTCTTTATGATTTCCTTGACCTTCACTTGAACTCTGTTGAACTCTGCATCCAGTAAATGAGTAGATAAAGCATGTCTGGTTGGAGGGGTGTATGCTGGGCGAAGAACATTCAGAAATCTCTTCCAATACACATTGCCTGTGAGCATCAGATGTGAACCAGTTACACACTAAGCTCGGGCAAGACATTCATCAGCATTTCTCTGACTACGTTCCTCCATTGAGTCAAAAGAAAACTTCTGATTCCAGGAGGACCATGAGCTGTTGTTATCGATAAGGTGTCTGGTTCAGCATTTTAACCTCAAATAGAAGTAGAGGGACTTTTGTCAGAGGTTGGTTGTTGTGAGAGCTGAGGGAATTTTATGCACTTGGCCAGATGATTCTGCATCTTTGCTGCTTTCTTCACATATGATTTGGCACAGTATTTGCAAATGTACACAGCTTTTCCTTCTACATTAGCTGCAGTGAAATGTCTCTACACATCAGATAGTGCCTGTGGCATTTTCCTGTAAAGGTTAGAAATAAATGAGTTAAAAAACAATACAATTCCATGTACAGATAAATAGTTAAGCAGTTGGATTAAACAACTCTTTTGTAAGATAAATGTTTTAAAATGAAACATGTATGGAAACAGGTGAATTAACACTCCTCCGTGAGCAGGCTCAAGTAAGCTAAAACCCACATGGTAGCAAAAACTAACTTGCAGAAAGTTATAGATGATTTAAACACACTTTGCTGTAGGCTACTATTTACTAGTTAAGAAAAAGGCATGCATGTCATATAAAATGCATTCACCCCACCCAGTATTTTAATCAAAACTTACCAGAAAGCATGTAGTCCTTGGCTCAGACGGTGAGGTAGTGTGGGCTCAATAGCATCTCATCAGTGTGCAAGTTCTTGAGAATCAGCTGCACATGTGACTGAAGAGTGGTGCATGCAGATGGTTGCAATTCCATTGAACTGGGGATAGTTTAACCAAAATATGCCACAAGACCTAGAATTGCCTTATTTGTATCCCACAAAAAAAGGTTCACTGTTATAAGCTAACTTTTTTGATGAATTGATGAATTTCCAGGAAAATTCAGAAAATGTACCGTTAAGTTTCCGACCCTTTGCAACCATAATTTGAACCAGCAGCCTTTAGGTTACTGGCCCAACGCTCTAACCGCTAGGCTACCTGCCGCCTATAGGAGTACCTACCCTGCACACCACACACTGCCAGTGGGATCCACTGTCCCTGGGCTTGTACTCATCAGACAGGCATTTTAGGTGATAGACACGGAAGCAGTTGTCGCACACAAGCACGTCTCCAGGCAGGTGGCACTCGAAGCAGTACCAGTCGTGGCTCTCCGCCTCCCATTCCTGAAACAGACGGAGCACAGTGGTCGGTGCCCCCCCTCCGCACCGACCTGACGGCTAAACTACACCCCCAGCCAGAGGGCCCACTCTTGGCCCCACCACACCAGCTGCTCCACAACACACACCTGTGCTGGGGCTTGACAAAGGCACATCACTGGAACTTTTCAGTTCTATTATCTACAAAAAATGTATGTTATATATCCATGTCTCCTTTGAAAAGTGGTCTTCTGACCTCAAATGGGACTTTCTGAATAAATACAAGTTAAATAAAACATGAAATCACAAGTTTTACAGGTAGCCTATACCGACATCACAACAGTTATTGAATGTTTATTTAGTTAGTGAATTCTGACTGACCTCCTCTGGCGGCTCCTTCTCCGTCTGCAATTAAACACCCCCATCATTGATTAATTAACTAACAAATAAACTGTGTGTGTGTGTGTGTGTGTGTGTGTGTGTGCGCACAGTGGATTGTGTACCATAACACCTGTGCAAGCCAATGATTCAAAGCACAATCTTTGGATAAACCTCATTGGAAGGAAGACTAATGTGTGACCATCACTGAAACATTGGCTTACTAGCAGGCTAGAGGAAGTGTATGTCCCAAATGGCACCCTATTCCCTATATAATGCCCTGGTCAAAAGTAGTGCACTATGAAGGGCATAGGCTGCCATTTGGGATGCAGACAAAGTTAATATAAAATCCAGATGGGGTTGTGCATGCATGAAAGGCTGATGGAAGCTAGGGAAGGGTGCGGCAAATTCCTGCCAACCTGAACCTGCTGCTCAAACCTTTATGATTTAACATAATGATCTTCTATAGTATTTCAGGTTTCACTAAGGGGCACAGAGCTAGAAACTACCTGCCTGCCTGGGATTCAATCCAACAACCATTGTAGTCACACTCCTCCTCCACACAGTCTGGAGTGGAAGTCAACAAGGACTGTGTTATATTGCAACAAGTCAAAAACTAGTCTACACCTCCTCACAAAACCATTTCTTTCAGATGTAGGAAGCCAGAAAACCCTTTCCTTCAGATTAAGGAAGCCACAGGACAAACTAACCTACTACACCCCATCAGTGCAGAATCCAACGCCATCTAGGCTCTGCTCAGTTGCACATGCTCTGTTTAAACCTAGTGAGCTGGAGAGCACTCCATCACAGGTGAGCAGAGAGGAGGAGCACGAACTAACACACAGCCATAAAATGTCAAAAGGATAAAGGAAAGAGGACAGACCGACAGTCGGTAAACAGTGCCACTCCCAGCCTAGTGGGCTATGAGAGCCCTCCACAAGTTCCTCCATCTCTTCCTGTCCTGGGCCTGGTTTCCCAAAAGCAACTTCAAAGGCTAAGTTCATTGTTAGAACCATCGTAGGAGCATCGTTAAATCTCAGATCTGTTTCCCAAAACCATTATTATTACCGGTGCACTTCAAAACGCTCGTAATCTAACACCTGACCAATCTTGGCTTTTTTTGCCCTCCGTTTATACCAATAAGATCTCCGTGGTTCTCCGTCTCTCAGTGAACTTCAGAACAAAGTTGCCAATGTCTTTGCAATTGATACAAACAAGCGACATATAAAAATATGATTCAAATGAAAACCGAGATGACTGCGTTAAAATATAAACAGTAAGCAGCAATAGGTCTATTTCAATCATATTGAAATACATTTCATGTTCAATCATTTGAGTTCTATTTTGCTACTTGTAGGCTACTGTCTAATTTGTCATATATATATATTTCATGATGTGTAGTGTAAAATGAGTAATTTAGTGCATTTTTATTTGGTAAACATTAGAATAAGCTGCCTCAATATTTGCAGCCGTAGGTGGCAATAGCCCATCTCTCTAGGAGCTGATCAGTCATCAGTATTGTGAAAAAATTATAATGTAAAGCAAAGATTTTAATGGAGAAAGCTGATCCGAAAGCAGCGCTCGCTTTCTTTCGATCCTATTGCTATCGACACATTCTCCAAAGACGCACTCAGTTCTCTCTGCGTGGTTTTGGGAAACGCATGTTACATCTTCGGCCATTGTAGAAAAGATGCATCGTTAAAATACTCGTAAGCCTAAGTAACATTGCATCGGGAAACTGGGCCCAGGGCTATTTTAGACATTTCTTTCCAGGTGAGACCTAGTCTGTTGGTAGTGTTCAGCTCTGTTTCAACAGATCTCCCTCTTTGCACCTGGCCCAGTCATACTGTACAGTCAAGCGCAGAAAGGTACTTCACTGTCCACTCTGTGTCCCTGCCCTATTGTATTCTGAATGAAACGGTTGTTGTGACTTCAAAAAAGGGTGAGTCCTCCGGGGAAGAACTGTCTGTGTCCGATGAAGCTTTCTACCTCACCTGGAGTGTTAAATATCACCATCACAATGGCATGATTTTCCAGTGTGGTGATGGTTATTTCAGAGATCAAGTGAAAGACATCCAACATCCTCATGTAAGAAAAAAAAAGGCTGTTGACCATCTACTATAATATAAGGGAGAGGTAACATACAGTACAAGTCAAAAGTTTGGACACACCTACTCAAGGACTTTTCATTATTACTATTTTCTACACTGTAGAATAATAGTGAAGACATCAAAACTATGAAATAACACATATGGAATCCTGTAGTAACCAAAAAAAGTGTTAAACAAATCTAAATATATTTTATATTCTTCAAAGTAGCCACCCTTTGCCTTGATGACAGCTTTGCCCACTCTTGGCATTCTCTCAACCAGCTTCATGAGGTACTCACCTGAAATGCATTTCAATTAACAGGTGTGTCTTGTTAGAAGTTAATTTGTGGAATTTCTTTCTTTCTTAAATGCATTTCAGCCTATCAGTTGTGCTGTGACAAGGTAGGGGTGGGGGTACAGAAGATGGCCCTATTTGGTAAAAAACCAAGTCCATATTATGGCAAGAACAGCTCAAATAAGCAAAGAGAAATGACAGTCCATCATTACTGTAAGATATGAAGGTCAATAAATCTGGAAAATTTCACAAAAACCATTAGGCGCTATGATGAAACTGGCTCTCATGAGGACCGGCACAGGAAAGGAAGACCCAGAGTTACCTCTGCTGCAAAGGATAAGTTCATTAGAGTTACGAGCCTCAGAATTTGCAGCCCAAATAAATGCTTTACAGAGTTCAAGTAACAGACACATCTCAACATCAACTGTTCAGAGAAGACTTCATGAATCAGGCCTTCATGGTTGAATTGCTGCAAAGAAACCCCTACTAAAGCACACCAATAAGAAGAAGAGACTTGCTTGTGCCAAGAAACACAAGCAATGGACATTAGACTGGTGGAAATATAGTAGGTGAACGAATTATCTCTGCATGTGTGGTTCCCACCGTGAAGCATGGAGGAGGTGGTGTGATGGAGCTTTCTGACTGTCGTTGATTTATTTAGAATTCAAGGCACACTTAACCAGCATGGCTTCCACAGCATTCTGCAGCGATACGCCATCCCATCTGGTTTGCGCTTAGTGGGATTATAATTTGTTTTTCAACAGGACAATGACAAAACATACCTCCAGGCTGTGTAAGGGCTATTTGACCTAGAAGGAGAGTGATGGAGTGTTGCATCAGATGACCTGGCCTCCACAATCACCCAACCTCAACCCAATTGATATGGGTTGGGATGAGTTGGACCACAGAGTGAAAGAAAAACAGCCAACAAGTGCTCAGCATATGTGGGAACTCTGTTGGAAAAACATTCCAGGTGAAGCTGGTTGAGAGAATGCCAAGAGTGTGAAATGCTGTCATCAAGGCAAAGGGTGGCTACTTTGAAGTATGTCAAATATATTTTGATTTGTTTAACACTTTTTTGGTTACTACATAATTTCATACGTGTTATGTGGGTGCCATTTGGGACGCAGGCATAGTATAGACAACTAGATAACATCACACACCACCACACCCCCCTGTTCATCAAACCAAACGCATGCCGGAAACACAGAGATCATAACAATAACACACAGAGGAACGTAGCGACACATCCCTCCCTGAGGAGTTACTACTACTACTACTGCAAAACTACATCTACTACTCACGTACTCATCATATATGCTTGCTACAAACCTGCGACGATGTTGGCATTGCTTGTTATGTCACTCAAAAGACATTGCTTTGAAATGTACTACTATAATTCCAAAACTATTTTTCAGAGATGTATTTATCTGTAGATTTATTTGAAGTACTGTATGTGTCAAACAAAGCCATGGAGAATATACAGTTTTCACTTTATTTAACCCTGGCAATGAATTCGATTTTTTCATGTAGCTATTTTTAAAGCAACGTTACATGTGTAGATAAGTAGCGAGCAAATATTTAAAGGAAGTCACTTTGATCCATTCCACAAGAAATTAGGCCACCGAGAAACAGCGCGACAATGGGCTTTCTGGAAGATTTTCACATGGAATATCAGCATCTTCTCTGGTGTTAAAACTACTGAGTGTGACATAAAATGGTCTAACCATTACAAATGAAACAGTTAAACTAATTCATGAGTCTATTATCTTCATATTCTATTATAGAGTATGCTGCTCTTGAAAAAGATTCCATAAAATCCAAGATTGCGCTGCAAGTGGCCGCAGTGATTTTTTTCACGAGATGATGTTAGTAAAATTAAATTATAGAGATAAAAGCAGAACAAATCAAAAAAACAAAAAAAACAACGATGCACCCTTACCTTGCTTCCGTCGGCATTGGGCTCCTGTGTGATTGCAAGTGACCCAGAAAGCAATGTTTAAAGTCCTGCTGCTACGGTCAATTGAGCTCTCTTTGGCTGCGTTAACACAAGCAGCCCAACTCTGATATTTTTTTCCCTAATTGGTATTTTGACCTGATGTGAAAAGATCTGACGTGATTGGTCAAAAGATCAATTGGTGGGGAAAGAAATACAAGAATTGGGCAGCCTGTATAAACACAGCCGAAGAGCAGTGCTCGTGTTGACTGAACTGTGTGGGTTCAGTTTGTTTGGTGTATAGCATAGCGACAGTACAAAAGGAATGTGTGCATGGCTATACCTATGACTAACAAGTCAGCTTCACATACAGTAAACGTTTGAAAAAAGATCAGCATGACTTGAATCACCAGGTCATTATAGTCAATGCTGAATTCAGTGCTATAGTTCATAGAACCTCTGAATGACTGATATATAACTAACATGCTGACTACACTGGCCACGCGCCATCCACACAAGACGCGATCAAGACACGCAGGTTAAAATATCAAAGCCAACTGTGAACCAACGATATCAATTTGGGGGCATGTCGAAACACATAAAACATTCATGGACATTAAGCTAGCTTGCTATTGCTAGCTAATTTGTCCTGGGAAATGAGCATGGGGTTTTACCTGAAATGTATGTATTCATTGTTGCTGGATTTTTGTAGAATACAATTTCGTATGTTTCTCTACTCAGACGATTAATCCACAGATAACTAACTAAAAACAAACTCGTTTTCCCTTTTTATCTTTAATTCATCTCTCCTCATTTGTCTTTCAAGCATCCACGTGGGCTTGTATCTTTCTGATATCCAAGAAGAATAGGACTTGTGGAGCGTCTAAAATATAACCAAGTTCTATTCTAGCGCTTAGCTACGCAGACACTCATTCACATGAGTGGTGGGGGTGAAATGACTGAATAACATGTATGTGTACATTTATTTTGCACCGTGGCCGGTGAGGTTTGCATGTTAGTTGTCTACCATAGCAGATATACACACAAGACACTCCATACAAATAAAAAAGACGTAAGCATTTAATGAAGGTTTCCTCTGAACCATAGAGGTGTTGATCAGGAAATACACCCCTGTCATATGGGGTTTGTATTATCACTACAGGGTAAAATCCCTCTCTTACCTGCTCGTCTCCAGGCAGCCAGTAGCCCTCCTGTTCGATGCCAGCCTTGGAGCCCTTACAGCCCACAGTGAGAGTCTCTACGACCAGGCCATCCTTCACTGCCAGACTCAGCTGCCTGGCTGTCTCCTTTGGGTGCATGCCAAACACACGGCTCAGGTACCTGCACAGACACAGCACACCAACATCACTGTCTCGGCCTGCCTGTGTTCTCGAACAACTCAACTCAACCAAGGGGAAATGCATACACCTCCAGCCAAATATGCAATTCACAAGGGAAATAAGCGAGAACAGAACAGAAGCAGCTCTAGACAAAAGTGCCCACTGCATTGCCAAGGAAGGCATTGCGTTGCCAATTTAAAATCTTGAAGTAGGGCCTGGCCTATCCCCCAGGAAAATATCGCTACCTGCATTAGAAACTCATCACAGTGAAGCCCAGTACATGCTCAAATCACATAAAATAGTTGGACATATACTACCACCAATGACTGTGCATTTTGGTCATACAATCATTCGTGTTCTGCACAGAGATGGAACCTTTTCACATCTAGGTCCTGTAAAGAGATAATAACACAATTTCCTCACTCTCATTCCCTTATGCCTTTGTTCTCATATTAAATTGTATTTTCATGGACTCCCACTGTCACCACCTCATATATTCAAATACAAAATGTCTAGTTTTAAAGACATTAAAACAGTTCAACCGTGCCTGCCATTGAATTTCATGGCTTTATCTCCATGACAACAGCCACTCTGTGGCATTCATTATGAGAGTGGCCAACTCCCAGGGCTCTCTGCCTGAGGATTTCATTTAGCCATATTCCTATTCCCATTAACATGAAAAAAAACGACAGATCAGCCATGGATTTCGCCGTGAATGAATTTAGACGAGACTGTAAGAATATCACATAACGATCATGTCTAATAAACTTTGATAGCACCTAACTCTTACAGGCTGATTACACTGGCTCGCGTGCGTTGCAAAATAAATGTAGACATACATGTTATTCAATTATTACACCCACACTGCTTGCACGCGCCAACGAGCGTCTGCGTTGCCAAGGGCTAAAATAGAAGTCAGTTCTATTTCTGACCCAGATCGCGCTGCAAGTCCTGCCTCTCCCATCTCCTCATTGGTTTATAGAAGCAAGTACCCACGTGCCATCTCCTCATTGGTTATACCCACGTGGGTGACTGAAAGACAAAATAGGTCATGGGCGGTAATGCACCTAATTTATGAAAGTTGCCAGTCGCAATATAAAGTCAAAAGAAGAAAAGGCCTGGAAGGAGGAGAGATGACTAGAAACGATTCGGTTGACCATTTTATGTATGGATTAATTGGTGGAGTAGAGGACCTTGTGCATTTCAGGTAAAATAACTCAATGTTTATATCCCAGGACAAATTAGCTAGCAACAGCATGCTAGCTAAATAGGACAAATTAGCTAGCAAGTTCAAGCTAGCTAGCTAAATTGCCATAAATGTTTAATGCTTTTCAACCTGTCTCCAAATTAAATCATATCAAATTTTATTTGTCACATACACATGGTTAGCAGATGTTAATGCGAGTGTAGCAAAATGCTTGTGTAGCAATATAATTGGTTCAGAGTTTGTTTTGATATTTTAACCTGCGTGTCGTGATCGCTTTTAGTGTGGGGGGACAAAATACATTTATGCACAATGGTGCACGCGCACAGACGGTTTGGGTTCTGTGTTAGGGTCTAAATCTAATTATATATTCATCAACATCTGATTCTACAATATAGGTTGGTTGAATTCATTTATGGTCTCAGGGTTCAAAATTCAGAGCTGCCCAATGGCCTGGCAACATCTGCCAAGCTCAAATTCCAAAACAGAACATGTCTATTTGTAATTAATCACAATCTTCCCAACGTCTGACACTTCACACTTGTTATCAACCAGCATTCGGTTCCCAGGCGGTGGCAAGAATGCCAAAGCCTTCCCCCTCTCATGTGACTCACACCTCAGTACGGCCTGGATACTCGAGCCAAACCCACAGAGTTGAACTTCGGCCATGTCACATGTCACGGCCATTTGAGTGCATAAACGATAGACTTATATTCACTGTCAAATTCACACAATTGCACTGTATTTATAAACACTGTAAAAATCACATGATTTTATTAGGCTAGTGGCAGTGGGACTTTTTTAGGACATTAAACTAGCAACAAGATCATATTTAGAGTCTGATCCACAGTGCATTCGGAAAGTATTCAGACTTTTTCCACTTTGTGACATTACAGCCTTATTCTAAAATGGATTCAATTGTTCATTTTCCTCATCAATTTACACACAATACTGTATAATGACAAAGCAAAAACATGTTTTTAGAAATGTTTGCAAATTTCTATATTTTTTTAACTGAAATATCACATTTACATAAGAATTTACCAAGTCTTCTTGGCTATGTCGCTACAAGCTTGGCACATCTATATTTGGGGAGATTCTCCCATTCTTCTCTGCAGATCCTCTCAAGCTCTGTCAGGTTGGATGGGGAGCGTTACTGCACAGCTATTTTCAGGTCTCTTCAGATGTTCGATCAGGTTCCAGTCCGGGCTGTGGCTGGGCCGCTCAAGGACATTCAGAGACGTGTCCCGAAGCCATAGCTGCGTTGCCTTGGCTGTGTGCTTAGGGTTGTTGTCTTGTTGGAAGGTGAATCTTCACCCCCGTCTGAGGTCATGAGTTCTCATCAAGAATCTCTCTGTACTTTGCTCCGTTCATCTTTGCCTCGATCTTGACTAGTGTCCCAGTCCCTGCCGCTGAAAAACATTCCCACAGCATGATGCTGCCACAACCATGCTTCACCGTAGGGATGATGCCAGGTTTCCTTGGCATTCAAGACAAAAAGTTCAATCTTGGTTTCATCAGACCAGAGAAGCTTGTTTATCAAGGTCTGAGAGTCCATTAGGTAACTTTTGGCAAACTCCAAGTGAGCTGTCATGTGCCTTTTACTGAGGTGTGACTTCCGTCTGGCCACTCTACCATAAAAGCCTGATTGGGGGAGTGCTGCGGAGATGGTTGTCCTTCTGGAAGGGTTACCCCATCTCCACAGAGGAACTCTACAGCGCTTTCAGAGTGACCATCGGGTTCTTGGGTCACCTCCCTGACCAAGGCCCTTGTCCACCGATTGCTCAGTTTGGCCAGGCGGCTAGCTCTAGGAAGAGTCTTGGTGGTTCCAAACTTATTCCATTTAAGAATGATGGAGACCACGGTGTTGTTGGAAACCCTCAATGCTGCAGAATTTGTTTGGTACCCTTCCCTAGATCTGTGCCTCGACACAATCCTTTCTCTGAACTCTACGGACAATTCTTTCACCTCCTTGCTTGGTTTTTGCTCAGACAGGCACTGTCAACTGTGGGACCTTAAATAAACAGGTGTGTGCCTTTCCAAATCATCAATTGAATCTACCACAGGTGGACTGTAGAAACATCTCAAGGATGATAAATGAAAACAGCATGCACCCAAGCTCAATTTCGAGTCTCATAGCAAAGGGTCTGAATACTTATGTAAATAAAGTATCTGTTTTTTATAATACATTTGCAAACATTTCTAAAAACCTGTTTTCGCTTTGTCTTTATGGGGTATTGTGTGTTGATTGATGAGGAAAATGTTTTATTAATCCATTTTAAAATAAGGCTGTAACGTAACAAAAAGGGGTCTGAATACTTTCCGAATGCACTGTAGCTAATGATTAGCCCATTGGGGTAAACAATGCAGATTAGCAACCCCATGCTTCAGCAGTGTAGCTATGATACTGCATCAGGCTACAGGTGATAATGCTAATTGCTAAAATAGCACACCTGCCTGCAATATGGACCATGTACTGGCACTAAATATATTAATTTTCACCAATATGTTATTGGGCTCATTTCCGGTGGGGAATATTACATTTTAAATGGTTTCATATGTTAAGGCTATGTCATCATTGAGGGGATGGTTTTAATTTTGTTTTCCAAATAATTGGTTTAAATATCAGATTGTATGGTTGGCTATAGGCTATAAGGTGTTTGCCCAGACTGCAAATGAAACATGAAATCACCCATGATTCAAATTCTGCATGCATAGCTTGCGTTCCTGTGATCGGTGTGCCACTGGCAAATGTATCTGAATGTCAAGCCCTGTAGTCTAAATGTCAATAAGCTAAATAAATTCCATGTCAAGTATTGAACCATGAAACCATCATAATTTCAGCTATTGATCAAGTATGACCCTGAGAGCGGGGTGGGTAAGACCATCCATCATCCACCAAACTCAATACGTATTCAAAGTGATTAGGCTATGCATGGAAGGTGTATAACAATTGTAAACAACTAGAGACACCTCGTCGTTCTGGCTCCAAAACGGCAAGGTGTCTCCACAAATGCTTAGGCCTCCTCTTTTGGCGTTTGTGATGTCTCCATTTTCCATACGTATTGGAATAGAACTAGTATGACTGCAGCACTTACTTTGATATCCTGTCCATGTTGGCAATTTGTTTCTGGTTGCGTATGACCTCAATGGCGGCCCACACGTACTGAACCACTTTAGGGTCGGCCTGCCTCTTCTTCACCACACGCGACATGATCTCTTTATTCATGACACCTGCAAGGGATGGGAGAAAGGTTTCAAAACATTAGGCTACATCTTTAGACACTGCGCAATCTCATCAAGGAGCACCATCAATAGAGAGCAGGGGCAGACTACACATTCAGCCTAGCCTGGTGGAACAATCCTGATCGCTACGTTCACCATTCTATTTCACATCAACAGAATGGAGAACGCAGTGATCAGGATGGATTCCATCAGGCCACCTCCAGCCACCTTCCTAGCTAAAACCGCCAGGATAAAGGATTCATCCAGGATAAGAAACAACAAGAATTTGCAGGTTCCAAAGTCCTTCAGGACAAGGATTGGTCAACCCAATCAAGACAACAAAAACTGCCTATTCTCATTTCAGAAGGTCCTGACCTCAGACATGTGCTTTGACTGGCCTAATAGATGTCCATTGTCCATGATGACACAACACAGCTCCAATGATCATGCAAGTGTCACAGGTGGCTTCCTATATGCTTCCTATGGCCTAGCCTAATTCTATTGGCCGTATATATATATATATATATATATAATTTCCTTAAACTGCAATGTAACAGGAATCAGCATTTAGGGACCTGTAGTAGAAATGGCCTACATATAGGCTATTCAGTGGGAGAAGAAAAGCATCATGCTGAAAAAAAAACTGTTATGACAAAGACACAATGAAAGTTGTGCAACTTCCCGACACTGCCATAGAACAAATCAAATCCGAGGAAATACAATATTACTCCAGAGAAAATAAAAGGAACAGTAGCAGTTTGCCTTCTTTCAACTGAAGAGCAGAGTACTATTAATCCCAATTTGGGAAATTGTTTTATTACAGCATGCTTCATCAATAATTTAAGATTAAGACACATGAAGGGACCTGCAACTTAGAATCCGTAAAATAGTCTGATCCAAGTGCTGTTTTCCTATCGTACTTTAGAGGGAGAAACAAGAAAAAACAACAGGAAGACATCCTAAAACAGTTAATCAATTACATTTGTTAAAAAGCTTAATGGATGTGGGTAAAAATGACTGTCTAAACCTCTCTGTGGAACTTCTAGGCAGGATGGACCTGCTACTCAAGCTGCTCTTGTGTTGCATTAAAGTGCTGTGCAGTAGGTGGACCTGCTACTAAAGCTGCTCTTGTGTTGCATTAAAGTGCTGTGCAGTAGGTGTGTGTCATTGCCAAAGATCATGTGTGTTTTTGCATGCAGCATTTTTATTAAGAGGTCCTGCATCGATTCCCGGCTGCAGCCATACGTAGCACTTGCTTTCTTTTGTCAAGCTTTTTTAAAGTCCTCCTTTCAAGCACACAATGGCATAGCTCACTACACTCGCCATGCCACTGCTGTAGAACATGCAAAGCATTTTGTCACAGACATTAAAAGATCTCGCTAAGCTTCCCTAAAAAGTATTGTCTGAATTGGTATTTTTTGTAGACAGTGTGGGAGTCCTCCTTCCAGTTCAGTTTGTTTTACACCCAAGTACATATACTATTACACCCAAGTACTTGTAAGAGTCCCCAGTACCAATCTCTTCACCATTAATAAAAACAGGATTAAAAACATCCTTATTTTTCCTAAAATCTACCACTAGCTCATTGGTCTTCAGTACATTCAGGTCCAGGTAATTGGCTTCCCACCATGTCACAAAGGACTCAGTTGTATCTATGTGATGAGCATCGCCTCCTCTCATGACACAGCTTACTACAGCTTTCAGAGAATTTCTATGAAACAGAGTTTCAAATCCAATTTCACGCATTTCTCTTCTTAATAAGGCTCCATGAAATGTAAAATGTCACTTTAGAAAATGGGGGTCGTCACTAGTTACCACAGCCACAAAGTCATAATTATGGCTAAACCACACCTATTTCAAAAATGTCTCTTCTTGAAATCTCATTTTAAACCTAACCCTCATCACACTGCTAACTGTATGCCTAACCATATATTATTAAGACCAAAAATATATAGGCCATCCAATTTAGATTTGTGGCTGTGGTAACCATAAAGTTGATATTACAACCTCACCATAATTAACCTTAACTTAACTAGGCAAGCAAGTTAAGAACAAATTCTTATTTACATTGACCGGGCGGATGTGATGCAGCCTGGATTCGAACCAGGGACTGCAGGTACACCTCTTGCACTGAGATGCAGTGCCTTAGACAGCTGCGCCACTCGCTGCGCCATTATGTACCTTTTTGGTCCAGACTTCACACACAGAATGCAAATCCATAAATACTTTTGTTCAATTCTAACATTTAAAGACCAAAGGCCAAATTATGAGCATGGTTTACTAACCATTCACAACACTTTACTAAATACATAAGCCTATAGTAGCCTACCTACAAACATCCTGGGATTTCACCAACTCATTGGGTCAGACACAGGAGGAAATAGCCTACACATCAGGTACTTCAATTGGTCATAGTCAGGATACAAAACATGTGATACTGAAATGTGAGCCACATTTCACAGATTTAGGCAGCTCACATCCAGTCCATGGTATCTTGTATGTGAAGCCTATTGAGTTTACTCTGATATATAGAGCAACAAACACTTAGGCCATATACATTTTATCAAATGTTAACAGGTAAGACAAGCGAGCAAATATAAATAAAACAATTCAAGAGTAGAGATTCTTGTTAGCAACCTTAATTCAACACCCAACGACCTAATCAAGAGATATTAGCATCTTGGGGAGACTAAAAGAGGCATGGTTCAGCTATAATCTGACAGGAAGTTGTGTATCTCTCTTTACAGGAAGCTTGAGGACAACATTTTTATTTTAATGGTGTACTTTTTCACTTTTTATTTTAGAGAAAAGTGATGAGGACCATCTGTTAAACATTTCATTACATTTGTATGGCCTTAGCAAGACAGTAAAAATAACCTGAGGGTTGAAAGACTGTAAATCATGTATCTTCCACTGCCTGACATGCAGCCTGCTGAGCTGTAAGAGACGGTGAAGAATTGCTGAGAGGAGTAGAGGTGACAGTGAGCAATATCCCATGCTATGCCAATCAGAGTAGGCGTTAATGAGTGCCAACTGTGCCATAGCTCTGCTCTGTGCTCAACTCCACATCCACTGGCACCTTACACAGGAAAGTAACAGCAGGGGACGGCAGGTAGCCGAGCATTGGGCCAGTAACCGAAAGGTTGCAAGATCGAATCCCCAAGCGGACAAGGTAAAAATCTGTCTTTCTGCCCCTGAACAAGGCAGTTAACGCACTGTTCCTAGGCCGTCATTGTAAATAAGAATTTGTTCTTAACTGACTTGCCTAGTTAAATACAGATCACAGCTGCTACACATCTCTGTCTCAGGGCGACTGACACTACATGACTCCAATAAAACAGAGGTGGAGGAACTACACTCCCCCATTCTATTATACAAGGTGTCCAGGAGCACAAAAAAGACAGAGCTTTAAATCATATATGAGATAAGTCTAGTTATTGGCATCTGGATGAATAAAGTTGATCAAATGTATGCAACATTTGTTGTATTCCTCAAGGTCCAGCTGCTCCTCTGTTTTCACTCTTCCAACACAACCAGTGCACAACAGAGGAGGATGACATAAAATATACCATCTGAAATTAACCACTGTTGTATATAGGCTATCTATATTCTTGGTACGGGCAACCGGTCAAAATCACCATGAATAATAGCTATGGGAGACATAAATCCTGAAGAAGTCCTGCGGCTGTGCTAAAGCTGAAGGAATAGTTAAAACTAAGTCAAGAAATACTATTTTGAAAATATAAAAACAAGATAGCTACTTGGACCGCTCTCATCTCATTCGCTGGACCGGAATATGGGTTCGGCTAACCATACCAGGCAATTTTTCACACCATCATGATGAACGGCACATGTGCATAAAACAGTTGTTGGGTGTAAGATAGGCCTGCTGTGTGTAGTACCTAGCTAATTAGTTGGCTAAATTCATTGCAATCACGTATCACATCGACTATTATTACAGCTAACCATTTAACTAAATGGGGAAAAAACGAATACTTTTTACATTCAAATTGCATAATGTTGAAGAGCAAGCAAACATTTTGTTACCTAGCTAAAGCGTTAGCTAGCTAGATTGGCCAGCTAACAAGCTAATTGGATACATTAATACGCCTTGTCGTCACTGTTAATTTTGTCTGGCCAACTATTGACACATGGTTGGTGGGAGAGCAGGTAATTGTGCCTTCTTCCCTAGACCATCCAAATTGTCTGATTTCTGGATTAAGTATTCAACACAGTCCGTGGATATTTCAACAAAAGCAGCCAAGGCCACAGCGAACTGACTGGAGCTCCCAGTCAGTTAGCTGGCTCCTGTCAGCTTAATATTAGGTAGCTAGTTGGTACTAACAGGAAGCTAGCTAACGTTTGGATAGGATAATCTCCATGGCGTGGGCCAAACACAGCTTGTCAAAACGTTAGTTAACTACCTAGGTCAAATACTTCAATATGCATGGCTTGATGTAAACTACTAAAGCTATCAACCTAAACATGGTTCGACAAAACATAGTCAATTAAGCTAAGGTAACTAACCAGCGAGCTAGCCAACGCATTAGCTAGCCGAATCGGCAAAGCAGTTCTGTACTAGCAAACGTTAGCTGTCAAACATGATTAATAGCCGAGTAGCTGGGCAAATCAAATACAATATTTTTTTGACAGTAGTAAAGAAACTACAATAGCTACCAAAACGTGCATGGAAGATCTTTTTTTCGAAGGCGCCATGTTCATAAAATAGCTAACTAGCCGTAATGTTTTCATTGAAGTAATACATGTTTCATGAAATAAATGTCAAACTTACCTTTACTACAGTATTACTAATATATGTGTCTGTATAACTCCGTGAAGGATTCAATGTAAAATACCTTACATTTGTATTTCCGGGATAGTTTAGACTGTCTGAATTATGGTTTATGTCCAGCTGGCCACAGCACAGGATTGGGGAGGTAAACAGCGCCAACATAGCAGGACAGGTTTTTACACAGGAGAACTCTAGTGGTGGAATTGTGATTTGACACGATTTTTACAGTCTTTGCTTGACACACTTCTGTCTTTGTTATTTTTGTGAGGCAACTTTTGAGAGTGCATGTATGTAACAATAAAACATATATATTGAGAAGGCTTTTGTCCAAATGTTGTGAAAAAAGATCAACATCTGTAAAAGCTGTCCATTACACTTGAATAATCTAAAATGCATCTGAACAGGGATTTAAGCGATTAACATTATTTCACTACAATCAATACTTCTCAATGGTTTCTACATATCCGGATATAATACATACCATTTAACGTGTATATATATATATATATATTCGTTAAATGTTATATATATACATATATTAGGCAAACACCTCTCAATATAGAAAATCCTAAATTAGGCTACTGCGCGATTGCAGCTGCTGTCAGTGTCTGTATATGTGGGCGTGACAGGTGCGCATTCCCGAATCAGTCAAAAATCTGATGTGGTTGTGAATTGGGGTCAAGTGAGCCGACACTTGCAAAACGCGGTCAAGCCATTGAGTCATCCACTCTTCAGTGTCCTCCTCATTAAAATCATGCGCGGAATATGCAACACTTTCCAGTATCTTGTGTTTTCTGGCAGGGAAACTTATTCGGATGCACTGTCATGCACAGATACTATAGGTACAAATCATTCCAAGCACAGTTATTCAATCTTCCGTAATTAAAATTATACCATATATATGGTTATAATATCTACAGAAGTGACAAGAATGCCAATCGAAGAGGTATTGCTGTTTATATTCAGAGTTATATTCCTGTAAAGTTTAGAGAGGATCCCGTGTCAAATGCTGTTGAAGTGATTTGGCTACAGGTTCACCTGCCTCACCTAAAGCTTATTGTGAGAAGTTGATATGGATTACCAGGTGCTAACAGTCAGTATCTGGTTTATATATATATATATATATATATATATATATATATATATATATATATATATATATATATATATATATATATATATATATATATTAATGTAACCTTTATTTAACTAGGCATGTCAGTTAAGAACAAATTCTTATTTACAATGATGGCCTACACCAACCAAACTCGGACGACGCTGGGCCAATTATGCGCCGCCCTATGGGATTCCCAATCACGGCCGGTTGTAATACAGCTTGGGTGTCTGTAGTGACGCCTCTAGCACTGAGATCAAGTGCCTTAGACCACTGCTCCACTCGGGTTAGGGTTAAATGCTTGATCATGTATGTGATATCAATGTATGTGATATCAAGAGAAAATGTACGTGTATATTTTCAGGGTGACCAGAATATTGACTGGGTGTCCACTGTCCCCTCAAGAAAAAGATTCAAACTGTAACCAGTGCCTGCAATCAGTTGGTTGAGGTTATCAGTCAAACTACCAGTCATTTACAAACAGAACAGAAACTAAATAATCCACTTGTATTGAACAAATCTTTAATAAGGCTGCAGAAATCTTCTCTAAAGCAGTATCCACATCCATTGGATATAGTGATCATAATATAGTAGCCATATCTAGGAAAACCAAAGTTCCAAAGACTGGATCTAAAACAGTGTATAAGCGATCATACAAGAGGTTTTGCAATGATTCCTATTTTGAAGATGTGAAAAATATTTGTTGGTCTGATGTATGTAATGATGAACATTTTAATGCTGCACTTGAAGCATTTATGAAATTGCTTCTTCCGGTTACTGACAGGCATGTGTCCATAATGAAACTGACTTTTAAAACTTCTAAATCCCCATGGATAGATGAATTGAAAAAAACTGTATGGACGAGGTTAAGAGAATGGCAAATAAGTCTGGCAACACAGCATATTGGCAGACATATAGTAAATTGAGATATCTCACGTAACTAAACTAAACAAATAGAAGAAAAAACTATACTATGGAACAAAGATAAATGATAGAAAGAATAATAGTAAAAAGCTCTGGAGTACCCTAAATGAAATTCAAGGCAGAAATACTAACTCAGCTTCATCCTTCGTTGAGGCTGATGGCTCATTCATAACAAAACCCTTTGATATTGCCACTTTGTTGACAAGATTAGCAAATTTAGGCATGACATGCAAACAACAGATGCTGAGCCTTCATATGCATGCATAGTGATCCAAATAATGAAAGATAAGCACAGAAAAATATATTGCTGCAGTATCTATAAATAAGGACAAACCACCTAGAACCGACAACCTGGATGGTACTGTACATGTCTGAGGTCGGTAGTGGAATACACTGTGACTCCTTTTAGCCACATCTTCAATCTAAGCTTAGAAGACGGAGTGTGCCCTAAGGCCTGGAGGGAGGTAAAGGTCATTCCGCTACCAAAAAATAGCAAAACACCCTTTAATGGTTGAAACAGCAGACCAAACAGCCTGTTACCGGTGCTTAGCAAGCTTTTGGAAAATACTGAAAAAACGTAGGAGTTATGAATTAACATCAACTGCCTTATCATGGATGGACAGTTACCTATCCAATAGAACACAGAGCGTTTTATTTAATGGAAGCCTCTCTGATGCAAATTTGAGTGTGGTGTTCCACAGGGCAGCTGGATTGGACCCTTATTGTTTTCTGTGTTTACTAAGGACCTTCCACTGACCTTGAATAAAGCCTGTGTGTCCATGTACGTACAGTACCAGTCAAAAGTTTGGACCCGCCTACTCATTCAAGGGTTTTTCTTTATTATTACTATTTTCTGCATTGTAGAATAATAGTGAAGACATCAAAACTATGAAATAACGCATATGGAATCATGTAGTAACCAAAAATGTGTTAAACAAATCAAAATGTATTTTATATATGAGATTCCTCAAAGTAGCCACCCTTTGCATTGTTAACAGCTTTGCACACTCTTGGCGTTCTCTCAACCAGCTTCATGAGGAATGCTTTTCCAACAGTCTTGGAGGAGTTCCAAAATATGCATTCAACATGTCAATACCTCTCATAAATAAAAGTAGTGATGAAGTCATTCTCTCCTCCACTTTCAGCCAGGAGAGATTGACATGCATATTATTAATATTAGCTCTCTACTTCAATTCGGTAAATGGCACTGTGTGCTCTTTTCAAAGGATGGATCCCAGTCGTTTATGGGTTATGGGATACAGGGGATCGAGGGTGGTCTGCCGGGCATTGGGATGACAACCCAACTCGGGATGAGGAGGGCTTTTAGCGGGTGGAATAGTAGGGACCAATTGGAGGTTTACTTAGTAGAAATGCAAAGATCATGGTACAGCTATATAGACACTCAATCATCATGTTACTTTTTAATGGCACGTTTACAAACATATATTTTGATAAAAATAATTGAAAGTTGTGTCTCATTATGATAGGTGGTGAAATAAGTATAGCCAGTTACAATTGTAATGGCCTAGCAGATAATAAGAAAAGACCATCTGTATTTACCTGGCTAAAAGAGAAGGAATATAATATCTAAGTTAGAGGAAAAACAAAAAGAAATGGAGGAACTTATTCAAGAAATATCTAGTGTAATATATTATAATAATAATGTGAACTGGATGGAATATGGGGGAAAATGCACCAAATTATTTTTCAATCTTCAATATAGAAATGCTACCAAAAATGTTTTATTAAAACTTGTTACAAATGATGGAGTCACGCTTGATTCACCAAATGATATTTTGAAAGAGGAAGTAAAGTACTTTAAGAATATGTTTTCATTTCAGGCTCCTCCATCTCCACTAACTGAAACTAATTGTATGGATTTTTTTCCTAATAATAATGTAAAATTAATATCTGTATAGAAAGTACTCATGTGAAGGCCAAATTACTGAGGAGGAACTGCTTGAGGCAATTGGGGCCTTTAAGGATGGGAAACCTCCAGGGCTGGATGGCATACCAGTGGAAGTATACAAAACTTTTTGGGTATACTCAAAGGACCATTATTGTCTTGTTTTAACCACTCCTATATAAATGGTAGATTATCAGACACGCAACAAGAAGGTCTGATATGATTATTACTGAAACAGGATCCAAGTGGTATATATAAAGATCCAGTCCATAAAAAAAATTGGAGACCTCTTACACTTCAGTGTTGTGATGCAAAAATCCTATCAAAATGCTTGGCACATAGAATTTAAAAAGTATTGTCAGATATTATTCATCCTAATCAGACAGGTTTTTTACATGGCCAATACATTGGATATAATATAAGACAAGTACTGGAAACAATAGAACACTGTGAAATATCAGGGACACCAGGCCTGGTTTTCATAGTTGATTTTGAAAAGGCTTTTGCTAAAGTACGACTGGAGTTTATATATAAATGCCTAGAATATTTCAATTTTGGGGAATCTCTTATAAAATGAGTTAAGGTTATGTATAGCAACTCTAGGTGTAAAATAATAAATGATGGCTACATCTCAGAAAGTTTTAAACTATCTAGAGGAGTAAAACAAGGGGATCCACTATCAGCATATCTATTTATTATTGCCATCGAAATGTTAGCTGCTAAGATTAGATCAAACAATAATATTAAGGGATTAGAAATCCGTAGCTTAAAAACTAAGGTGTCATTGTACGCTGATGATTCATGTTTTCTTTTAAAACCACAATTAGAGTCTCTCCACGGCCTCTTAGAGGATCTAGATACTTTTGCTATCCTCTCTGGATTAAAACCAAATTATGATAAATGTACCATATTACGTATTGGATCACTAAAAAATGCACATTTTACATTACCATGTAGTTTACCAATTAAATGGTCTGATGTAGTTTACCAATTAAATGGTCTGATTAACTCTTTATCCACATTATAGCAGGTGGTGTAAAGCCATAGCACATACGTTTTTCCAGCAGCAGACTATGATCGATAATGTCAAAAGCTGCACTGAAGTCTACCAAGACAGCCCCCACAATCATTTTATCATCAATTTCTCTCAGCCAATCATCAGTCATATGTGTAAGTGCTGTGCTTGTTGAGTGTCCTTCCCTATAAGCATGCTGAAATTCTGTTGTCAATTTGTTTACTGTGAAATAGCATTGTATCTGGTCAAACACCATTTTTTCCAGAAGTTTACTAAGGGTTGGTAACAGGCTGATTGTTTCAGCTATTTGAGTCAGTAAAGGGGGCTTTACTATTCTTGGGTAGCAGAATGACTTTAGCTTCCCTCCAGGCCTGAGGGCACACACTCTCTAGTAGGCTTCCATTGTGAAGCTGTGTGTGTCTGTGCACTGTGTTTGTGTCATGACCATAAAAACATCTCACTTTAACAATAGAACATTTGCTAAATAGCAGCCCATTAGGCTACTGCCGCCTCATTCTACCCGTGATATCAAAGCCATTTTTGATAAGGTGCGAAAAGGAAATAAACGATTTGTTATAATATTGATTATGGAAGAAGGGATAAGTGTTCTTCAAACTGTTTTTTTTGAATGATTTCTTGCCATCGTCTCAATCTGAGCATGAGTGCACATTTGACTTAGTTTGCCTACCAGAAAAAAAATGTGTATTCACACACACAACCCCAGAAGGAAAATAAATGGCTTGACCTGCATATTGCAAGTGTTGGCTCACTTGACCGTAGTTAGTGTGGTGAGTAGGCTACATGTAGGTCTTCGACAGCGATACCAACGCTGTTACTAACATTAAACTCTACTAAATATTATTCACTTATGATTTTTGTATAACAATTGTCGGTCACGTTAAGCATGAATGTGGATGAAATACGCTTACAATTAACATGACAAACATGGCAAAAACATTTGCAATCTGTGTTTGGCGCCAAATAGAGGTGTGTAGTTGAATGTCCGGAGCCCCTTTTACATCAAAGCAGTTGTTCCTCCTGCTTTACCTTGTCAAGATCTCAAAGAGCAGCTGTAGGCTATCAATCAGAGGTGCGTGTCACACTTTTCCCGCATCCCAAGCAAACAAACCTGATTTAAACTAATTGCATTTTTTAACTGAAAATCATGATTAGTTGATTATTGGAGTCAGGTGTGTTGGCTGGGGAAAAAGTGTGACACCAATCAGACTCCGAGGAAGGGAGTTGCCCAGGCCTGGAACCAGACTCATAGGTGAGGCCCATCTATTCTGGCTGTTACTAGACCTACCATTAGGCCGTCATTGTAAATAAGAATGTTTTTCTTAACTGACTTGCCGAGTTAAATAAAGGTTACATTTTTGTTAGTGTACATGGCATGCATTTTGACATGTAAGCCATTTTTGAAAAGCAAGATGAAACATTTTGCCAGTATCAAATTAGGGAAGGCCCAAAGTTTTGTAAAAGACAAAAGATTGAGTAGGCCTAGACATGCTGTAGTTCTGAGTCTGAATCTGAATTTTAAAAAAGTGGAGGAATTTGAATGGGTGACATATCAATCAATCACCACTGGGCGGCGATAGAGTTGCACTGAAAATGTATACCTTTACCTGACCTGTACAGTATTACACTGCACCTGGGGGTGTTAGGAGTTGTTTCTATACTAAAATTTGTCAACAACTTATTGCAAATTATTATTGGTGGACTAAATCTTGTAATTATCATATATAGTAAAAAAGGCTAAATCAAGCCACTTCCTAAGTTCTTTCGCTGACTCTGCTGGTGATCCATCTACATT
This sequence comes from Oncorhynchus masou masou, assembly GCF_036934945.1. Classification (NCBI taxonomy): domain Eukaryota; kingdom Metazoa; phylum Chordata; class Actinopteri; order Salmoniformes; family Salmonidae; genus Oncorhynchus; species Oncorhynchus masou. The sequence goes on along the minus strand of NC_088214.1, from coordinate 31,619,667 downwards.
TTGAAAAACGTTAAGGCGCTAAAGCATGGAAAGTCCTCTCCTTCCCTACCCAAGCAAGTTATACTGAACTCTGATATCATTTTTTTGTTTAATTAGATAGGTCATGCTTTAAATCAACATTTTATGTCTGCCGTTTTTTTGTTTGAAAGAAATCTTGGTTTGTTAATAGACCCGGGTCAGTCAGTAAACTGCTCGTCCCTCTCGCAAGTCGACTTGATAAAGGACCAGACAACCCCTAGTGAATCCTTGTACTCTGGAGCAACTGTCTACTTCTAACGTATTGGAACAAGTACTTATGATTGATGTAAAAAAAAATAATAATAATAATCTGCTGGGGCTGATATGCTTGATGCCTTCTTATTACATTTTTTTGCTCCATTGATTGTGGAAGCATTAACACATATATTTAACTTGACAATTATATTGAGTTTGGAAGGCGGCCCATGTGCCTCCTCTGCATAAAGGTGGTGACCCGAGTGATCTAAATAATTATCGTCCCATTTCCAAGCTCTCTTGCCTCGCAAATATCCTGGAATCATTGATTAGTACTCAACTTAGATCCCTTTTAACTGCTACATCTTAAACTGAATGTAAAACAGTCAAAGTTCAGACCAGGTCAAGGTATCATCCCTGCTATTTCTATGGTTTTCAATGATGTCATAAATTGTTTAGATACGAAGAAACATTGTGTTGCTCTCTTCATTGACCTGTCCAAGGCATTCACACTGTGGATCACACGTTTCTTATTCTACGATTGGCTCTTTGTTGACCTGAAGTTGGTACTAAATGCTGCTAAAACCAAGTACAGGTTATTTTCCAAATCATGTAATAATCTAACTGATGATTTGTGTACAAGTACGTTAGATGGTGCCCCCATTGGTCGTGTCCCTGCCTATAAATATCTGGGCATCTGGATTGATGAACAGCTATCTTTTTAAAAGCATGTTGACGAGTTAGTGAAGAAATTAAGAATTAAGTTGGGCAGGTCATTCAGTCTACATTCATTCCTGTTATAGATTATGGTGATATTATATACATGAATGCAGCTTCCAGTGTTTTGATGCCCTTGGACACAATTATCACAGCACAATTAGTTTATAACATCTGACAGTTTTGACACTCACCCCTGCATCGTTTATCATAAAGTTGGTTGGACCTCGCTAAAAACACACAGATATTGTTGATATACAGAAACTAGTATTACAACACAGGGTTGGTTAATGCTGGCGACGCCACGTGTATCCACAGAGTTGGGTAAATCTGCCTTTACCTACAGTGGAATCATCTCCAAGTATCTCCAAGTTTCATTTGGATGTGTTGTCGTCTCTGGGTCAGTTTAGGGGAAAGGGATTTTTATATTGATAAATGTGTTTGTTTTGTTAGTTTATTGTGTATATAATATTTGCTAATTCTTTAATTTCGTGTTTTAAATTGTGTATCATTTTATTTTCTGTATTGTTCCCAGGGCACATTTGCAAATGAGACCTAGGTCTCAATGTGCTTTTCCTTGGTTTAATAAACGTTCATCAATATGTCTTTGTGGCCCGACAAGACACCTCTATATCAAGTGATTGACATATAGACTACTGTACTAGATCTGGATGGCAGTCTGTTCTATGTTCCATTCTACAGTAAGTGCACAGGGGTCCTATATTCATTTGAGATGGTCATAAGGGGATACTGGGGATGTACTCTGTGGATTTATCTTTCAAGAAAAAGATGCATTCGTTTTACGGGCTGGACATATTCCAGCAGACAGTTGCTGTTGATCTCCTAACTCGCATGGGAATTCTTTCTTCTTTTCATTGAGGATGGGATGTATATGTTTACGCTTAAGAATGTTTAAAAGACTGTTTTGTACACAAACTACAAGGCATTTTAAACAGACTGGCAACCTAAAGCCTTTACAAGCAAAAGTAGATGCAATGTTGATAATTTAGCCCATGGCAAGACATCTGGGCATGGTTTTCCTAGTCTTTTGTTGCAGTAGGTCATGCATTAACTCAGCATGAATCATGCTTTCATCAGTTTGACACTGTACATAAAACTGTATACATCAAATCGAAATCTCCGTTGAGGGTAGCCTACGCATATTTGTATTTTTAAGAGGAGTGGTGAACTGTAGTAGCAGCTAATTCACATAGACACAATGAGGCAGAGGGGTGAGGGAATAATGTGAACCAAGCATCAGAACACAGACCAAATTGATAGTGAAATAAAAAAGCAACCATATGCATCAATAAGATGTGACTCTCAAGCACATTTTTGCTTTACCACTCAGCTCAAGTAATCTCTTTGACATTAATGCCTGTTGTGCAGAGGTGTCTTTGAATCGGAGACACAAACACAGACACAACTTACATGGGAACCCCTCGGTCTGTCTAGCATTTCTGGGTCTTTCAGAATCCCCCTCTATCCTTGCCCAGAAACAAGTACTGATTGACCCAGTGCCACAGTTTGTGCGTAGCTCATTTGTGAGAAAGGACATGTTACATAAAACCTGTCACAACACTTTATTCACAGGACAATAGGAAATACCACAGTGTACACCAAACCCCGTAGGTCATAGTGGAGTGTTCAGTTATTCCATTGGTTGACAAGTCAACTCATTTTGTATTCTGCAGTGCAGTGTGTAAAAGTTTCATTTGCAAATGAACACTGAACTTCATGTAAAGCCATTTGTTCGAATCACATTGGGACATTCTCATAGTTTCACGGAATAGGGTGACACTATTCCGACTGTAATGGCGGCACTCAATTTGGAGTGACAGTACATGGGATATGGTCATACTCCATTATAGATCTTAGGTTTGGAACATCGCTCTCCAACCAAGGTGTATAGCACTTAGGAAACGTGTGAACCAATTTTCACAGGATACGCCAGTGACTCAGTATTTCTCCATTGAAGAATTTGACTTCATTCGAAGTCAGACTGACATGTCATCCTCTGCACATCACCAGACAAAAACAGAAGTCTGTATTGTTCATTCCACAACTTCTCTGTTCCAAAATCTATTGCAGGGTAGAGAAAGCCAAGGTCTAATCATTTATGAAGTGGCAGCAATTTTGCTGCACTACAAGCAGTAGTCCAGGATTGTCAAGCCCAAAAAAACAACGTTCAGACTTTTGGGATATTTTAGCAATTCAATGGCAAATCTTATTTTCACTACTTTAGATAGTTGGTACTCAAGTGCCGGTACTCAGCTCCGGTGAGCTCCTGCCCACGTCAAGCCCGGGCATCAATGTATGACTAAGTGAAAGTGCACGTTTTTTTAGGATTTCTCTCACAGTGTACTTTAATCCATTATGTGAATTGTGTATGCATGTGTACAGTCAGTCCTGTACATTGTCCACATGTTTATTCATCTATTCGTGCACTCTCCTGATAACCTTTATCAATTTTTGCCGTCCTCCTTTGCTTTGAGTGCTTTGGCCTGATGACATGGTGGTCACTGTCTGCGTCTGGTCATTTCAGATGATTACGTCCTACTGAATGTTGAAGGGCAGCTTACTCCTTTGTCAAAGTTCCTCAAGATGTATTTTGTCATGCCCTCTGATAGCGTATGTCTGCACTGTTTTCATTTAGAAAAAGTATATTGATTTGTTTTCTCGTTTTGGTCGAGGAATAACACATGAATTATGTTTCCCGACATAAATAGCAGGCCTTCTTCATTTGCTTCCGCTCATAATGATGATATGAAAATCACTCAGCATTGTTTTATTTGGAATGGTTGAATCCGTGTAGTACAGCTCATTATTTTAATCTTTAGACTTCGTGACTTTTTACATTTCTTGGCCCAAGTATGTTTCCAAATGAATCAATGTAATCGACCCAAAATAATATACATTTTCTTTCCCTGGTTTTCAAAAGTCTTCTTTCCCTTTTATAGTAAGCTAAATAAACTATAGTTTTGTGAAGGTATGCCTCCACATCTTTATAGCCCATGTGGAGTATTCACACACGATCCAGCATTCACTCTGAGGTTTGCGATCTAATTACTAACAGTTAAACAAAACACATATCATGAGTACAATCTCCTTACTCCAAAGTGTCATGGTTTGGTATGCAGCCCAGCTGCATCATTTCATGTCATCTTTAAAATGGCAATCTGCAGTTCAAACAATAACAAAGCCGGTTCCCTGCCACTGTTTTTGGTAAACAGCTGAGGGATGGGGCTGCAGAAATGCAACCACTCTCAAATTCATAGACAGAGCTATCAATGCAAGAGCTGACCATCCATGAGATCAGAATTATAGTTTTAACCATGTTTTTAGTCTATATAGTGATTGTTTACAAATACATTGTTTTTTTTTCTTAAAAAAGGAGTAAAACAAGCTTCTATTCTGAGTTATGATGAGGTGAGACAGTTGAAATAAGCTCAGGAGGCATTTATAAGTTACATTCTTTAAGAATCAATGGGTATGTATACTTCTTTTAAAAGTCTCAATCGCCGATTTCTCCTTTTAAACTCGTTTAGCGCAGACAAAGATCTCATATTAGTCTCCTGCTCTATTTCTAACTATTGTCTGGACTGGACCTTCTCAGACATTTTTGGTCCCCATCCAGGTGTGTTTTATGTAGTCGCTACCAAAGTAAATCAAAGTAGCCAACTGTATAAAAATATTCAGGTACTATATTTACATCTAAACGCATTTAGACAAGGTGAGACATGTTATACAGTTTGACATGTTGGACAAAGATATGAGAGAGAGCAGTGTTACTGTGTGAGACTAAGACCGGTTTCCCAAATGGCAACCTACCATATAGTGCACTACATAAGGAATAGGGTGCCATTTGGGATGCACTCTAAGACTGCCTACTCGGCCACAGTTATTTGATAAATCACAGATAACTGTTTACAAATGAGTCACTTCCTCAAAGCACCAGAAGAATCCCAAAGTGCATCACGGGGGCATCCTTAAAGGGGAAATCTGGAATTGTTACATCCATTTTAGGCAGTGTGATCACTTTGTTGTTGTTTGAATCCCGGATTGCCCAGTTAAAACAGAACAGCAGGGAATCGTCAATCTTCTTACGTTAACAAGGGGGCTGGTCATTGCCTGAGTGGACCTCTCTCAGTGGAGTTTTACACACTATTGTGTTCTCCCAGGCTTGTGGTACACTTACTATCAGTACTGTCTAAATAAATAAAATAAAATCACATTTTATTTGTCACATGCTCCAAATACAACGGGTGTAGAGCCCTTCCCAACAATGCAGAGATAAAAATCGAAATCGTAACACAAGGAATAAAATTCACAAGAATGGAGCTGCAGTACATAGAGGGAATAGAAGTCCTTGATCAATGTGCAGTGGTACGAGGTATTTGAGGTAGATATGTAATAAATAACAGAGTAGCAGCAGCATTTGATGAGTGTGAAAGTGTGTGTTTGTAGCGTGTGTGTTGTGTCGGTGTGAGTGTATGTGTGTGTTGTGTGGGTTTTGTGTGAGTTTTTCAGTGTAGTGTGTGTGTGTGTGTGTGTGTGTGTGTGTGTGTGTGTGTGTGTGTGTGTGTGTGTGTGTGTGTGTGTGTATATGTACTGTACACTCTTAGAAAGAAAGGGTACCAAAAGGGTTCTTCGGCCTCCGCAGGACAACTATTTTTAGCTGCAGGTAGAACCCTTTTTGGTTCCAGTTAAGAACCCTTTTGGGTTCCATGTAGAACCATCCGTAGAAAGGGTTCTACATGGAACCCGTAAGGGTTCTACCTGCAACCAAAAATGTTTCTTTAAAGGGTTCTCCTATGGGGACAACCAAAGATCCCTTTAAGGTTCTAGATTGCACAGAGTGTATAGACTTGTGAGAGTGCATAGTCAGTGCAAGATATGGACCGGGTGTGGACCATTTAATTAAATATTTAGCAGTCTTATGGCTTGGGGGTAGAAGATGTCACGGAGCCTGTTGATCTGAGAGCCGATGCTCAGGTAGACAGCTGGACAGTAGCAGAGTAACAGTCTATGGCTTGGGTGGCTGAAGACTTTGGCCATTTTCCGGGGCTTCCTCTGACACCACCTGGTATAGAGCTGTTAAATAGACGATAAAAGGGTGTTGTTTATGGTTTAGTACTTTGCTAAAATAAACATTGAACCCTTGGAATGTTAGCTATGTTAGATAGCTCCATATTTAGTCATTTATTATTTGGTTTTGTGCTCGCTCATTTTGTGAATATGCTTCAGATGTGCTGTGCTGAGATTCAAATGATGAGAATGGTAAACAGCTTCTATGTAAATGGTAGCTTGAAGTAATATGGAGACCTTCCAAAATGAGAGTCTGAATTAGATGTTGGATTGAATTGAATGTTTAGTCTAAATACTGTATCTGAAAAGTCATTTTGAGTACATTTTGGGGCGATGAATATGTTTTTATACTACCTAATCAATGGAAAATATTTTTGAACTAACTCCCAAAAGATTTTAGCAATAGTCAATAATGCAAAGCAACAGAATAAATTGCAGTAATGTGATATAAATAAAATGACAAGTCAACAATAACCTAAAGCCATAGTATTTTTGTCTCAGGACCACTAAATGTCCTCCAGACACAGATTTGGGCAAAATTCCTTAGATTTTTGGGGAAATTATGAAATTGAGGAACCCAGATTCAGCGAGAGGGAAGTCCTTCCAGCTGTGACCGGTGTAGATTTTCCTTTGCGTTATGTTGTTATCGGCTTATGTATGACCATAGGATCAGGGTTGATGTTGCTATTAAATTCCTTGATAAAGAAAGGAATAACTTCCATAAACCAAAATGTTGTGCGGCCCTTATACGCCAAGTGCACATGAATAGCCATGCTAGTCCAATGAAGACACCGAGCCTACAGTAGAAAGTACAGTAGCTAGCTAACTTGTACAGTAGGGACACATTACAAGATACAGTTAATTAATGCATGAAATGCATAGATATCACAATATATTGGTAGGAAAGCATTATAATACACTGTCAAAACCATACAAACACATTATTTGTGATGTTAGGATTAATTTAAATGCACAATTGTACTGTAACATACCTCTACCACATGAGTATAGTAAACAGGGAAAGAGGCAAGGGGTGATTATGAGGGGGAAAACAGGAGGAGAAGGAAGTCAGCATTAGAAAGGCCACATACACCAACAAAAGGAATGTACACTAATATCAGGCATGAGAACTGTTCAGATTTGGTGTCATTATACAACATGAAATTCAACACTTGTAGCACAGCCATGACAGCAGATGGTGCAGAAAGGAGATGACCCATGTTCCCCGAGCTGCCTCACTTCCCAGGGGAAGCAATTATTTGTCTAAATGGGTCAAGTTAACACTTTTTTCCTCATTTTAAGGAAGGAATATTTGAGGGAAATGTAGTTTGTATGTTGTAACAGGTCTACAAATAATAACAAGTCTACACATGTAATGTTGACCCAACAAGCACAACAACTACTAATGTATTCCTCATTATGGCATTGAGCTCGTTCTTATGACTTTGCATTTATGTTCTTTCTTGTATTTCCGTGGTGGAATGCCATCCAACAGAATAATGACTGACTTTTCAAAATCGACAGTGATGGTGAGTTAAGTCTTGAAATGACAGGTCATCATCTCTTTTAATGAAGTAAATTGTGCAAAGCTAAGCTCAACTTTTAGAACTAATTGATTTCACTGAACTGTCTAACTTCATGGGCCTCCTATGATTATAACCTATAAGTGCTGAATTACTGGCATAACTTAAATGAGAAACAGATGACATATCAAGTTTGGTGTATTTGTGAAGTTCTATGTTTGAGCCTTCAGTGGGTTATCTTTCTTTTCATAGACAAGCTAACATTTTATTGATTGAATGCTCACATCTTGTCTTTTATTTTTAGGTGAAACTATTTAGGGCATTACAAATCTAGCACGGTTAGTGGAGCCATTCCAGAGTCCCCATGCGATTGACATGCGATTCCAGAATCTACATACGATTGGTGTTTAAATGAGTGCATCGAGTCGAATACCAGAAAAGTCTTAAAAAGTTCAAATTCTAGTGATACAAGGTGGTTGGTAAGGCATTCAGGATTTAATTGTTTTAGGCTGACTGACCTATGGATCATGGTTAGTGTCTAGTTTACATGTTAGAAACCTCTGAAGTTTGTCAATGAAAAGTAGCAAATGTCACCAAAGGACTCCATATCAGTGTTTCCCCTGTTTCCCCTATCAGTGTTTCCCCTGTTTCCCCTATCAGTGTTTCCCCTGTTTCCCCTATCAGTGTTTCCCCTGTTTCCCCTATCAGTGTTTCCCCTGTTTCCCCTATCAGTGTTTCCCCTGTTTCCCCTATCAGTGTTTCCCCTGTTTCCCCTATCAGTGTTTCCCCTGTAATTGTTTACAGGCAGATTATTTCACTTATAATTCACTGTATCACAATTCCAGTGGGTCAGAAGTTTACATACAAGTTGACTGTGCCTTTAAACAGCTTGGACAATTCCAGAAAATTATGTCATGGCTTTAGAAGCTTCTGATAGGCTAATTGACATCATTTGAGTCAATTGAAGGTGTACCTGTGGATGTATTTCAAGGCCTACCTTCAAACTCAGTGCCTCTTTGCTTGACAACATGGGAAAATCAAAAGAAATCAGGCAAGACCTCAGAAAACAAATTGTAGACCTCCACAATTCTGGTTCATCATTGGGAGCAATTTCCAAATGCCTGAAGGTACCATATTCATCTGTACAAACAATAGTACGCAAGTATAAACACCATGGAACCACGCAGTCGTCATACCGCTCAGGAAGGAGACGCGTTCGGTCTCCTAGAGATGAACCTACTTTGGTGCAAAAAGTGCAAATCAATCCCAGAACAACAGCAAAGGACCTTGTGAAGATGCTGGAGGAAGCAGGTACAAAGTATCAATATCCACAGTAAAACAAGTTCTATATCAACATTACCTGAAAGGCCGCTCAGCAGGGAAGAAGTCACTGCTCCAAAACCTCCATAAAAAGCCAGACAGTGGTTTGCAACTGCACATGGGGACAAAGATCGTACTTTTTGGAGAAATGTCCTCTGGTCTGATGAAACAAAAATAGAACTGTTTGGCCATAATGACCATCGTTATGTTTGGAGGAAAAGGGGGAGGCCTGCAAGCTGAAGAACACCATCCCAACCGTGAAGCACTGGGGTGGCAGCATCATGTTGTGGGGTTGCTTTGCTGCAGGAGGGACTGGTGCTCTTCACAAAATAGATGGCATCATGAGGTAGGAAAATTATGTGGATATATTGAAGCAACATCTCAAGACATCAGTCAGGAAGTTAAAGCTTGGGTCTTCCAAATGGACAATGACCCCAAGCATACTTCCAAAGTTGTGGCAAAATAGCTTAAGGACAACAAAGTCAAGGTATTGGAGTGACCATCACAAAGCCCTGACCTCAATCCTATAGAAAATGTGTGGGCAGAACTGAAATAGCATGTGCGAGCAAGGAGGCCTACAAACCTGACTCAGTTACACCAGCTCTGTCAGGAGGCATGGGCCAAAATTCACCCAACATATTGTAGGAAGCTTGTGGAAGGCTACCCAAAATGTTTTACCCAAGTTAAACAATTTAAAGGATATGCTACCAAATACTAATTGAGTGGATGTAAACTTCTGACCCACTGGGAATGTGATGACAGAAATAAAAGCTGAAATAAATAATTATCTCTACTATTATTCAGATATTTCACATTCTCAAAATAAAGTGGTCATCCTAACTTACCTAAAACAGGGAATTTTTACTGGGATTACATTTCAGGAATTGTGGAAAACTGAGTTTAAATGTATTTGGCAAAGGTGTATGTAAACCTCCGACTTGAACTGTACATTTCTGCTGACACATGCTTTTAAATGGTTAGTCGTTGGATCAATGACTGTAGGTCTATGGGAATATCTAGCATGTCATTGCGTTTACGCTAGTACCACTGCTGAAAATAAATCCAAGGCGAAACACTGCACATCAAAGAGACAAACTTGTGAAATGATTGAAATGTCCCCGTTGTCTAGTGCTAACTGCTGACAGGCCTTCAAATGAAATAACCTCCCTTGTACTGCTTTACCACTGGAAGAAATCCCACATGTTGGAGTTAATGTGTGCAGCCATCATCTGGGTCAAACCAATCATATTACAGATTAGTTAAGGTCACACAAACGGAACACTTGCCTGCCGGGAAGTGGAATTGATCGAAAAATATGGGGATGAATTTCATTGGAGCTATGAAATTGAGCTATAAAATATATCCCCTGCTGTGAGTAAATATTACACTACACCTAAAAACAGAAACTTGATGGCTTTTACATCTGAAAGTACTCATTCCACGTAATCTGATTGGCTATATGTTAAATATTCTCACATTAATATGTACTCCCAGAACATATGACTCAACTCTGTCACTACGCTGTAAGAGTTCATTATCTGTTAAATGTTGGGGAAAATACAGTGGTGTAAAGTACTTAAGTAAAAATACTTTAAAGTACTACTTAAGTAGTTTTCTTCTGGTATCTGTACTTTACTATTTATATTTTCTACAACTTTTACTTTTACTTCACTACATTCCTATTGAAAATAATGTGCTTTTTACTCCATACATTTGTCCTGACACCCAAAAGTACTTTTACATATTGAATGCTTATCAGGACAGGAAAATTGTACAATTCATCAAGAGAACGTCCATGGTCATCCCTACTGCCGCTGATCTGGCGGACTCACTAAACACACATGCTTTGTTTTTAAATTATGTTGGAGTGTTTCCCTGGCTATCCATAATAAACATTTAAAAAGTGGTGCTTTTTAATATAAGGAATTTGAAATGATTTATACTTTTACTTTTGATACAAAGTATATATAAATTGAAATATTTTTATACTTTTGCTCAAGTAGTATTTTACTGGGTGTTATTTTTACTTAAGTAACTTTCTATTAAGGTATCTAGACTTTTACTCAAGTATGACAATTGGGTACTTTTTCCACCACTGGGAAAATATAATTCTGGTCAATAGTCTCAAGGTAAATGAAACACCTATATGCTCATGTAACATTGCTGATAGACAGCCTGTCCTTCAGAAAAGTGTAATGATGGATACAGTGTGAGGTATGCTACACTGACCTCTGCAGTGCTGGCTGCCTTGCTTATATTGGCCTTGCTTCAGCTCCACAAACCATGTTCCACTGATGCCTCCCACATCCCCTTTCTTCCTCATGGAAAACCGAAGGCTCTACTGTCTCCTACCATTCCCCTTGGAAATATTATTCTGCTTATCATGTTCATCAGTGACCAGGGGACTAATGGAGACCCCCACAATGGATAGACCTGCGTAAGGTGTGTAGAGTGAACCATGGAGGTGAAAGGGTCTTTGGTGAATGGTGGCCGGGATGTTAGATAAATAAATAACTAGGTTAAGCAGGTACTGGCACTCAAAACCATAAAAAGGAAACAAACTATATTCTTAATTGAATCCCATGCTTATGGAGTACACAAGGGCCAGTGCAAAGTGTTGTCAGTGCTCAACAAAAAAAGAGGTCTTGGAATGAATGCATGATTAGTTGGCTGCAGTGGGTGAAGGGTGGAGTGAGTGGAGCGGACAACTACAGGATATTGTCTAGTTGAGAAAAGCAGTGCTGCTGCTATTCAGAGGTCAAATGTATTGCATCTGAAATTGCCTTACATTTTCCCCCTTATCTTTTACGTACTTGAAACACACCTTTTAGTCCATTCATTTGAGATGTGGATTGTGAGTTTGGCTTGAAAATGAAAACATTGCTGTTGGAGGATCTCCTCAGGTACTTGTTGCAACATTGTGCATCACATACATCTTTAGGAATTGTTTCGTCATCATTCTGTCGACTTTGCCCTAGGCTTTGCGTGCTGTCACTTTAGTTTCCCTTCACTATCACACAAAGCTCAGCTTTGAACAGTAAATCATGTTCAAGAGAAGATACAATTTCCATAATGAACATTTTTTTATTTATTATCCTGGATGATGGCCTATTACATTACTTATCAAATGAGTGAAACTTACTTTCATGGAAGTGAATTTACACAAATAATTTTCGATAAGTATGCTGTTATTTATGTGTTGTAGGCTTGGCATGTTCTATACAAAATCCACATTAGAAATCCAAGAAATTAAGGGAGCGTGGTTAGTAGCCTGAACGATCAGCTGATTAGAAGCTGAGGTCAATGTCATTTTTGTACTGATGTGCACGCGTTTTGCCTTGTGTAACAACAGCGCAGAGCTGACTTCAGTCATTTCGAAGTTCACAAGGAGAAAGGAGCGTCCCTCCACGGACGCGCGTGCTGCTGTACTATTGTCCGGTGCGTGCAGATGGTTCTCGGGTTTGATGGCTTCAGGGAAATGGAATTTCTAAATTCCAAGCTCAGTTCGGTGATTCGGGACATACTAAATAAGCGTTCAATGTAATAGTTGACACGTCTGCTGCAGACCTCTGACTTCCCAACAACCCAAAGAGGTGCCAAAGAAGTGTGCGCGGACAAACAAGCAGTGCGCGTTTTTCCCTCTGTCTCTCTGAGTCAAGTATTTGGATTTGACAAATCAAAATATTTAAGCCATTTTCATAGCTGGTTGGTTTTACTTTTAAATCTTGAGATTTTAGATTTTTCTTCTCAATAAAACACTCTTACTTAGTCACTTACATGGGATTACGACCTCTCATCAATGAAGTCCGGCATCAGTTTTAAACCGATTTTTCTCTTTTAGAAGAACAGGCAGGTGACCGACGAGTTTAAGATGACATATTTGATTGTTTTTATTCTGTCATTATCAACGTGTCTGTCTGTGGTAAGTGTGACACAACAATACTTTTATTTTACATTTCGTTTTATGCGTGATGATCAAAATGCGCACAAGGATTGCAGAGAAGGTCTTTCTAATGCTTGGAAATATGACATAACAAATATAAAGACATAACAAATATAAAGACATAACAAATATAAAGGCATAACATAAATGTACCTCAAATGTGTGGCATTATGATTGGTGCATTTGCTAATAGGCTTTTGTCGATACAGGGTATAGGAAACTGTACAGTGTACACTACTGTGTTGTAATTTATTACAACATATTGCTCTGCAGTCTACAGTCTACAGTAGTTCAGCTCTTGATTTAAGCAGCATTTTTCACAGTCCAAAGAGATATGATATAAGCACATAGCGGTAATGAATAGGGTTGTGGTCTTCAAAACATCAAGATTTTGCCATAATGCCAACATTTGAGTGCCCTCTTCACTTTTCATCCACTTTACAAGTCAAATTCTAGACTAAGTAATTTCATCTTCCAGCTAACTAGCATCCTCATAATCTACCCCTCAAGGACTGCTCTGAATTGACCACAGATATAGTTAGAGGACATAATATTGTATCTGTCGCATTGTGGTGTCTGTGAGAGCATGGGCAACGCCATTGAGGCAATCTCAATTTTTAAGAAGTACATTTTTTTATACTTCTATTGATGGGTTAGCTGACAATGTCACAAAAAACTATGTGCATGCTTCAATGAGCAGAAGTATGTGTGTTGTTGTGATTTTGGATGGCCAGATAGCTAGCAACAATGACAAGAAGCTGCCATGTGTGGAATTGTAGGTGGCTCGTTTCAGCTAGTTTTATTATGTTCTTGATACAATGTCTTATTTTAGGGTGACTGATGTAAGGATGTACTTGAGAGACAAGTGTTCATTGTGAAAATCTATTTGTGTTTTCAATAAACATTGGATACGAAATATAGTTTACATGTTGTCAACAATCTAAGCCAACCCCTTCTGTTTTGCCGGGACACAGGTGTGAATGGGAGTCTGGTCCCATAGTGCATGTAATGAGCTTATACCCATCAGAACAAGAGATAGCAGCTGTTCAGTGTCTGTTCGACGCAGTGTATTCTGATGTAATGATGTGACTCGTGAGAATGATTTACCTAGAAATACTCTTGTTGTTAAAATCACAACATTACACAAAAAGTTGGAAAGTAGAAGCCATAGAGATTCTATGGTAGAACAACTCTCACACAAAGATGCTCAACTCTGAAAACTGGAGTAAACTGCATGGTCTAACATGGTCTAACAGGTTTAGACTTTTCAAACCCCATTCTAGTACTTTTTTACTTTGCTTCAAGTCACACTTCATATGGGTCACCTGAAACACGCCAGACTTCACCATCTGAGTAGGCATGCAGATCGCAACAGGTTTGTTCTCTATAGCACACTGGTAGCCTGAGTGCCAGTCTGTTTGTGCTATCATGCTAGCAACTGTGTCATCCATTGTCATGCTGTTTGGCTTGACAAGGAGCAATGTTGTTGGCAAAAGCACAAACAGGTCTGAGACCAGGCTATCACACTGGTACCTAATATGCTGTAATGCACCTCAGGCATGTTCAGTGTCTGTAGCACACAGGTGGTCCTATCTGTTCAGAACATGCTGTAGCGAGACCTCATGTACCGCTGCACCTTTTGGTTTGGTAGAGTGCCAATGTTCTTGATACAAATAGACTCTCCAGTTTTTGACCCATCTTCACATAGTGCTAGAGGGCAGGACTATTGCCAGGATGAATGAACGCCCTCTCTCAAAATAAGTTGAATATTTTGTGTATTTTATGTCATGACAGTTCTCCTCCACCAACCTGAGGAAAGCAGAGCTTTCTCTGGATATTGTATTTAGACAAATCAGCAAATAATCATTCATTTATCACATATTAATATGGATTTGTATAGAACTTCAACAAGTACAGTAGCTACTGAGAATGTTGATGTATTTTGCATGTACACCCCATCTCTCTACAGTGGCGTAACTTCATAGAAATCTTTAGCACTGTATGTTGAGGCAGACTATCTACAGTATGTGTTAATGTGTAATACAACACACAGTGCTTACTTTGTAATCAATGATATGGACGTCATATTGTACCGTACAGAAATACCTATCTGAGTATCATTTGTATGCGCTGTCTGTAAGCAGCTACAAAGATAATTTCAAAATCAGACCTAGTAATTGGCCTTCTCTTTTCATTTCTGAAATGTACTCTGTGCAGGTAATTAGCAGACTCTCATGATTATCCTGTACTTCCAAAAATCCCAATCAGCCGATCATGATCAACAGCTGTCTAGATGTGCAAGTGTCCTGTACACGACATGACAGCTAATTGAAATGGTTGCTGATTTCAATGACACGCACTTGACTCTCAAAGTATAAAGCATGTTGGATCTGTCAAACACACAGTCGGTCTCATTCAATAGTCAGTGCGTTCTAATCTCACCTCATTGTGCTTTACAAAAGCATGTCCCATGCAGTCTCAGGTCAATGTGAATTGTGAAATAGCAAGTTCTAGCCACTGTCTCATCAAATTAATTACTATTATGTCACAGATTTAATACAGTATGTGCCAAATCAGTATGATTAGTGTAAAGCTGCTATGTACCAGTCTTGGGTTCACAAGTCCATCTGGCTATAGACCGATAAACCGTTTACAGAGCATCACTGGACACAGATTCATCTGTTAGGGGAAGGTGATGAACATTATGGATTTATTTGATATTATTGTAGGAATCAAAACATATTTTTGGATAGAGGATGATTAAATAAAAAGCTGTGAAGTTTGTTTATGTATAAGAAGTGCAAAGGCTTACTGTCTGTCCCCAGCGCTTCAGTGTTTTTAGCTTTGTTAGTTACAAATCAGCTGTGGGGTATAGTAATGGCAGCGCAATACATTTCATATCAAAATGTTAAGCTCTCACATTTTAGCCTGAAGGTCTGCGTTGTGTTGCACTTACTAAGATGTCTTACATACTCTCCACTTCCCCTCTCTCTCTCTCCCCTCTCTGACAGAATACTAAGAATTAATCAGAGCAATATCTTCTACTGCCAATGGCATTCCAATTCAATGTGTGTGGTACCACAATTTGGTGGAGCAAAGAAGCGTTAAAATACATTTGCTTTAGCAAAACATACAATGGATGGGATTGCTGCTGCATTAACACCAATGTGTGTGGCTACAGATATGCTATGTCCCAAATGGCACCCTATTCCCCAAATAGTGCACTAAATAGTGCCCTTTAAAGGAAATTGAATGCCATTAGGGACGGAGCCTAGTTGTAACGGCCTAGGCGACGGTTAGTAGACCCAGTAATTAGTGGTGTGTTGTGTGCAGCTTAATTTAAATGGCCCTTTAGCTGACTGGGAGTGGGTCATTGACTCTCTCTCAGAGATAGATGCTCCCACCACTGACCTGACAGTCACTGCCATTTTGGGGCGAAACTGTGAGAGTCCCGGGTGTGAGAGTCAATATCTCCTCTCTCACTGCACACTCACGAAAGGTAGCAATGCCCTCAATGCCCTTCCTAGTCAGCCAGGGGAAACATTCTGCTTCAAGTGCGATGTAGTTTCTTTTGAATGCATCTTCGACTGTGAGTGTAGTGTAGTTCTGTGTGTTTGCCTTTAGAAGAGTCCGGAAGTCATATTAGTCATTGCCTGTGTCCCAAACAGAACCCTTTTTCATATATGCACTGTCCTACGTATTTATTTGGACAGAGAAGCTAAAACGTTCAATTTAGCTCTATACTTCAGCATTTTGGATGTAGCCCTTTCTTGCAGTCAATGATCAAAAGTGCTCTCTTTGGCCTCATGGATGAAATGTTATTAATATTTTTTATAATTTCATGATTAATAAAGATTATTTCCAAAAACGGACACAAATCTGGTGTTTCTATGTCAAACAGTTTTGTTATATTTTAGTCTTCTGTGAAGTATATACTGTATTATTAGGATGCAAATACTTTTGTTCCAAAGTAGATTTGTTTGACTACCAAGAAACACTGTGTGACCCTGATTTAGCCCACTGCAGTAAAAGATTATGGATAATCATGAATGAATCGTGATAATGATGAATGAGAAAGTTACAGATGCACAAAGATCATGTCCAAAAGACATGCTAACCTCTCACCATTACAATAATCAGGGAGGTTAGCATTTTGGGGGGTTATGATATTTATGCTTGTGACTTTCTCACTCATCATTATTCACAATTCATTCAGGACTATCCGTAATCATGATAGCATCCACATTCATGTAGAGGTGTTCGGAAACATATTCTATTCTTATTTACAATAAAAGTGACTCCAAAATGATACAATACATTATTAACCATTAATTTCTATTTGGCACAACATAATTGGAAACAACCAAAACAAACTGCAAATGCATCCAACAAGTTTGTTAGTCACAAACTTGATGTAGTCATTCCGTGCTAGGAATATGGGACCAAATGCTAAACTTTTTACTAAATGTAATACACTATAAGTTATTTTCTTCTTAGTACGACACCTTCAAATGGGGGGGACTAAATATAGTACATAAAGTGCTTTAATTTCGAAACAGTAAAACAGATATATTTGAAAATACGCTCAAATGAAAGTTGACATTCTGTACTGTCGCCTCATATAAAACATTTGATCTCAAATCTAAAATGCTGGAGTGTAGAGACAAATAAATAGTTTTAGCATCTCTGTCCAAATACATAGGGGAGAGTGGTATACTACTTTTGACTTTGGCCCATAGGGCTCTGGTCAAAAGTAGTACAATATGTAGGGAATAGAGATGCATTTTGGATGCAGAATTGAGGGCCTATTGACCCAGTGTGAGGTCTCTTCTGCTTGGTGCCCCCGATTGCTTGTTAACACTTCTGACAATGCTACTTGGTGCTGTGTGTATGTGTCCCCTGAGGTGTGCTCTCTGCGGCACACAGTGTGTCTCTCACCCTTTCTGTGACATGCCAATTGTTTCTCCTGGCAGGGATTGGGTCAATTCAGAAACGACAGTTCATTCTGATGTTCAGTCATGTTTTCAGGCCACTCTCTTCCTCCAGCACACCTCATAATGGCACAATGCCCAGTTTGACTATTCTGTTCTTTACATTCAGGCCATCATCACCTTTTTACTGCACTTGAATCCTCCAGAAAGGGCCTAACGTGGTTAACACACACACACTTACACACACACACACACTGATGCACACCCACTCACACACAACCTCAACACACAGCCACACATACTGTATGTCATCACATATGTCTGAAACCCTTCAGGGGATCTAGGGAACGTTTACAGTTCCCATTTAGAATGCTGAAGGTGTTCGTCAAAAAATTCCCTACCGTCCTATCTCCCAAAACCATATACTAACACTGGTTGTTTAGTGTGGAACGTCATGATGCATAAACATATTGGTTATTCTATCTATCTTCTCCATGTGACAAGTTTAGCAATTTTTCTCACCATCGATTTTGTTCTACCTCTAATGGGAAACTCTCTCCTCCAGTAAAAGTTCTCATTCATTTATTTATTCTTTCATTCAATCTCTCTCTCTCTCTCAACTAACCTATATAGTTAGTAAGGTGGTGTTATCATGAACTGCTGTGTCCATTTTAAAAACATAAAATAAATGTATTTAAAACATGATTTGATTTATGTGATGTAGAACAGCTGATGTATAACCTGTCCCTGATATTGTGGATGTCTTGTTCATTGGTGTTTCCCTGCATTCTGCTGCTTAAGAAAATATATGATGTCCTGTGGACAAAATGTATTGAATCTACAACATAAATTAACTACACCTTTCTTTCTACTACGCAATTGATCTCTTTTTAATATGATCTCAAAATACGACTCAATTCATTTGAATAAAACTTATATTGCATTTTTTTTTTTTTAGGTGAGTGGAAGGCATCCAACATGTAATTTCCTCCTGGAGCTTGAAACAGACCAGGAAGAATGTCTTGTGAAGCTGAGGGACGAAGAATCTTCAAATTACTCCAAAGGTGACATCACAGAATATTTTGATTTCCCATTCATCTCTTCTCATCAGACAGAATAAACCATGGGTTGAAAATAGATTTCTGAATATTTCGGGAATGGAAACCGACTGCATATTTTGATTAGTGGTGAAAGAGTACAAGCTACATAGATTTTTAGGTCACTCAACTAAATTACTTTGATGAAACTTTTAAACGAAAATATGAAATGCCACCTATTCGAGTGCCTTTGAAACGTAAATGTCAAATTCAATGAAGACCTTTAGTAGTTGTACAGTGTTTTCTAGTCCAGATAAGCGCCACAATTCAGATTGTGACCACAAACCTTTGCTGTATTGGCACTTAATATTAAAATCTGAATAGATCGCACTTTAGCTATCTTGAAGTAAATGTTCTACATAGTGAATGTTTTACAGCTCATGCCTATGAGCAGTCTCTCTATAATTTAGGGTTCAAGCGAGTGAAGCTGGGTGAAACCCTATTGTATTTGTAGCCGTTCATCGTCATTATACCGGTTGTTCTTGCAAGTTAATTTTACATGCAAATGACTGTGAGATGGTAAAGCCGAGGACGGTGCGACTTGACATGATGGTAAAATCCCATAGTCCACACCTTTTCATGCAATGCCATGCCAATTGGCCACAAAGTGGCTCTATAACAGGCGATTGAAGTTGCAAACTTTGAAACATCACGTCCCTCACCCCATATGACCTAGAGTCCTGAAATTTAGTAAATCGGTCCCTCTTCTCACAAGGAACAAAGTTGCCTCAATGACCCATAAGGTTTGCCATTATGTATTTTCCGCCATTTAGAATTGAGTTAAAAACACTTAAATCTCCTCTGGAACCACTGGGTTGATCTGGATGCACCTTAACATACGGCATCTATGGACCAAGGTCAAACAACATGACTACTACTAACCAATAAACATTCATGTGGGTGTGGTCTGGCACATGAATGCATCTTTATCAGACACCAAACTTGGTACACATGTTCCAAACACTGGCAAGACTCAACATATGAGTTCAAGCGAGATCGATCACACGGTGGCGCTGAAACAGGCACATATTTACATATCTTTATCTGTTTGACTCAAATTTGGCACACATGCTCAGGGATATGAGTCTAGCTAACCTGTATAGTATGGTTGCATGGTGGCACTGTTGGACAGAAAAAAACATGAATGCAAGCTCATAGAGGCCATATTGTTTGAGCCAGAAACATGGATACATGTACCAAATTTGGTGCAGATCGGTCCAGTGGTTCTGGAGAAGAAGACATTTAAAGTAGTCAACATAATTACAATTGGTCCAAAATACATCAAAGACATATTGCATGATCTGTTTGATGTTTTAGTTCTGATATTTGGCAAGCATGGTATGGATTACAGAAGTAGCTCATCCTAGGGCAATGTGTTGAGTTTGTCCTGATGGTAGCACAGTGGGCCCACAACTTGAACCCTGGCATTTCTGCTTGCAGTTTTAATGATTATTTTTCTTCTTATTATTATTATTATTAAACTAAACTTCATGCCTGGCAGCTCCACCATGCTGCCGACTCACTATGTTGATACTTTACTGGGAGTTGTAACCCAGGCTGTGCTACATAAATTAAACTAATTGGATGTAGAGTTACTGTGAACTGTCAAGGGAATTAGTGCACTTTATCAAAGAAAAGACACTTACTCTTTGCCACAAAAATGAAAACAACGTGTATAGTTTAAATTATACATTATTTTGCAATGTAACTTGCCTTCTTTCACCATAACATGAGCATAGGTATAAAACAGTTCTTATAGACAATATTAAGTACAATATGCATTGAAAGTACCCAGTTACAGCAGGAACAAATCATTTTTCTGAACATAAAATGACACAAAAGAGAACACAAAAATAATTTGACTTCATTAATTAGATGTATGCCTTTTCATATGGGTGGTAACAGGGGGAATATAAACCACGACCATGACGTTGCTGGCACCATGCTCATACTGACTGAGCCAACTGTAGTGTGAAAGTATAGAGAGCATCCAGGTCAACATTAAAGGGAGCTGGGATTTCATGCGCCAGTTACCCTGGTACTGGAATGAAGCCATGCTTAATGCAAATCCATAATTGATTTGTTCTTGTTCTAAAGCCCAATGTGATTATGAAACATTTATGAAAGAAATCTATGCGTTGATTAGCGCCAGTGCGCACTGTGGGTTGCAAAGTGCTCAACAGTATCATCTAAAAGTGTGATACAAAACTGCCATTACCATGCACTGAATCACAGTTATGAAGATACCATACAGCAAGCAGGAGCTGCACTTAAAATAATATCATTGTGTGTGTCCCAAATGTCACTCTATCCCCTAAAATGCACTACTTTTGACCAGAGCCCTGTGCATTATAAGGGAATAGGGTGCCATTTGAGACGCAGAGGACACACATTATACCACTCATGTGGGTCACATCATGAATATGTATTTTTTTTTGTCTGGGTTTTACAATTTTGTTTTCATTTAATTATTTTTATCTGATGTTAGTTAAAAGGTTTCTTTTGATAGAGCTAGCCACGTTGTTTACTGGTGTATTCTCTCTGCTAGCTACGTTTTACTGAGCTTAAGCGCTCCATTTTCTCCACTAAGTGGCTTAAAAGGGTTTGACTGTTAAGTCTGCCTTTGGGACTTTCACACCCTTTTATTTCATAACAAGCTATTTCAGGAATCAAGTTTCAGCGAAAGGCTTTCTCAGCCGTGGTCCTCCTCCTGACATTGTTTCAGCGAAAGGCTTTCTCAACCGTGGTCCTCCTCCTGACATTGTTTCAGCGAAAGGCTTTCTCAGCCGTGGTCCTCCTCCTGACATTGGTGAAGCGAAAGGCTTTCTCAGCCGTGGTCCTCCTCCTGACATTGTTTCAGCGAAAGGCTTTCTCAACCGTGGTCCTCCTCCTGACATTGTTTCAGCGAAAGGCTTTCTCCTGACATTGTTTCCGTGGTCCTCCTCCTGACATTGTTTCAGCGAAAGGCTTTCTCAGCCGTGGTCCTCCTCCTGACATTGTTTCAGCGAAAGGCTTTCTCAGCCGTGGTCCTCCTCCTGACATTGTTTCAGCGAAAGGCTTCTCAACCGTGGTCCTCCTCAGCCGTGGTCCTCCTCCTGACATTGTTTCAGCGAAAGGCTTTCTCAGCCGTGGTCCTCCTCCTGACATTGTTTCAGCGAAAGGCTTTCTCAGCCGTGGTCCTCCTCCTGACATTGTTTCAGCGAAAGGCTTTCTCAGCCGTGGTCCTCCTCCTGACATTGGTGAAGCAAATAGAGTCACACATTTAGCCACTTTCACTCCCACACAGAGAGTCTATCATATTGTTCCAAACACCAGCAGCCTAATGGACTACCTTTCATTCTGAAAGACCCTGTTGTATTGTGTAGTGTATATTGTATATTGTGTCTACACTACAGTACGTGAGGCATTGATCATGTTCAATAATTCTATGATGTTATCCCTCGGAAAGTTTTCAGACCCCTTGCCCTTTTCCACATTTTGTTACAGCCTTTTGTCTCCTCATCAAGCTACACACACAACCCCATAATGACAAAGCAAAAACAGGTTTTTAGAATTTTTTGCTAATTTATAAAACATTTAAAACTGAAATATCACATTTACATAAGTATTTAGACCTTTTACTCAGTACTTTGTTGAAGCACCTTTGGCAGTGATTACAGCCTCAAGTCTTCTTGGGTACGACACTACAAGCTCGGCACACCTGTATTTGGGGAGTTTCTCCTATTCTTCTCTGCAGATTCTCTCAAGCCCTGTTAGGTCGGATGGGAAGCGTTCCGTCACAGCTATTTTCAGGTTTCTCCAGAGATGTTCAATCTGGTTCAAGTCCGGGCTCTGGCTGGGCCATTCAGAGACTTGTCCTGAAGCCACTCCTGCGTTGTCTTTGCTGTGTGCTTAGGGTCATTGTCCTGTTGGAAGGTGAACCTTCCCCCCCAGTCCTGAGTGCTCTGGAACAGGTTTTCATCAAGGATCTCTCTGTACTTTGTTTTCCCTTCATCTTTGCCTCGATCCTGACTAGTCTCCCAGTCCCTGCCGCTGATCCTGTCTCGACCTCATGGCTTGGTTTTTGCTGCTCTGACATGCACTGTCAACTGTGGGACCTTATATACAGCAGACAGGTGTGTGCCTTTCCAAATCATGTCCAATCAATTGAATTTACCACAGGTGGACTCCAATCAAGTTGGAGAAACATCTCAAGGATGATCAATGGAAACAGGATGGACCTGAGCTCAATTTTGAGTCTCATATCAAAGGCTCTGAATATTTAAGTAAATAAGGTTTTCTAAAAACCTGTTTTCGCGTTGTCATTAGTGGGGTTATGTGTGTAGATCGCTGAGGATTCTTTTATTCACGTAATCAATTTGAGAATAAGGCTGTAGCGTAACAAAATGTGGAAAAAGTCAAGGGGTCTGAATACTTTCTGAAGGCACTGTAGCATGGCTCTCCAACCCTGTTCCCGGAGAGCTACCATCCTGTAAATTTGCTCTCCAACCCTAATCGAGCACACCTGATTCTAATAATTAGCTGGTTGATGAGCTGAATCAGGTTAGTTACAACTTGGGTTTGGAAAACCTACAGGAGGGTAGCTCTTCAAGAACAGGGTGAGAGAGGCCTGCTGTAGAGGGTATGGTCTTGAATCACAATTTCAACAGTTGCAGAAGGCAGAGTTTAGATAAACATGTTTTATTTACTTAAATTGTTGTATTTTTCTAAGACGCTGCTGTCTGATCTCTTGACAGGAGTGGGATGCAAAGCGATCTGGGATAACATAGCATGTTGGGACCGTGCAGAGGTTGGAGAGACTGTCACTAGAGAGTGCCCCAGAGTGCTCAAGATGTTTTTTGGCAGAAATGGTAAAGTATTGTATTTTTTCATTGTGATATCAATGGCAAAGTAACATTTCTGGAGTGTTCTGTTCTCAAACCCAGGCCGAGATGAAAGGATAGTTAGTTTGAGATATTCCTCAAGCAATGTTCTGATGTGGTCTGTGATATCTAAAGCTACACTACAATGTTATGTACGTTTTCTTTCGGGTGAAAGCTCACGCTATGTTCTGGCTTTGGAGTCACACCAGACCCATGTTTCTCATTTCACAGAATTACTGAGGTGTATAGACCAGTGTAATGTAGATGCTCTACCTTTTGGAGTGCATTGAAAGGCAGGGACAAAAATGGCCCCCAAGTCTGTATCGTTCTTTTTTAAATAGTGTGGCACTGAATCATGGTGAATTGTACCAAGCAAGGTTCAGATAATATGTTCTGCACTGCATGGACTAGAGGCAAAATGAATCATGTCTGCTCACTCCACAATCTCCAATGGCCCGTGTGGCAGACTAGGATGCTGTGGAGCTCTCCTCCTTCCCATCAGTCTGGATGAATCTGCACGGACACTTCATTCATTATAAACTAATTACCCAGACAAAGAGGATGATAAATGATGGATTATGCTGTTAGATTATCATATTCTCTTGAAGACAGGTTCCAGTCCTATGATGAACTCTCCACATTCAAGATACTTTTGGCCATTTAGTGTATGTGGACACCTACTCATCGAACATCTAATTCCAAAATCATAAGCATTAATATGGAGTTGGTCCCCCTTTTGCTGCTATAACAGCCTTCACTCTTCTGGGAAGGCTTTCGACTAGATGTTGGAACATTGCTGCAGGGACTTGCTTCCATTCAGCCACAAGAGCATTAGTGAGGTCGAGCACTGATGTTGGGCGATTAGGCCCGGCTCGCAGTCGGCGTTCCAATTCATCCCAATGGTGTTCAATGGGGTTGAGGTCAGGGCTCTGTGCAGGCCAGTCAAGTTCTTCCACACAGATCTCAACAAACCATTTCTGTATGGACCTTGCTTTGTGCAACGGGGCATTATCGTGCTGAAACAGGGAAGGGCCTTCCCCAAACTGTTGCCACAAAGTTGGAATGACAGAATCGTCTGGAATGTCATTGTATGCTGTAGCATTAAGATGTCCCATCACTGGAACCAAGGAGCCTAGCCTGAACCATGAAAGACAGCACGAGACCATTATTCCTCCTCCACCAAACTTTACAGTTGGCACTATGCATTGGCGCAGGTAGTGTTCTCCTGGCATCCGCCAAACCCAGATTCGCTAATCGGACTGCCAAATGTTGCGTTTCCACTGCTCCAGAGTCTAATGGCGGCGAGCTTTGCACCACTCCAGACGATGCTTGGCATTGAGCATGGTGATCTTAGGCTTGTGTGTGGCTGGTCGGCCATGGAAACCCATTTAATGAAGCTCCCGACGAACAGTTCTTGTGCTGATGTTGCTTCCAGAGGCAGTTTGGAACTCAGTAGTAAGTGTTACATCCGAGGATCGACACATTTTTTAGCCGTACGCGTTTCAGCAACTGACGGTCCCTTTCTGTGAGCTACAACTTCACGGCTGAGTCGGCAGCTAGAGCAGGGCAGAAATTTGACGAACTGACTTGTTGGAAAGGTGGTATCCTATGACGGTGCCACGTTGAAAGTCACTGTGCTCTTCAGTACAGGCCATTCTACTGACAATGTTTGTCTATGGACATTGCATGGCTTTGTGCTCGACTTCATACACCTGTCAATAACCAATGTGGCTGAATCCACTCATTTGAAGGGGTGTCCACATACTTTTGTCTGTATAGTGTACCTCTGGGTTAAAACTAGCTGTGTGAAATTGATTTGGAAAGGACGAGTTGGGCATGTAAATTGGCTTGGAAGACTTCTTTGTAACAGAAACCTCTGGGAAGCCCTATAGCACAAACCTACGGCTAGGCAGGCTGCTGTGGCAGGGTCTGTGTAAAGTAGACTAATGGAGTGAGACATGCTCATTCCGATCACAGAAGTGGAGAAAGAAAGAGGCCTGTGGTTATACATAGTATGTGGCAAAGTACATTACAGGACGTTGCTCACTGGGTTCAGGCACTGCCATCGGCTGCGTTCCAAATGGCACCATATTCTCTATAGAGTGCACTACTTTTGACCAGGGCCGATAAGACTCTGGTCAAGAGTAGTGCACTGTGAGGAATAGGGTACCATTTGGGACAGTCATCGTTGTCTCCTCGAGAATAACACAGAGAGAATAAACACAGGCTCTCACATCCTCTGTTCCGCTTACATTCTCCCCCTGCCCCTGTCTGTCCCTGCCACAGAGCAGAGAACACTCCAGACGTTTATATCTCCAGACACATTCTCTCATCTAGACCTCTGTGGAATGCCAAACCCAAGAGAAGAAACACATTCAATATTCAACCGACTAAGTTGAAGGCTCCTTTGAATCAAGCATTGAACAATTGATTGTTCTTCCCAGAGTGAGTGGTTTTTGACAAAAACCTATCGCTCAAAATTACATCTATTTGCCCTTGAAAAGTCTGTATGAATATCTTTTAAAGGCCCAGTACAGTAAAAATTCTGTTTTTCTGTTTTTTGTTAAATCATATTGTACAACAGCTGATGAAACTAACAGTAACAGTGTGAAAAAATTGGATCAGTGTTATTTCCTGGTTGAAAATAAAATCTACACAGGACTTTCTAATCAGCAGGTTTGCATAGATGGGAGTTTTGGCTTGCCGGGTGACCATTATAGGTGGTAAACTGGTTAATAGACCAATAAAAAGAAGTTTCCAAAGAGTTCTCTGGCAATAAGGCTAGTTTTCAGTTTTCCCCAACACACTCCCAGACAGTCCAAGCTAAATTCTTGCTTGAGAAATAGTTTTTTGATAGAAAGCTATTTTTGTCCATTTTAATGGAAAACTTTTACAGTAAGGTATTTCCTTGTTACCCAGAAATGATTTTGATATATTAATTTGATATTGATATACAAACAGCCTTTAAAATATATGAGAACACTGTAAACAAGAGCCTGATGAATGAAACTTTAATGGAAGCCATCATCTGTCATGCTCAAAATGGGATCACAGCCTTTCACTTTGGGGTTGTGTGTGAAGCCAATATTTCAGTCAGCTTGATTGGGCTTACTATCTGTGACAACAATAGAGGATAGTCTTGGCTGAAGAGAAATCTTTCATCAAACTCACCAGAGAAATCAAACCCCTGCATCTCCAAACAAATAAACATGCTGCATGTTTCTTGGACTATGATTTATGAAAGGAATATTGGGTCTGGATAACCATTTCTAAAGGTTTTAGAGAAGATGCAATAGAAACATTTAGCTGGCAAAAAGTTTTTCTCCTATCCACAGGAAACATAAACAAGAACTGTACAGCGGACGGATGGTCTGATGTTTTCCCCAACATCAGCAGTGTGTGTGGGGCAGAAGAAAAGCATGATAAGGTAAGCAGGGTGATGATCTTTAAGTTCTAGATCTCTACCTCGATTGTCTCTCTGGTGTTATATCATTGTTCTTAGTTTGACCAAGAAATGACACGATGTGACTTGCTTCAGTAGCTTTATCTGGAAATACAATACAGTACTCTATCATATATTAGATACTGCAATGAAGGCGTTGATACGGAGAGAGAGAGAGAGAGAGAGAGAGAGAGAGAGAGAGAGAGAGAGAGAGAGAGAGAGAGAGAGAGAGAGAGAGAGAGAGAGAGAGAGAGAGAGAGAGAGAGAGAGAGAGAGAGAGAGAGAGAGAGAGAGAGAGAGAGAGAGAGAGAGAGAGAGAGAGAGAGAGAGAGAGAGAGAGAGAGAGAGAGAGAGAGATTCTTGTGTGAGATTTTTTCCATGGTTTTGTATTATATAAAATTAGATTTAGTTTTGTCTGATTTCTGAGTGTCAAGGCCCTCATGCTGATAATGAAAATTAGCAGTAGAGCCCTTTGCTAAATGCATTGAAATTCTGTCATGGGTCTGTTTTGATAGGGAAGGTGTACTGCAGTTTGTGTGCTCACTTCCACCTGATGACTTGAAATACAGATGAAACACAGGCGCCTTAAAGGCTATATAAAACATCCTGTTCACTGTGGCACCCAGCTGTCTCCTCAATCTAAACATTGTACCAGGCTGTGTCCCAAATGGCACCCTATTCCCTATAGTGCACTGCTTTTGACAATGAGCCCTGAGGTAGAACAGGGTTGGGGAGTTGCATGTAATCTGATTACAAAACTGTAACTGTATTCCGTAACGTTACCAGCAAAAATATTGTCTTTTAAAAAATTCAAAACACCTTTCTGTTTTCTTAGTGACGTTCAATTCAGCATTGCAAAAATGTGCACGTTTAAGTTTGTTTCACCTGAGGGAGTCTGACCACAAGTCAGAGACCACTATGATGACACACCAAATGCGTTTGCTGGATCCTTTTGGTCTTCTTCTGATGCCTCTTAAGGGGAAAGTAATCTAGAAGTAAATGAATGTAATCTGTTTACATTAGAGTTTGGATAATTCAAAAGTTATGTTACTGATTACAATTTTGGACAGGTAACCTACCAATCCCTGGTGGTGAATTGGGTGACATTTTGGATGCAGACTCCGAGTTACTGTCAGTTCCTGGTTGGCCCACTACAGCAGATGTTAGTAAGAGTCCAAGCAAGTAGCAACAATGTACTTGGAGAAGAACATGAAGAAGACTGATTCATAAAGCTATTCCACTGCCCAGCATTTGATCAGAGATGAGACCTGAAAAAGGAAAATCAAATTGAGATAATTAAAATAATAGTCCCAACCAGGGTTGGGTAGGTTACTTTGTAAATGTAAATGCAGTTGCTAGTTATGTGTCAAAATTGTAATCAGTAACCTAATCTGATTTACTTCTGGATTACTTTCCCCTTAAGAGGCATTCGAAGAAGACAAAAAGGATCCATCAAACACATTTTGTGTGTCATCATAGTGGTCTCTGACTTGTGGTCAGACTCCCTCAGGTGGAACAAACTTAAACTTTCGCTTTTTCCCCATGCTAAATTGAATGTCATTGAGAAACCTTCCTGTTGTCGTAATGTCCACTGCTCAAAAAAATAAAGGGAACACTTAAACAACACAATGTAACTCCAAGTCAATCACACTTCTGTGAAATCAAACTGTCCACTTAGGAAGCAACACTGATTTACAATACATTTCACATGCTGTTGTGCAAATGGAATAGACAATAGCTCAGGTAGTGCAGCTCATCCAGGATGGCACATCAATGCGAGCTGTGGCAAGAAGGTTTGCTGTGTCTGTCAGCGTAATGTCCAGAGCATGGAAGCACTACCAGGATACAGGCCAGTACATCAGGAGACGTGGAGGAGGCCGTAGGAGGGCAACAACCCAGCAGCAGGACCGCTACCTCCGCCTTTGTGCAAGGAGGAGCAGGAGGAGCACTGCCAGAGCCCTGCAAAATGACCTCCAACAGGCCACAAATGTGCATGTGTCTGCTCAAACGGTCAGAAACAGACTCCATGTGGGTGGTATGAGGGCCCGACGTTCACAGGTGGGGGTTGTGCTTACAGCCCAACACCGTGCAGGACGTTTGGCATTTGCCAGAGAACACCAAGATTGGCAAATTCGCCACTGGCGCCCTCTGCTCTTCACAGATGAAAGTAGGTTCACACTGAGCACATGTGACAGACGTGACAGTCTGGAGACGCCATGGAGAATGTTCTGCTGCCTGCAACATCCTCCAGCATGACCGGTTTGGCGGTGGGTCAGTCATGGTGTGGGGTGGCATTTTGTTTGGGGGGCCGCACATCCCTCCATGTGCTCGCCAGAGGTAGCCTGACTGCCATTAGGTACCGAGATGAGATCCTCAGTATCCTTGTGAGACCACATGCTGGTGTGATTGGTCCTGGGTTCCTCCTAATGCAAGGCAATGCTAGACCTCATGTGGCTGGAGTGTGTCAGCAGTTCCTGCAAGAGGAAGGCATTAATGCTATGGACTGGCCCACCTGTTCCCCAGACCTGAATCCAATTGAGCACATCTGGGACATCATGTCTCGCTCCATCCACCACAGACTGTCCAGGAGTTGGCGGATGCTTTAGTCCAGGTCTGAGAGGAGATCCCTCAGGAAACCATCTGCCACCTCATCAGGAGCATTGCCAATCTTGGTGTTCTCTTATTTTTTTGAGCAGTGTATTTTTTTCGCAAACATCCTTTCTATGAAAAAAAAAAGAATCTAACAAATAATCAGTTTTTTTAAAAGTATCTGTAAACAGATTACAATATTTTGCTGGTAACATTACTGAACAGTTCCTTTTTTTTGTAATCAGATTACTTGCAACCCTTCTCCCAACACCAGTAATTCACATTTGACATACTGACTGAAGTAAAATTGCTGTCAACGATTCCCTCCCATTCACTTGTTTTATTCAGATCGGGGCATGAATCTCTCTTCTGTTGGAGGTCATCCAAGATGCACCTCTGGTCTGGATCACACGGCCACCATTGGCACTGTGCTTATCTCCATCTGAAAACATATGGAATATTAAATGTACTGAAAGGGTTTCCTTTAGCTGTGCAGCCTTTCCACCAGTCCATCTGTGTTAATAAGGTCAGTCCAGTCTTTCGGAAAGGAACGTTCATCTTCTCAGTATGAATAGAATGGAACACGTTTCCTCAACTTGTTTCACACCTGTAGTTAATACATTTTGGGCTGCAACTAGTAGTGAAGCAAGGCATTCTTGAAGGTGATGGAGGGGCAAGAAGTACCAAACGATGCCCCTTGCCATTACTAATATAGTGCAACCTCTTTGGGATATAACCTCTTGCCTGAGTGCCAGTCTGTTTGTGTTTTCATGCCAACTCCTTGTCACTCATTGTTATGTTTGGCTTGACAATGACAACAATGGAGTTGGCAAGAGCACAGACAGATCTAGCACCAGGCTATTTAACATCAACTTTGGGTGTATAACCTTTTCTTCTAGTTCTATTTGAAGGTGAGTTATGATGTTCATTGATGTGTGATGTTCAAACCTAATGTAACCTTTAATATATATTAAGTGTGAAATCTCCGCGATAACACATGAATAGATTCATTGACATTCTTACTGAAGCAATTATGTAAGTTTGACAGTATATTAGGTTGTCTATCATATAAAGTACATCAGTGGCATGCTGTGTGTCCTCTAAAGGCAATTTCCTAAGAACAACGTGACGCCCTGGAGAGCCAATTCAGTCCATGTGGCAGTCAGACGTGGCAAATGGGAAACATTTAGGACTCTCACTTGTTCCTCTCATACCTTAAAGCTATTTTAAAGAACAATATTTGTAGGATCAAAGGCTATTTTTGGTGATACAGATGAGCAGATTAGCGGGACAGATGTTGATTGCCCTATTGACATGATGATCCCTACCAATTATACAAAATTCATAACACCGTTTTGCCGTGGCTAATTATTTATTTGAGGTATCATTATGTAGAATGAAATGGGTAGTTTGGATCCTGGATGCTTATTGGTTGATAGGTGTTAGGCATTTCCCATAGATAACTTTCAACAGTTCCATCTGAATACGCTTGGAAAGTGTACTGAAGACACCTTGCAGTTTTGACACGTACTTCGTCGTGAAGGTGTATTTCATGTAATCAATTGGGGTGTTTTTATCAACTGAATGTACGCAAAGTTTTCTTAAGTCTTTTGGAGGAGATGCAGCATCAAAACAAATGGAACTTTTCTTCAAATTGACTATCTGTCCTTTCACTGTTTACAACGGTCTACAGGGATACATTCTTTCTGTAGGAAGTGCGTGCGTCCATGTTTTGTAGAACAATGAGCAATGGAAAGTGTGAAGTGCAGGTGGAGAAGAGATGTCACTGCTACAGGATAGGAGCTCACTCAATGCTTTTAGAAAGAGTGACTGTTTTACTAAGAGAATGTCAATTTGGCACTGCCTCAAAGGAATGACTGCGAGCATTGGTGCGTTGGTACGGTCCTTGTCTGACATTTGTTTTAGAGGATGTCTCTTTGTTTTTCACTCGGCTGTAGTAAAAGGGGGGGGGGGGGGGAATCAAACCATTGACTAATTTCCTGGGGAAACAAGATAAGAGGGCAAATTTGAGCAGGTCATTTTATTGACATATTTTAATCTCTTTGAATCTGTGAATCACTCTTTGAGTGGGTTGAATGATTGGCAGAAAACTACTTACAATACTTACAATGGCTCCTTTCAGGGGAAGGCTCTTTCTGACAGTAATGCTCGGTACATGTTTCTCTCCCCAATGTTTTGAATCACCGTCTCTGAAGTACACTTTTGTGACTCTGAAAATTATGTTTCTAAAGATCCTACAGTCTTTCAGTATCATCATGTTGATGTTGCTGATAATTATATGATTTTACATATGTCATTTGGTGTTCGGATCAAAGTCCATTCTGAAAGTGATGTGCTGGGCCTGTGCCCTGTATGTTCTTTCTCCTGACTCGTCTTCTATGGTGCTGAAGTGAATACCCATCTGAGATCAATTATATATACAGCTTTGATACTGCCAATGACTGTACTGCATGTTCTCTCACCTATAGCTTGTCTTCTTTACGGTGGTGAAGACTCTGTATACGCTGGGCCACAGTTTGTCTTTGATCGCCCTCACAACCGGGAGCGCCATTCTCTGTCTATTCAGGTGAGAGTTAGGATGAGTCCCAAAAGACACCCTATTTCCTATATAGTGGTCAAATGTAGTGCATCATATACGGTAGGAAATAAGGTGCTATTTGGGAAACAGTCTTAGTCACTCACTGTAGAGAGAAGCAGCAGGGTATTGTCACACAGCAGAGATCCTCTGATAAATCATTTCTTCCACTCCCTCTATAGAAAACTCCACTGCACGCGGAACTACATTCACCTCAACCTGTTCTTTTCCTTCATCCTGAGAGCGGTGGCAGTCCTTGTGAAGGACGACATCCTCTTCTCTCGCAATCAGTGCTCTGAGCAGCCTTCACTGGTGAGTCAGGTTGTTCATCAGCCTGTATACCTCTGGTTCTTATAGATCATTTGACAATTCCAACTGATATGTATTGGTATAGATGTAGAGTTGAAGTTGGAAGTTTAAATGCACTTAGGTTGGAGTCATTAAAACTCATTTTTCAACCACTCCACAAATTTCTTGTAAATAAACTATAGTTTTGGCAAGTCGGTTAGGACATCTACTTTGTGCATGACACAAGTACTTTTTCCAACAATTGTTTACAGACAAATTATTTCACTTATAATTCACAGTATCACAATTCCAGGCGGAAAGTAATCCCGTACATAAATTATGGCTTTGGAAGCTTCTGATAGGCTAGTTCACATCATTTGAGTCAATTGGAGTTGTACCTGTGGATATATTTCAAGGCCTACCTTCAATCTCTGTGCCTCTTTGCTTGACATCATGGGAAAATCAAAAGAAATCAGCCAAGACCTCAGAAAACAAATTGTAGACCTCCACAAGTCTGGTTCATCCTTGGGAGCAATTTCCAAATGCCTAAAGGTACCACATTCATCTGTACAAACAATAGTACGCAAAGTCAAGGTATTGGAGTGGCCATCACAAAGCCCTGACCTCAGTCCTATAGAAAAGTTGTGGGCAGAACTGAAAAAGCGTGTGCGAGCAAGGAGGCCTACAAACCTGATTCAGTTACACCAGCTCTGTCAGCAGGAATGGGCCAAAATTCACCCAACTTATTGTGGGAAGCTTGTAGAAGGCTCCCCGACACATTTGACACAAGTTAAACAATTTAATGGCAATGTTACCAAATACTAATTGAGTGTATGTAAACTTCTGACCCACTGGGAATGTGATGAAAGAAATCAAAGCTGAAATAAATAATTCTCTCTACTATTATTCTGACATTTCACATTCTTAAAATAAAGTGGTGATCCTAAGACAGGGAATTTAATAGCATTAAATGCCAGGAATTGTGAAACGGAGGTTAAATGTATTTGGCTAAGGTGTATGTAAACTTCTGACTTCAACTGTATTTGTATAGATTTGCTATGAAACATGTTTCTTTCACTTCTTTGAATTTGAGGTACGGAATTCATTTTCCGCTGGACACATTTTGATTCTTGCTCCTTCAGTTCACTCCGATTGTGTTGGTGTGAGTATATTTTAGACAAAGATCTGGTAACCACTCTATCAGAATAAGGACAGGGAATTCAGTTTCCATATAGATACACTTTGGTTATTTGTGTTGAGTGTCCTGTAGTTTCTCTTTGTATAGCAGCACAAGTGATGTACTACAATGTTGTTCCAGATTGGATGCAAGGCGAGCCTGGTGATTTTTCAATACTTTATCATGGCCAACTTCTTCTGGTTGCTGGTCGAGGGCCTCTACCTCCATACGCTCCTGATTGTCATCTTCTCTGAAAATAGACACTTCATTGTTTATCTTCTCATCGGCTGGGGTAAGCTAGTCATTAATACATATCCAATGTATCAAAAACAGTGAGGAACATACAGTACATCCAATCCATTTATGCTATGAGATTGTATTCAGTGAATTCTCCATCTGTATTTCAGGATTCCCAACCGTGTTTGTTTCTGCATGGGCTATAACAAGGGTTTATTTTGAGGATACTGGGTAAGTCACCTTGGAAAGCATACATGTACATGGTTGGTAGGGTAGTGGATTCTTTTCATGTGTGATTGCCAGACAGGGCCGTGCACAGACATTTCGGGGGCAGTGCTCAAAATAAGGGCAGCCCCCCCCCCCCCGCACCCCCAAAAAAAGAAAATCGGTCTAATATTTTCTGGTACAACACACTCACTCAATAAACATTGTAAGCAAACCAGTGACTCCTAGGCCTGGGGACAACCAGAGAGCGAATGATGATGTAGGCTAAATATGCTAGCTAGTTAGCGATGCTGTCGGGGGGGAGAAAAAAAATTCACTTGATTTGAGTGTGTTCTGCTGCTGACATCTGCCTCTTACTAACAATCAGTCAAATTGCCCCATTCTTTCCTGGTAGGAGGCTACTATTGAAGTTGGATCTGTCATGAGTCTCATTCACTGTTAGGGGCAAAGAACGGGGCAATGTCTCCCCGCCGGTGGCTACTGCATGCAAGTCGGATGAGTGTGGTCTTCGGGGGGGGGGGGGGTGTATTTTATGAGATTCAAGAGTTTATGAAATTACCTAATTTTATGCGCAATTTGTTACGGGCGGGCCGGGCGCCTGCAAGCTGACTTTGGTCAGTCGAACAGTGTTTCCTCTGACACATTGGTGCGGCTGACTTCAGGGTTAAGCGAGCAGTGTGTTAAGAAGCAGTGCAGCTTGGCGGGTCATGTTTCACGTCTCGACCTTCATCTCTTTCTAGCCTGTTGGGAGTTGCAGCATTTAGATAAGGTCGTAACTACCAATTGTATATTATGATCAAATGTGGGGTAAAATAGGGAATATTATTTATATATATTTTGAAATATTTTATATATATTTTATAATAACATGTAAATGATTGATGAGCTGCGTGGGCACTTTTTCATAAGAGGGGAAAAGGGCAGGTGTTTGGTTGAACCCAATCTGTGCCTGTTGCCAGACTTAATGTAGATGTGCTGTTTGCCTTGGATTGCATGAAAGAATTTGATTGTGATTATAAAGTTAATGAAGCATTGGCAACCTTTGTCATTTCAATTTATTTCTCAAATCAGTGTAAACCAGTTCAAAGTGATCAATCAATCAATCAATCAAATGTATTTATAAAGCCTTTTTAAATCAGCCCATGTCACAAAGTTCTATACAGAAACCCAGCCTAAAACCCCAAACAGCAAGCAATGCAGATGTAGAAGCACGGTGGCTAGGAAGAACTCCTTAGAAATGCAGGAACCTGGGAGTACTGTGCTTAGGTTAGTATGGCCAGGGATGCATGGCACGTGTTGACTAACATCTTCGTATGGGTATCATTTCCTATTCCTTCAGATGCTGGGAACAGAATGATAACCCAATCCCCAAGTGGGTGATCAATGTACCTATAGGCTTCTCCATCATGGTGGGTATATATCATTTATCCTTCTCGGTTGCTGCTGTTTTAATATCCTTTACCACATGCAGGATCAAACCCCTGCTACATCCCAAGCATTAAACTAAACAGAATGTGTCCAGGAGATAAGTAAATGCCACACAGAGCATATTCCGATCTGTCATGTTAGCCAGCGCATACTGGGGAGCTGATCGGACTGTAACGGCAAGAGCATGTTAAACCGAGAGACTCAGCATGCGTGTGAATTGATGCCGGCTTGGATGTATTTCAAGGTTGAACTAGCTTTATCAAACTGTCATTGTATTTTACAACAGGTGATTTATGTGGGACGATTTATATGGAACTAAGTACTGTCGTCTTATCTGATTCCATAACACATCCCTCATTGTATACCAACGCTGGTTATAGCTGAGTTAACTGCCCTTAAAAAGAACTGCAGTAACCAAATTTCACTAAATAAACAAAACAAACTGTATGTCAATATATGTTGACTGGGTTTCCAGGTGAACTTCCTCCTGTTCATCAGTATTATAAGGATTCTGGTTCAGAAGCTGAGGTGTCCTGATGTGGGTGGCAACGACCAGTCACAATACAGGTATGTGTTGTTGTGCTCAGTCAGTCACAAAACAGGGAGACCTATGTGTTACTGCACTCAGGCAACAGACCATGAATACTTAGTGTCAACATTCCTGAACGGAGAAATTAAAGTGCTCAAATGTTTCAGCATGTCTCTGTATGTCACTCTGACATATGGTATTTTAGTTGACTTCTCAAGCAAAGGACAGATATGTAGCCTATTGTTCTATTGTGCAAATTGTACACTGTAGAGTGACACTAGATTCGCCTAAGCTGTAGAGGTGGTCAGCACAGCAAGCATTTGCCTTCAGGGAGAAATATTCCCATCTTGTCTGAGCGGATTTAAGGGCTGAGAAGCGGCTGGCGACGCAAAGACTGGATGAGGTGCTGTCTACTGCTACAGGAAAGTCCACCTTGGTTTGGCACTTAGCAGTCAGGGCCCCTTCACGATTTAGCATGTGTCTGAAATGGCACCCCATTCCCTTCATAGTGCACAACTTTTAGTGCCCATAGAGCTCTGGTCAAAAGTAGTGCACTATGGGTTACTCTCACAGCACCGCAAACAACATGGGGCCCTCAAAAGGCTCTGACTGCATGTGTGGGTATGGATGTGCGTACATAGACCCACGAGCCACTGTGCCCCCTCATGATTAGTTTAGATTGTTTTGTTACCCCCACCCCCATCAAAGTTGCCCATCCCTGCCTCATGCTCCCTGTCATTTAATGGGTTAAACACCAACATTTTGTGGACTTATTAACAACAATTATTATTAAAATATACAAAACATGCACTTTCCATGACTGACTGACCAGGTGAATCCAGGTGAAAGCTATGATCCCTTATTGATGTCACTTGTTAAATCCACTTCGATCAGTGTCGATGAAGGGGAGGAGACGAGTTAAAGAAGGATTTTTAAGGCTTGAGACAATTTAGACAAGAATTTTGTATATGTGCCATTCAGAGGGTGACAAAAATATTTAAGTGCCTTTGAACAGGGTATGGAAGTAGGTGCCAGGCACACCGGTTTGCATCAAGAACTGCAACGCTGCTGAGTTTTTCACTCAACAGATTCCCGTGTGTATCAAGAATGGTCCACCACTCAAAGGACATCCAGCCAACTTGACACAACTGTGGGAAGCATTGGAGTTCACATTGGCCAGCATCCCTGTGGAATGCTTTCGACACCTTGTAGAGGACATGACACAACTAATTGAGGCTGTTCTGAGGGCAAAAGGGGTGGTGCAACTCAATATTAGGAAGGTGTTCCCAATGTTGGCTATACTCGGTGTATGTGATTGTATAACAGTGTAGTCTCTCGGTCCCCTCCATAGTGTCTCTGTAATATTGTGTGTCTGGTTTCAGGAGGTTGGCCAAATCCACTCTGCTGCTGATCCCCCTGTTTGGCATCCATTACGTTGTCTTTGTGTCTCTCAATGAATCCATGGAAAATTATAAAATCTTCTTTGACCTTGCTATCGGATCCTTTCAGGTAAAACGGATCCTTTTTGGATATTTTAATTTATCACAATATATTTTGGCTATATTTGGGGTGTTTTTGTTTTGGATTGTTTTTGGTTGTTTCTCATTTTGAAGATTTTCTGTTGCTGTTCTGTTGACAGGGCCTGGTGGTTGCCATCCTGTACTGTTTCTTAAACAGTGAGGTAAGCTCTCGCCTTGATTGCTCTTAATTGCATTTCATTCTGGAATGAATAGGTTGCCTTGGGCACTGATGGCCCAGTTAAGAAGACGCACAACAGCGTAAATGATTAGTGTTGAATCAGTGTTGACAAAGTCTTCCTTGGCACAAATTAGGATAGATGACAAGCAATGTTCAGGCTTTTATAAAAGCTGTTGTGTACATCATTGTAATTGACCTCAACCTCGACAAGACGGAGTAGCTCCACGGTTGACAACTCCAGTGTCCCCCCCCCCCCCCATAGTGCAAAGAACGTTGCTGTGACCCTGGACTACACCCTGTGATTCTCTGCAAACATCAAAGCAGTGACACGCTCCTGCAGGTTGATGCTCTACAACATCCGTAGAGTACGACCCTACTTCACACAGGAAGCGGCGCAGGTCCTAATCCAGGCACTTGTCATCACCCGTCTGGACTATTGCAACTTGCTGTTGGCTGGGCTCCCCGCTTGTGCCATCAAACCCCTGAAACTTATCCAGAATGGTGCAGCCTGCCTGTTTTCAAGCTATCCAAGTTCTCCCATGTCACCCCGCTCTTCCTCACACTCCACTGGAAGGCTATGGTACTTTCCTACGGAGCAGCAAGAGGAACTGCACCTCCCTACCTTCAGGCTCTGCTCAAACCCTACATCCCAACCTGAGTACTCCGTTCTGCCGCCTCTGGTCTCTTAGCCCTTCCACCCCTACGGGAGGGCAGCTCCCGCTCAGCTCAGCCCAGTCCAAGCTTTCGCCTGACCTGGCATCCTAATCCTGAAGCTAGGACAGCAGAGTCCTAGCTTCATCTTTCAAAAACTGAAAACCTACCTCTTTTAACAATATCTTAAATAATCCCACAGCACCCCCTCCTCAACACTCAGCCCCCCAAAATATACAAAACAAAAACACATTTGTGAACTAACACTCGCACTTGACTTTTTCCCCCTTACTAGCTCTGACTTGGCTGGTTTCAACTTTACTGAGGAAAAATGTACTTGACAGTGATAAATGTAAAAGTGTAAATTACGAGATATATATATATATAATATATATAATATTTAAAGGTATTTTGTTAGCAGTTACTACAAATGTTCATTTTAATTGTTGTCTGCTTTGTTTTCATTGAAGTAAAACGATGAGTACGGCATTTTACAAGAACATTTATACCATTTAATGTAGTGCCAGATGTGAGCTAGTTTTCCCTCTGTGCTAAAAGATTTACCTTGCTACTTCAGGTTCAAGGGGAACTCAAGAGAAAATGGCGGAGTATATGCCTCAACTGCCATATGGCCCGAAACTACACCCAGCACAACACCTACGCCTCCAGAAACGGCTCAGAGAACATGGCTCAGTTCCAACGTAATTCTCGTGCTCAGTCCTTCCTGCAGTCAGAGACCACTGTAGTGTGAGGGCTGCGTGTAAAAGAGGGATCGTCTCCATTAAAACGCTCTGGAACTCTGGTATTGGCCTAAATACACACTACAGCACACACAGCCTACAGTTGTGGGCACTAAAAAGTTAGCTTGGACCACGGTATTGGCAGAACAATTGGCATAATGGCACTCTAGGATCTTCTAATGAGTTTGTCACTAAAACCTGGATCCCGGTACAGGGTTTGAATTTATTTATTTTTTATGGCAGATGGCGTAACAGGGTATTTTTGAACAAATATGAATCAATTGGGCTATGCTGCGTTAATGTCAATATTTGTAATAATTGGTTTAAGTAAACATTTTCATTACTGGATGCCAAGGAGAAGTGCTCTGCATGGCTCTTAAATCTTTATCTCTCTCTCCCTCTCCCTGTAGTAAAATGGATTTCACTCTGTGGTTAACGACCAGAGATGCCTCTGCCTATACGCCCACGGTTCCAGGGCCACT
This sequence comes from Oncorhynchus masou masou, assembly GCF_036934945.1. Taxonomy (NCBI): domain Eukaryota; kingdom Metazoa; phylum Chordata; class Actinopteri; order Salmoniformes; family Salmonidae; genus Oncorhynchus; species Oncorhynchus masou. The sequence goes on along the minus strand of NC_088214.1, from coordinate 31,579,891 downwards.
AAGGTGTCCCCAACCCAAAAAGGAAAAAAACGAAGGAACTCAGTCGGGGTTTCAACTTACTGTTGAGAGTTACAAAGTAGAATACACAAGTTGCAATTTAGAAATATGGTCATGCATTGCAGTTTGCCACTTGTCATGTCAGTCACTGACAGTCACTCAATTAGCCCAGCTATGTCAGCTCAATTCTTTAGATAGCTGGGTAGACTACCTTTCTCAGCAATCTAAACCCTGTAGTAATCATCACCAAATGACAGACTGGGCATGGAGTGTGCCGAAGGGCCCCCCCCCTCCTTCAGCACCCCCTCCCCCTCCCCCCATTTGATTTTGTAAGTCACTCTCACTCATATCATATGAACATGACATAAATCATGGCAAAATGTGTAGAATTGCAAGAAATTAGCTTTAAAACGGTAAAATGTTCTCTTCACCTCAGATAATGTTGTAGTTAAAAAAAAAATTCATGCAATTCTACTCCTTTTTTATTTATTTTAATTTTATTTCACTAGGCAAGTCAGTTAAGAACAAATTCTTATTTTCAATGATGGCCTAGGAACAGTGGGTTAACTGCCTGTTCAGGGGCAGAACGACAGATTTGCACCTTGTCAGCTCGGGGATGCGAACTTGCAACCTTTCGGTTACTAGTCCAACGCTCTAACCACTAGGCTACTCTGCCACCTCTGCTATGGGGCTGAGATAATTGTTCAGGTTCATAGGTAATATCCTTCAATTCTTCACGTTTAGTCATAGGGTGGACTGAATTGTTTGCAGTTTTTAATAGGATATCTGAGTGAGATGAAAAATCAATGGGGTCCCCATGTTCAGTAATTCAACCATGATTACGACAAGTTTAGATCGCTGGCTCGACTACTTTACCAATCTACAAAACTTTAGCTGACGTGGGATAATTGAGTGACTGTAAGAGACAAACTGCTGATGCACAACCACATTTTCGAAATTGCACCTTGTGTATTCTGCTATTCTAACTCTCAACAGTAGGTTTTGAGTTCCTTCATTTTTTAAATTCTATATTAGCCGAGCTGACTGTGGTTCTCGGAAATCCAATGCAATGTTGTCAGAACATGATTACAATGAAACTAGGATTGTCAGGGCAAGGATGTGTTTTAGTTGTACTACATGTGTACATTTTACATGTTGCTTTGGGTTGCCATCGAAAGGATTATAAAATAAGATATATATTTTTTGTTAACACAGGTTTTCTGCATCAGTTGTCTAAGAACCGTAAGAGTAGGGCTTAGAGGAGGTGAACGACCATTGTGTACATAAGAGTATCTTGACCTACTGCAAAGTACTGGTATGTCATGTTTGCTGAGTTATTACTCAGAATTATTTTCTGCAAAGACCATGAATGTTATACCACATGATTGTGGTGTAGTGTTGCATCAAGTGTTGCATCATGTGAATGTAATTTCCCTCTGTCTTTTACAGTATGCTTTGTTTTTGTTTTTTTCATTCGTCAAGGCAATCAACCAAAGCCTTCTCTGATTTAAGTTATACAGCTATGTTGTCCATGTAAATGTTAACTCGAGGCATGCTCCAGTCTGGGATGCTATACACCCATTCACTCGGCGTACCAGACGGTGATTTCAGGTGCTTGGTGTAGATATGAAAGAAAGACAGGAAATGAATGCTGATTAGCTTGGCTTTTTCCTCAGAAGTGTTTTCACTGAGAAGGTGACAATGTTTAGACTTGAGGTCACATAAGAACAAAACCTTGGCTCCAACATTGAAATCTTTTGTGTTTAGTAAAAAATGATTCCCAAAGGTTATATCTACTGTAAGGTTATTCCCTGATCACCTAAGATATTTCAGACGACCTCATGTATTTGCCATGTAAAATACTGCCAGGATTGTGTGTTTTTTTTGGGCATGTTTGTCATTGATGTACAGTAGTCAACCAAAATGTTAAGTGCCTAATATTAGCTATTTAATCGTAATTATTTATTCCACATCCTATTGCTATGTCTGCTTCCCAAATGGCACACTATTCCCTACATAGTGCAACAGGATTGACCAGCTCTGTTCAAAAGTAGTGCACAAAATAGGAATAGGGTATAATTTAGGTCGCATCCTATGTGTATATTAAATGCCATAGCTTTGATGAACATTAGTGATGTATCCTTGTCTTGTTTAGCCTGAATGTTTGTCTGTTTGTGTTTTCATGTCAACAACTTGTCACTCATTGTCAGGCTAAGTGCGATACGGATTGTCGTTGGTTTAACCTAGACAGCCATGGAGTTGGCAAGAGCACAAACAGATTTGGGACTAGGCTACAAGGCTGTATGTCCTTATGAGAACAAAATGTTTGCCTTTATGGTCAAATATATCTTTCCATTAGCTGCATTCTCACTGCTATACCCTCCCACCACGGGGAGCCATTTTATAAGGTTGCATAATAAACATTTTTATATATTAGCAACATGCTATTGAATGATGCTTTGTTTTAATGTCTGGGTACATGTATGTCATGATATCATGATGAGTAAACAATTCAGAACCTTTTATGACTCATCTCATCATTGATGAGGCTTGGCCCATGAACTCATTTTGAAGGGCACCACCAAGGTCGTTTCCGATGCTAATACCAATGACTATTAATAGGTAGAAGAATCCCTAAAGGGCTTGTTGCGTGGTAAACAACCCAAATGGAGAGAGAATAACATTTAGAGGAAAGCTAATACAATCAAGGAGATCCCACTATGAGGATATTTGTTACAGCCTATGTTTTGCTGTTACTGATTAAACCTTGTCCTTTCTGCTGGTTCATAGACTCTGCTAAGAGCTCTGGGTTACTTTCCAGATATGTCCCAAATCACCCTATTCCCCACATAGTGCACTACTTTTGACCAGGGCCACTCTGCTCTGGTCAAAAGTAACGCACTATGCAGGTAATAGGGTGCCAATTGGGACGCAGGCCAGGATGCGAGGACGCTAGCTGAACGTGTTGCTGACTCAGAGACGGGGAGCTGTGGTGATCTGCGCTGACATAGCTGCTCTGGGGCGGAGGCAGCAGCACTAATTGGAAGAGAAGATGCTGTCCAAGAAGGAACCACTGATCCACACTGGATTCACTCTATTTCTCTACATATCCTGATTGTCATATTATACCCCTATTCTAGCATTTGGCTTATGAGAGGATGGGATATGGGAATTATGAGTGTGTTTAATCACGTCTTCAAAACGGGAATCTGTAAATTACTATCTTGTCAAAATATCTGTATCACAAAACTTTTAAGAATGAGAGGCCTCAGGTTTATGGCGTTACTACGCATAGATTTGAGCCATATATGGAGATCAAATAGTTGTTTCGTTATACTTCCTCCTCAAAGCTGTTAAGAAACCTCCTCCTTACAGCTTGAGGGAACCTCCCACATCACTATCTCCACTAATGGATTGTTTAACAGAGACCACACAAGGCTCCTCTGGAATGATTGCAAACAAATGCGAGTGAGCATATGAGGGACGTGACAAATACCATCACTCAAGCTTATCGGCAGTAGAGGTAAAATGTTACATGGATTATGTTGCCACGAATAAGCATGCTTCATTTCATTCTCCCAAACTACACTGAACAAAAATATAAACGCAACATGTAAAAGTGTTGGTCCCGTGTTTCATGAGCTGTAAAAAAAAAAAAATTACAAAAAAAAATTCCATACACACAAAAATCTTATTTCTCTCAAATGTTGTGCACAAATTTGTTTACATCCCTGTTAGTAAGCATTTCTGTTTTGCCGAGATAATCCATCCACCTGACGGGTGTGGCATATCAAGAAACTGATTAAACGGCATGATCATTACACAGGTGCACCTTGTGCTGGGACGATGAAAGGCCACTTTAAAATGTGCAGTTTTGTCACACAACACAATGCCACGGATGTATCAAGTTTTGAGGTATTGTGCAATTGGTATGCTGACTGCAGAAACGTTCTAGAGAATTGAATGTGCATTTCGCTACCATAAGCTGCCTCCGATGTCGTTTTAGAGGGGGGGGCATCTTGGGGGGGGGGGGGCATATTGGAAATGGCCATCTGGGTGGTAATAGAAAATGTCTGCAATGGCACTATAGCCAAAAATCCTTATTTACACTTGGCAATGGTCAAATATGACCTCAATATCACCCCCATGAAGGTCTTAAGATGGCTTTATGATAATAATAATTTTCTACATTATCGGTGGGGTTGATTTAGTGAGTAGATTACATTACAAAGTCATTTTGATATTGTTTGGAATTATTTTACCCTATGATAACAATAGCCAAATATATTTAATATGCCATCACTAATTAATTCTAATTAACTTAATCATTATGACACACCCCTCACTATTGTCATTGGTTGCACTAATTGCACTGTTTGTCTACATAACCTGGTTCAAGTATTCATGACATTACCCTGAAGAAGGCACAGTGATGCCGAAACGTTGGTAAATAGTAAATACCCACTAAATTACTGCGAGTTTATATATTTATTTTGATAGTTTATAGTTTATTCGCCGTTAGTCAGCACCTCCACACAAACACATTTTTCTAGGTGTGTGCCAGCTCATGTTTTTATATTCCTCTATTTTCTTCTAACAGGAAATCAAAATGGCAGCCATTTTATCAAAATGGCTGCCCTGGTTAATTGACAGTCATCCCAAACATCTTAAAATATTCCTTACTGTATCTAGTATTAGTGTACCATGTTTGATCATTTTATCATGAAATGGGTGTATTTGGTTCTTATTCGCTGGACTTTATATATTATGTCAAGAAATTGGGCCAGGCTATGAGCAATGAGCAGTAACTAGAAGCAGTAACTAGAAGAAATTCTAAAATATGATCTCCACCTAAACCACTCGGTAGGAGCCTCTGCTACACAAGAGTGGCTCATTGCCCTGATGGGCAGATTTATAGCATGTTTATTTATAGCAGCACAATCCTCCTGATTAGATCATAGAGAAGGGATGTGTTAACATGTTTATGGGGTTCAGTCAAGGAGCAGATTAGAATATCCGAGTCCCAAATGGCACCCTATTCCCTAAATAGTGCACTACAGGGAACTTTGGAGCCATTTGGGATGTCGAAAACCTCTTTCCACATGAGGGAAGAAAGCCGAGCCTATGGTCTGTGCTGTAGGTTGTTTGTTCAGGCTCACGTTACAGAAACCCACAGTAAATGAATTGAACATATTGACTCAGCCAATCACAGAGCTATTAAAGAGCTATCCCCTGTGTTTCCTTTTTATGTATGAGGTAAACAAGCTCAAAATAAATTGTAATTCAGAAATGTGTGTGGAGAACAGTGAGGAATCCCTGATGTTATTACCTTTGGATTTGATTGTTGCCTTAGTGATGAAATGTTCACCTTACAGTACAAAGTTGACAGCTTGAAATCTTACAGAACTATACTGACAATTTGGAAGTACAATTGTTCATGACAAACTACACAATGTCTAATTTAGTTCTGGGTTCAACGGTTGAATTATTGAAAATACATTTGATATCTCAACGCCGTTCTGTGAATATGACTCATATAGTCTTTTTCAGAGTCATTTATTTAATATTGCTGTGGTTCCTTTGGATGGTATAAACTTATGTAAATGTAGCTGACATATACAATACAAGTTAACTGGCTTCCATCGCACCCCCACAATTCATTTCTTCATGAGCAGGAAGAGGTAGCGTGTACCAGCCTGGTATCAACTGATAAGCTTCAGTCTGGTATCCTTTTGCAAAATGATATGTATCATGAAATGTGACGCATAACTCAATACATTGCATTCAATGCGAAAAGTCTTTGAGAAAGATTTGCCAAATTTGCTGTATAAAATCATGTATATACTGATCTATATTGTATGCAAAGAAATTGGGGAATTATATTATTTTATACTAATACAATTGCTCAGAGAATTAGATTTTCTTTAATTCAAAATGATTGAAACTCTTGTTTTCAATAGATTTCAATACCTCACCTTGCGAGGTAACGGCACTGAGCCTTTTTCTGTAATGTTGTATTAGTTGGAGAACACGTTGGGAGGCATCTTAAACCATTTCCCATACAGAACTTTCCAGATCCTTGATATCCTTCGTCTGCGCTTATGGACTGCCCTCTTCAAATCAAACCACAGGAGACTGAGAAAGATGGCCATTCGAAAATGTTGATGATGTTGCCAATTAACCATTTCTTTGTGGATTTTGATGTGTGCTTGGGGTTATTATCTTGCTGGAAGATCCACTTGCAGCCTAGTTTCAGCCTCTTGGCAGAGGCATCCATGTTTTTGTCTAAAATGTCCTGATACTGAGTAAAGTTTATGATGCTGTTGACAAGGGCCACAGGACTAGATGAAGCAAAATAGCCCTATAAAATGAATGATTCACCACCACATTTTACAGTAGGTATGGGGGTATTTTATGCTCATGCATTCTCATTTTGATGCCAAGCCCACCACTGGTGTGGCCAAAGAGCTTCATTTTCATGTCAGACGTACAGACAGACAAAGAGACAAAGAGACAAAGAGACAGACGGACGACGGACGGACGGACGGACGGACGGACGGAGACAGACAGGCAGACATATCCACTTACAGAGAAACAGACAGACGCTGACATGCAGACAGACAGACACAGACAGTTTTAAGTTTCAAGTCAATCTAAAAAAAATGTGACAGATTTCATTCTTCTTTGTTTCTTAAACAGCAAGACCTTTGTGTCCAGTGGAAGTAAAAAAAGATTTTTCAACCTTTTTAAACCTTTGAAAACTGCCCCCATGAACCCCAATTATGTCACTTCCTGTAATTTCAGGAAGCTGAAATTCCTGCGATTTCATCTCTCTCCTTCTCCCTCCTTTCTCCCACATCCACCTCTCTCTTCTCTCCCACCTCCACAGACAGGATATTGATGCATACTGTAGATATATGTCAAGGAAATGTATACATAAGTTGGTGATAAAGCTAGAAATGGGTAAATTGGTGTAAGACAGACAGACAGACAGACAGACAGACAGACAGACAGACAGACAGACAGACAGACAGACAGACAGACAGACAGACAGACAGGCAGAAATATATATCCACTCACAGACAGACAGACAGACACATACACAGTGTTATTTCCATGACTGACCAGTTGACCAGGTGAAAGCTATGATTCCACTTGTGTGTGCGTGCGTGTGTGTGTGTGTGTGTGCATTCCATTCATTAAATAATTTTGCGGAGGGGGCACACTGACTGGACCAGGCAAAGAGTACCCCCCCACCCTATTCTCCCTAGTAAGTGTTTCCTTCCAAGGTGCAGGCACGGTGTGAGTGCTGTCAGTATCATGCAGTGGAGGATGCGAGGGGGTGTAGAGAGGGACACACACAGCAATTGATTTGATTTTAGCTGCCAGTGATTGGCTGGACTCGCAGGAGTTGTGTTTGTGAATTAATTTTATAAAGCTATGTAGCCTATTGATTCCTTCTTGAAGAATGAATAAAGAAAAACTTGTATCTCTGTAACACTAGTCACCTAGCAATTGTATGAAGTTGGCTTTAGCTAGATAGGTTCCCAATCTCTCAACATCATAACTAGCTACCAAACCTTTTCAGGCTGTCAATCAAGGTAGAGTAGCTTGTCGAACTATCTTAGCTGGCATGTCTGCTGGCAAGGTTGGTAGACTTTAGAAACGCAAGCAATTACTAAATGCACTGAAAAATAATCACATTAATTTAAATATTTTACCCAGATTTTAGCAGAGACGCAGAGAAGCATAATTAGTTTCTTGGTAACGCTTTACATTACACTATGTAACTACACAGTAATAACCGTGGTAACAACATAGTAGTTATATAAGTCTTACTATGTTACTATGTAATTACAGGGTACTTTCTCTGTTATTATACATTTTCTTGTCTCACTATGTAACTGGTGTTTTGTAATTACACGTTTGAAAGTCACTTATGAATTACAACGACAATAACTTGAACCAAAATCGGAACCTTGTGACATGTAACTACAAGGTGCCACTGCCATTGAATCCACATGTAATACCAGGGTTGATAAATAGACTTGGACCTGGTAACGACGAATGTAACAAGGCACACCCTGTCATTAACCACCAGTCATTTTGTATGACCTTTTTCTATGTTATGACCTGGCTCAAAGGCTATGCTAAATCAAGTGTAATGTAGGAACTGTAGTTACATAGGAGATACTAGTAATTATCATGTACTGTACTTACCTAGGAGCAAGGAACTTCATTTAAAGTGAAACCCAGTGGAGTATAACCTTTATATTTACTATGTACAGTAGTCACAATGTAACAATCTTTTGCAGGCAATAGGCAAGATTCTTGGACAAAGACCCCCCCTCCCCCCTCCCATCCTCACGTACTTTGTGCCCCCTCTAAATGAATGGGTGCATGAAGCCCCTGTTCAAAACTGCTATGTTTACATGACTTCTGATTAGATTTCCAGGGATACACAACATTCTGAGATTTATGTACAGTTGATGACTTCTTTCCTTTCATGTAGTAATGCTGAAGGTAAAAAAACCTTTTCTACATCCCACCCTCCCCAACTGGTTCATGTTCTATTTGCTAATGATCACTGGAGGACAAGCTGAACCTAGCGACATAGACATAGAGACATAGTCATGCATATGCAAATCTCTGTAATACATCACACAAGCCTGGAGTTGGGTTGAGGTAGTTTCCCTCAGCACTAGGTTTCATTGAATTAAAGGGCAATGGTTTTTGTGTTAGTGCCAGTGCTGACTTTGATGTCCTCATCAAAGAGGAAAAAACGAACTCCCTCTGCCTCTAGCGCTGCTTTCACTAACACTGCTGATACCAAGGGGATGTGGTCTGCATTTCAAATGGCAGCCTCTTTACTATGTAGAAACAGATAGCTACCTACCATAGAATAATGTCAATTGTCATTGAAAATCCCCCAATGACGGATGTGGTGTTACTATGGCCTGGTCATCATAATTTTCTGTGTATATCCCCAAGAAGCACTTTATCTTCTCTCATCTATTTATTACCCTTTCACAACGGCTTCTGGAGGAGTGGCTCTGAATCAACAAACATTATTTGTATCTCTGTTTAATTCCTAGAACCAGACTTTCATCAGGACAAAAGTTAAAGGGGCTTTCTGGGATTTAACAGCTGGATTATAAATAGCTATATACTGTATATTTTTTGCTCAATTCGTAACATATCATACGAAATGCATGATGTAGTACACAAGTGTGCAAAAACTTTCGGGGACTCGTTTTGGCTCATGAGCACTACAAAACTACTTTGTTCCCCTATGTCTGCGTTCCAAACGGCACCCTATAATATTTATAGTACACTACTTTTGAATAGGGCTCTGGTCAAAAGTAGTGCACTATGTAGGGAAAAGGGTGCCATTTTGGACGTACCCACTGCGTCCTCTACCTGTCAGTAAAATGTGGAGCGATAACATTGAAATGACTGTGAAAAGGCATCACTGGTGACAAGGGACTGCTGATGAGAGTGAAGACTCAGGGTAGACAGTCAGTGGCCAGTGCAGGAAGGCAGTGGTGTCCTGCTCAGAACACACAGTGTGTGTCCCCCAAATGACACCCTATTCCCTGGTGCACTACTTTTGACTAGACCCCTATGGGCCCTGACCGAAAGTATTGCATTATAATGGGAATAGGGTGCCATTTGGGACAGAGCCAGTGTACAAGTCAGAGGGTGGACGTACGGACACAGGCAGGCAGGGGCAGGCTGAAGGGGTCTCCGCAGTTTGCTCCTTGAGCCGTCTGTCACTCTGGTTTATCAGGCAGAGAGCAGAGAGATGACTATCTCCATCAATGGCCACAGCTCTCTAGCCAGCATCAATCTTATGTCCAAATCCCTCTTGTTCCACTTGTCTGTTCGAATTAACCTCAACTCTACCTCATCAGCATATTTTGTAACATTAAACCTGGATACAAGAAACAAAGTCAATGTGCTGCATTCTGCTTCACCAAATTGAGCCAAAGTAGTTCTGGCTCTTTTAAGTCATCTGAATATTCACCTTAATATCAGAACAAAAATACCTCTTAGCAGCTGACTGTAAATAAATGATTTAATACAGTGACAAGATAGGCATTAGACTAGCCTTATTGCCAGTCTGTTTGTACCATCGTGCCAACTCCTTCACTAATTTCCATTCCATGTTTGGCTTGCCAATGACAGCATTGGAGATAGCAAGAATGCAAACAGATCTGGGACCAGGCTAGCATTATGGTAACACATGCCGCTTTCTCTTACCACTGTGACCTTTGTAATGAAGATCTCTTGATGACCTGTCAGATGAGTGGTATTAAGTTCACTTGAAGGGCTGAGAATGCTTCAAGGCCTTTTTGCGTTGGCACTTAATTCTGTCCTGACATTTTCCTCTTTCTAAATAGGATTAAGGCCATGTTGGTTGATATGTCAATGATTTTCCCACAAAAATCCATGTAAATATATGTTTTTCAATGCACAGGAAAAGCTGATGTTTGCATTTCTCTGTACACATACACATATGTGTTATTTCAATGTTTTGATGTCTTCACTATTATTCTACAATGTAGAAAATAGTAAAAAAAAATAAAAACCCTTGAATGAGTAGGTGTTCTAAAACTTCTGACCAGTAGTGTAGTTCAAGAAAGGTCGTTCCAAATGGCACCCTGTTCCCTATATTGTGCACTACTTTTGACCAGAGCCATTTGGGATGCAGGCAGTATAAGAGGAGTCTACCCTTTACACCCTCAATCACACACACAACGCACATTAGAAGTATAGTATGTATCAGTATATATTCTGCTTTATTTGACAGATACCATTATGGTAAAATTAAACCACTCTCAGTTTTGGAGTTTGGATAAGATCAACATTGAATGCATTGATTGTAACTATTTCAATATAAGATCTTCTGCTCTAACTGCCTAAAACATCAACATGGTACTTTGGGATGAAACCACATCTCATCTTCTCAGAACCCACTCGGTTGCCATGCATACAATGTTCCCTATAGTGGTGGCTGTTGGCACTTTAAATCAGAGAATGGGCTCATAGTAATGGCTGGAACGGAATGGTATAAAACAATGTATTTGATACTGTTCCATTCATTTAATTCCAACCTCTACAATAAGTCCAGCTTTGGAGTTCTTCCTCCACTGGCCACCACTTCCCTGGTTTGTTCAACAGCATGACTAAAGTGAGCATCTGTCTGTCTGTCTGTCTGTCTGTCTGTCTGTCTGTCTGTCTGTCTGTCTGTCTGTCTGTCTGTCTGTCTGTCTGTCTGTCTGTCTGTCTGTCTGTCTGTCTGCCTGCCTGCCTGCCTGCCTGCCTGCCTGCCTGCCTGCCTGCCTGCCTGTCTGTCTGTCTGTCTGTCTGTCTGTCTGTCTGTCTGTCTGCCTTCCTGCCTGCCTGCCTGTCTGTCTGTCTGTCTGTCTGAGTGTCCACTCTCAGTCCCTCATCTCCCTAATTAACTCTCATCCTGTCTGCACAGACGGAGGCTCCTCTATCCTGTCGCTCTCATCATAACACTAGTATGGGGCCCTCTCTCCCATGTAGTGTCCTGTGTGCCACTGCTTCCCACTACTCTCCTTGGTATCTATCGACCACGTCTGGGCCTGGTCCTCTCCTGCTGTCTGAGTCGTGCTCCGTGAAAAGGTCAGCCCAGAGCACAGCAGGCTAATCAACAGGCACAGGCGGCTGAGGCTCACCTGTGGCACCACTGCACTTTCCTCAGGTTAACCCACAACGCAATAATTGGCAATGTCATTAAATACATGTAACAATAAAGAATCTCTTTCATAAACTTGCACTCAACTTTTGGGCTCAACTGTTGGGCTCACAGTGTCCAAGCACCCTAAGAGGTTAATTACATTGTCAATCATTGTGTTGTTGGTTAAGCTGAGGAGAGACGGTGGTACGATGTGCGTCCTGTATTTTTAAGTCATTACTTTAACAATAAATAAGCTCTTTTATCAACTTCCACTGTGAGATGCTGAATTTCCTTTTCACTTCCGATTGCTCCTCAATCCATGCACCTCAGTTGGAGAGCAAAGACTTTGAGGCCAAAGTTAACGGGTGTTTGGTACATTGAGGCCAACATTGGCAGGTGTTAGGTATTGTTTGGGCAGTGTACAAGCTGTACATTACTGTATCTTCCATGAAATGACATACATGTGGACATTACAAGCATTTTGACTCATACTTGTTATGCCATTGTGACTCTATTTTCCAGGTGTTTTCCAGGTACAGGTATATTATTTTGGCTTTGAGTGTCTGTCTGTCTGTCTGTCTGTCTGTCTGTCTGTCTGTCTGTCTGTCTGTCGGTCTGTCGGTCTGTCGGTCTGTCTGTCTGTCTGTCTGTCTGTCTGTCTGTCTGTCTGTCTGTCTGTCTGTCTGTCTGTCTGTCTGTCTGTCTGTGTTGACTTCAGCAGTGCATGCAGCTCCCAGATGGCAGTGTCCATGCCAGACCATCTGTCTCCACTGTGATGGATTTAGATCCACACCGCTCTACACCACATGGGTATCTGATCGACATGTCGGTTTTTCTAATCCACATAATCCAATGAGGGATGGTGGGGGTTGAGGTGGAGGGAGTAGATGCTCCTCTCCTTCCTCTCACGCCTCTTTATTTGACCTTTACCCCCACATAGGATAGGGAGAGAAACATTAGAAGTGAAGGTTTAACAAGCACACTACCATGCTGTTCTCATGTGTGGTGCAGGGATTTACTTATTTTATTATGTTATTGTTATTTTTTGAAATAACTCCCACACACATGATTTTACCTACACATTTATTGTCAATATTTCAGTCAGAAATGTCTTTATTCAGTACCCTCCTCCAAACATTTATCCATCATCCAAGTCTTAAGTCATAAATGAATATATATATATGTATATCTCACTTCTTACATTATTCAGTCTCTACATACACGTACCATGCTCACTGCTAAATGATTCCTCTCATTGGTTATACTGTAATTCAAAATGGCAAATATTTTGTTCCTTGTGTGCTTTTGATAATTGTGCACATTGTGAACTCTTCAGGGAGTGAACAGTTCAGTGGTCCTCATTCGGAACTATAATTGTTGGTATCTCCAGGGAAAAGGGGTTTTCACTGAACATTTGTCTAACCACCTACATGAGGTGGAACATATACAGTAGGGTTTGGGGAATGTTTTAAATACTGGGAAGATGCACAATAGCAACCATGTAATCGCACACTACTTAGACATGGTTATACCTGCCTGGGACATTCTGACAGTGCCGTGAAATTCACAGGATGACAGAAAGGACACACGATCAGTTACAAAGCAAACACTCTGTCATGGAGGAACTAGCTTCCTTTATGTGCAATCAGTGAAAGCATTACCATGTTTATCTCTCAGTAGCACAAGGATGACGCAAGTGAACTTTAGTATAGTGCTGTAGGTCGGTTATCTTTGAATGCAGCAGGTGATCATTATCAAAGTCTATTCTGGCGTCAATTTGACTAATGGCTTTTGTTAAGATTTGTGAAGTATTTTCAGCGTTATTTTGATGATATTTCAAATTGTTTGTCTGCATAATTTCAATCTAACATTAATTTACTGTACATGAGACAAAGTATAGTCCTGGTGTCATATGGTGTCATCTAGTGGTGTTGCGGGGCTGACATCGAATGCAGCAACTCATCATTTTCAATTCCTTAGATCAGTGGTTCCCAAACTTTTTATAGCCCCGTACCCCTTCAAACATTCAACCTCCAGCTGAACCCCCTCTAGCACCAGGGCTAAACCTGCCACACACACACTATACGGTACATTTATTAAACATAAGAATGACTATGAGTTTTTGTCACAATCCGGCTCATGGGAGGTGACAAAGAGTTCTTATTGGACCAGGGCTCAAATAATAATATAATAATAATCAATAATTTTGCTGTTTATTTAACCATCTTACATATAAAACCATATTTGTTAGTTGAAAATTGTGAATTACTCACCACAGGTTAATGAGAAGGGTGTGCTTGAAAGGATCTACATAACTCTGCAATGTTGGGTTGTATTGGAGAGAGTCTCAGTCTTAAATCATTTTTGCCTGTATTTCGTTTTCATGCTAGTGAGGGCCGAGAATCCACTCTCACATAGATACGTGGTTGCAAATGGCATCAGTGTCTTAACACCGCGATTTGCCAAGGCAGGATATTTTGAGCGCAGACCAATCTCGAGATCTGGCAGTGGCTTGATTAAATTACATTTTTTACAGAACTTCACCCAAATGTATAGCCCCGTTGGAAAATATAAATGGACTGTTAGAAAATGTGAAGGAATTATTTTTTATTTTATTTGGCGTACCCCGGACAACGGCATTGCATTTGGGAATACCTGCCTTAGAGGCTAATTCATTGAGTCTATATGCCAAATATGTAGTCAATCTGACTTACTGTTCATGAGAAGAAAATTTTTAAAGTAATTTTAGCATTAGTATATGTGCTAACTTGCATCAATAGGTACAGTGCATCCATATTTGAATTCTCAAAACCATTAAAGACTGACGAAATTAGTCTAAATACAAAATCTGGAGTGAATCGGACATATTGTCCATGAGCATAGATGAATGCAGATGTTGAGCATTAGGGTTACATCTGCAAAGAATGAGTTGTTGATAGTTCCCTTGTTTTCTGAGATATCAATACCAAATTCAGTGTGGTTACTCTTAGATATGTCCATAATAGCGATGACAAGTTTCAAGTTGGTAGGCCACTGTGGAATGAATTTACAGTGGTTTAAATGGACACCTAAAAACAGATTTTTGAGTTGTCAATAACTCAGTCATCTTTTGACTAATGCCTTAGGTTTTCTCAATCTAAGTTAATACATGTATCACAAGCCTACGTTCCAATTTGGTGTCATTTGGTCTTACGGTTAATGAAAAGAAGATTTTTGAAGTATTTCAAGAATATTTTAGCATATTAGCACATGTGCCATCTTCGAAGATGTGCTAATATGCATCTACTCGTATAGTATGACCATCTTTGAAGGCATCCACATTCTTTTCCCAAACTCTTTAGGGACTATTGCGATGAGTGCAAAGACCACATTTTGAGTGAATCTGACTTTTAGTCCATGAGGAGAATATTTTTGTAATTATTATTTTAAGCATTAGTGTTACATAGCAAAAAAAGTGAATTGTTGGATATCAATGAAAAACTTAACATGGTTCATTATGGTAATGTCTTTGATGACCCCACAAAAATCCATTGTGGAGTGGAGTATTTAAATGGACATGTAAAATCAGATTTCCTGACTAATCAATAGTTCAGCCCTCTCTTAACCAATCTCTTAGCTTTTCTCAAACGGAGATATGTACCGTGGGCCTACAATTGGTGTTATTTGGATTCATGGTTCTTGAGAATACATTTTCAAAGTCTTTCCAAAATGTCCAAGATAAAAATCTCTCCTGACGGACCTTATGGGTCCATGAGCCAAATTTGTTCAGCATAAAAAACGACACCTACAAAGTTCCAAGTCTCTAGGTCAAACTGGGTGGCAGATATGTGGGTTTCAGACTACTTATAACAGCACCACCAATCAGTGCCAATCAGTGCCATTGTTTTTGATCAAGTTACTCAAGGCCTCTAGTTTCTGTGTGCCAAATTAGAAAAAAGTCTGTGCTTGAGTTTTTGGTGTGAATTTGCTGTGAAACCCTCATTATTGCATGGATTATAATTCATGGACATTTTTCTAGGGTTTGATAAATTTTTTGTGAAGTCATTTTAAAGAGGAAATTAGAAACTTATAAGCCTTTGGTGTACAGGAAAATATTTGCGACAACAGAGTGATCAAATTAAGATGCAGTGGGGCAAAAAAGTTTTTAGTCAGACACCAATTGTGCACGTTCTTCCACTTAAAAAGATGAGAGAGGCCTGTAATTTTCATCATAGGTACACTTCAACTATGACAGACAAAATTAGAAAAAAAATCCAGAAATTCACATTGTAGGATTTTTAATGAATTTATTTGCAAATTATGGTGGAAAATAAGTATTTGGTCAATAACAAAAGTTTGTCTCAATACTTGGTTAAAAAACCCTTTGTTGGCAAAGACAGAGATCAAACGATTTCTGTAAGTCTTCACAAGGTTTTCACACACTGTTGCTGGTATTTTGGCCCATTCCTCCATGCAGATCTCCTCTAGAGCAGTGATGTTTTGGGGCTGTTGCTGGGCAACACAGACTTTCAACTCTCTCCAAAGATTTTCTATGGGGTTGGCTAGGCCACTCTAGGACCTTGAAATGCTTCTTACGCAGCCACTCCTTCGTTGCCCGGGCGGTGTGTTTGGGATCATTGTCATGCTGAAAGACCCAGCCACGTTTCATCTTCAATGCCCTTGCTGATGGAAGGAGGTTTTCAATCAAAATCTCACGATACATGGCCCCATTCATTCTTTCCTTTACACGGATCAGTCGTCCTGGTCCCTTTGCAGGAAAACAGCCCCAAAGCATGATGTTTCCACACCCATGCTTCACAGTAGGTATGGTGTTCTTTGGATGCAACTCAGCATTCTTTGTCCTCCAAACACGACGAGTTGAGGTTTTTTCATCTGACCACATGACATTCTCCCAATCTTCTTCTGGATCATCCAAATGCTCTCTAGCAAACTTCAGACGGGCTTGGACATGTACCGGCTTAAGCAGGGGGACACGTCTGGCACTGCAGGATTTGAGTCCCTGGCGGCGTAGTGTGTTACTGATGGTAGGCTTTGTTACTTTGGTCCCAGGACTCTGCAGGTCATTCACTGGGTCCCCCCGTGTGGTTCTGGGATTTTTGCTCACCGTTCTTGTGATCATTTTGACCCCACGGGGGGAGATCTTGCGTGGAGCCCCAGATCGAGGGAGATTATCAGTGGTCTTGTATGTCTTCCATTTCCTAATAATTGCTCCCAACAGTTGATTTCTTCAAACCAAGCTGCTTACCTATTGCAGATTCAGTCTTCCCAGCCTGGTGCAGGTCTACAATTTTGTTTCTGGTGTCCTTTGACAGCTCTTTGGTCTTGGCCATAGTGGAGTTTGGAGTGTGACTGTTTAAGGTTGTGGACAGCTGTCTTTTATACTGATAACAAGTTCAAACAGGTGCCATTAATACAGGTAACGAGTGGAGGACAGAGGAGCCTCTTAAAGAAGAAGTTACAGGTCTGTGAGAGCCAGAAATCTTGCTTGTTTGTAGGTGATCAAATACTTATTTTCCACCATAATTTGGATAAAAATGAATTAAAAATTCTACAATGTGATTTTCTGGATTTGTTTTTCTCATTTTGTCTGTCATAGTTGAAGTATACCTATGATGGAAATTACAGGCCTCTCTCATATTTTTAAGTGGGAGAACTTTTAAGTGGGAGAACTTGCACAATTGGTGGCTAATTTATCTTTCTAAAGAACAATTACAGTTACAGCACATCTTACATGCTGCTGACAGATCCATTATATTCTGTGTGTGAATGTTACAATCACAGTAACCATATTCTGTGAAAATGTTCTGTGAAGCATTTCTTATCGTTAGTTTCGGTCTACCATCTAATCAACTGGAATGTATAAACACAGTGATTTGATTTCACGTTTCGTAAGACTTTTAGAGAGAGCTTTCTCATTCATTCACTGTGTAGGATAAGGCTATTTTGTTGTGGTCACAGCACAGTAGATCATGCCCTTCCGACAATGTTGACGAGGTTGGCAGAATACTGTGACGAAAAAATGAAGATCCCTTTGTTGACGCTAGAAATTATTACTTCAAGGGAATAAGAAACGTTACCTTCACCAAAGATCTCACCTGCATCCCTAGTGGCCAAATAGGGTGCCATTTGGAACTCTACCTCAATGTATTCCGAACATCATAATACAATAGACAAATCCATGTTGCCTGGCAACCTACCACAAACCACAAACTCATGTCTTTCTACTTGACCACCCACACACAATGCAGGAGAGAAAGAGGCACCCCATCATCCTGTTATAAACACTGTCTCAGTCCTAAATGGCCCCCTATTCCAAATATAGGTCAAACATAGTGCATGTTATAGGGAATAGGGTGCCATTTTAGGACATAGGCAGTGGATATCATTGCTATCCAAAACTTCATGGTATGTCTAGATGAACAAATACACAGTCTTCCAGTCTGCACAGCCGGTTCTCATCGTATCAATATCAGACTATGCAATGGAACACTTCCCACATTTTCATGGGCTTTGTTAATATGGGAGCATAGTTTTGGTGTAATCAAAAGCCGTTGATTACATTATTCCAAAACACTTGCAACTGGATAGTATGTAAATATTAAACTTAAACTGCAACAGAGAGAGGTTATTCTTGTTCCTAGAACTTTGTCCAGAGTAAAGTTTACAGTGTTTTTAATGAAATAAAGACAGAAAGGAAGGGATGTCTGATTTATTGCTCAGACATAAAAGTACACCGCAGTGTGATGATGACTCAGCTGGTTGATACTTTGTTAATGACAAATCGGTAATAAAATCACATGCTTGTTAATGAACCTCAATACAAAACCCCCGACGTTCCCTTTAGGTTGATGCTTTTTAAATTTAACTAGGCAAGTCAGTTAAAAACAAATTCTTATTTACAATGACAGCCTAGGAACAGTGCCTTGCTCAGGGGCAGAACGACAGATTTTTACTTTCTCAGCTCAGGAATTCGATCTTGCAACCTTTAGGTTACTGGCCCAACGCTCTAACTACTAGGCTACCTGCCGCCCCAGGTAGGTAATTCACTCCATGTAATCCTCTCTAACGTCACAAAGAACACCTGCAAAAAGCACGAAGAACACATCTGTGTGTTTTAAACCAGATGCAGACACAGTCACTTATTCAGACACAGTCTGAATATCACAAAACCATCTATTTAGACACAGTCTGAATATCACAAGACAATAACGTCTATTTCATTTCTCCCTAGAAGCATTGAAATTCCTCCTCATGCACGCGAAATTGCGTGGATTTGCTCAGGTTTGTAAATTCCCAGAAACTGCTCTTTTCTTGCGGTGGTAGCCTAACACTTGTATTGTTTGTCTGGAGTCTAGACCTAAAATTATTGGGTTAGAGCATTAATGTTGAGCCAAGTTTTATCCCCAAGGACTGTGACAACAAAATTCAGACACCAATCTCCAAAGGCGTCAGTGATCATTTGTTTGCTAAAGCTAAAAATACTTCTTAATATTTAATTGAAATACTGTAACTTATCTTTGATGTTACTGTGATCGTTCACAAATATTTTGAGAACATAAGAATACAACTCCGTATGAAAAGGATATACGTAATGATTGGCAAGCAGTTTCATTCTGTTGAGATACCATGTGAGCTTCTACAGATGTACAGAAACTCAGCGAAAAAAGAAACGGCCCTTTTCAAGGACCCTGTCTTTCAAAGATAATCCGTAAAATTCCAAATAACTTCACAGATCTTCATTGTAAAGGGTTTATACACTTATACACACATTTCCCATGCTTGTTCAATGAACCATAAACAATTAATGAACATGCACCTGTGGAACGGTCGTGAAGACACTAACAGCTTATAGATGGTAGGCAATTAAGGTCACAGTGATGAAAGCTTAGGACACTGAAGAGGCATTTCTACTGACTCTGAAAAACACCAAAAGAAAGATGCCCAGGGTCCCTGCTCATCTGCGTGAACATGCCTTAGGCATGCTGCAAGGAGGCATAAGGACTGAAGATGTGACCAGGACAATACATTACGATGTCCGTACCGTGAGACCCCTAAGACAGCGCTACAGGGAGACAAGACGGACAGCTGTTTGTCCTCGCAGTGGCAGAACACGTGTAACAACACATGCACAGGATCGGTACATCCGAACATCACATCTGCGGGACAGGTACAGGATGGCAACAACAACTGCCCGAATTACACCAGGAACGCACAATCCCTCCATCAGTGCCTAGACTGTACGCAATAGGCTGAGAGAGGCTGGACTGAGGGCTTGTAGGCCTGTTGTAAGGCAGGTCCTCACCAGACATCACCGTCAAAAACGTTGCCTATGGGCTGGACCAGACAGGACTGGCAAAAAGTGCTCTTCACTGACGAGTCACGGTTTTGTCTCACCAGGAGTGATGGTCAAATTCGCGTTTATCGTCAAAGGAATGAGCGTTACACCGAGGCCTGTACTCTGGAAGGGATCAATTTAGAGGTGGAGGGTCCGTCATGGTCTGCGGCGATGTGTCACAGCATCATCGGACTGAGGTTGTTGTCATTGCAGGCAATCTCAACGCTGTGCGTTACAGGGAAGACATCCTCCTCCCTCATGTGGAACCCTTCCTGCAGGCTCATCTTGACATGACCCTCCAGCAAAACAATGCTCGTTCTGTGCGTGATTTCCTACAGGACAGGAATGTCAGTGATCTGCCATGGCAAGCAAAGAGCCCAGATCTCAATCCCATTGAGCACGTTTGGGACCTGTTGGATCAGAGGGTGGGGGCTAGGGCCATTCACCCAAGAAATGTCCGGGAACTTGCAGGTACCTTGGTGGAAGAGTGGGGTAACATCTCACAGCAAGAACTGGCAAATCTGGTGCAGTCCATGAGGAGGAAATGCACTGCAGTACTTAATGCAGCTGGTGGCCACACCAGATACTCACTGTTACTTTTGATTTTGACCCCCTCCCCCCCTCCCCCCTTTGATCAGGGACACATTATTCAAGTTGTGTTAGCCACATGTCTGTGGAATTTGTTCAGTTTTTGTCTCAGTTGTTGAATCTTGTTATGTTCATACAAATATTTCCACATGCTAAGTTTGCTGAAAATTAGCACAGTTGACAGTGAGAGGACATTTATTTTTTTGCTGAGTTCATGTTCCTCAGCTTTTGCTTCTAAGGATGAAGGCATTCAAATCTAGAAACAATATTGCTCCTCTCCTTTTGGTATTGTTTCACATGTGTTGTTCAGCTGGATCAGCATGCCTGCCCACCAAGACAAAACAACACCAGGGCTTGCAGGATGCAATGATTAGCTATACTGTGGTGTGGGCGAGGAGAAACACGTACTAACCAACTATGCACCCATGTGACTACACAGCGCAGACCCTAATAAGCCCCAGTAATGTATGCTGTGAGGGAATGTCTGAATCCCAAATAGTACCCTATTTCCTTTATAGTGCACTACTGTTAGGGCTCTGTTCAAAATTAGTGCACTTTGTAGGAAATAGGATGCCATTTGGGACACAACCAATGTCCTACTAGAATATGTCTTATGTAATGCTGAGTTCAATTATTTCAACCTCAGGGAAGAAGACTGTTCTCTTCCATTATCTAAAATATTTTCTGTGTCCCCCTGTCATAATGGAAGCCCTAGACTTGACTTGAGCAAGATGCTCTCTAAAGCAGCCTCCAAGTTGGTTCCAGATGAGTGAATGGTCAACCAGTGTGTGTGTTTGTCCCTTCCCTTTCATTTCTTTTGAGTCATTTTTCCCTGTGGCTGAGCCGGAGAAAGGATGAGTCCCATCAGGTCTGCTTGTGATGAATAGGGAACACGTTCTCTGTTCACATAGGATGCGTCCCAAATGGCTCCCTATTCCCAAATATAGTGCACTACTTCTTAACAGAACCCTATGGGGGGGGATAATCTGCCATTTGTGACACAGCCACAGTTTTTGAGATAACTGAGAGGTCAGAGGCCAATGGATAGTTCAAGAAAATCTGTAAAGTCATCATTACGAAACGTACTTTGATTCTGTTAATGGGGCTTTAAAAAAGTATTAAAACTTTAGTGAAGCCTATACAGTATGTGTAAAATAAAAAACATGAAAAGTGAAGTAAGTGAACATCTCAATGTGTGATTCAACAGTAACATCGGTCAATCTTGGCAACCTTCTGTCAGGTAAAGGACCAGGAACCTTCAAACTATACTGTTTGATCACAGGCAAATCTCTGTTATCCAACATCCTACACTAACGGTGAGAACCGAAGAGCCGGAAAGAATGAGTCAACAACTTTGTTCAAACTGATTAAACGTAATATGAGATTGACAGTTAACCATGATTGTTGGAAAAACAATATAGAATGAATCATATGCCGTTTGATTTAGATTCCATTCCATACACAGGTCAATTTGATCTGATTCTGTTTCCACCTTGCTTGAGAGGCTTTGCTGGGAGGACGCCTATCCGATTTTCACAGAAATACATTGACTTAATTGCGCTTGCTATGAATAAAAAGTGGGACAACTGGAAATTTCCTAAAATGTGGTGGGGATGTGTCCCCTTACCTAATTGCTATACTCATACAAATACATAGAAACTTGTAACTCCACAGTTCTACTGTTCCTGAGTCATATGAACTGTGAACTAAAGACATACAAGAAACATGACTTTCTGAGAAAAATATACTGTAGCAGAATAAGTTTCAAATGAGCATTAAATGTACAGTGCATGATCTATGTCATTGAATGTGTGAAGGGTCAAAAGAAATATTCTCTATCTGTCTATGTGACCAGCCCATGGCCATTGATTGCCCCATTGGACTGGCCCCTACAGTCTCTGTCACCCACATAGTTTGCATTCCAAATGGCACCTGATATAGTGCACTATTTAGGGAATAGATAGTGTCATTTGGGATTCACACATACAGTAGCAGAACACAGGGAGGGACAGATCACAGGGCTGCTTCACCCCTCGATGACCTCTGGAATGGAATGACATGACACGGTGAACATGTCTATTCTTTATGTGTAAGTAATGCCTTTCCCTCAAGTATTGCCGTGGGTTGTGGGTAGTTCAGTTGCTCAATTTCCTCTAGGAAATATTTTCATAGTCAGAAGTACGTTTTTCTATATGTATACAATAGCAATTAGTCTGGCCAATCAACTAAACATATTAGCATTAAATGTGTAAGCTTGCACAAGCAGGTCACGGCTTCCAGTATATTGTAAGCACTTTCACACCTTGTTGACCTATGGAATAGAATCAGTATAATGAATAACTTTATTTTGCCTAAGGGAACATTATATGTTTGCATTTGCATTTGAGTCATTTGGCAGACACTCTTATCCAGAGTGACGTACAGTTATTAACTAGGTACAACAGCCACAGTCACGGTAATTACAACTGTCCTCAATAAAACAGCTAGCAGAAAAGTCAGTGCTTGCAAGACAAGACAAGTGCAAGAAAGCCATATACCAAATATGTACTGTGCACGTTGAACAACTCTTTATTCTGTATAGAGAAGAATAACATCATTTCCCTGGAAGGAACTTCACTCGAATTTAATCAGTGCACTGTACATGGTGAAGAACTCTTTGTTTCTTATAGACTACAATAACTTGTGTTTGTATCTAGTCCATGTGGTTCTGGAGGCCGAGCCCAAGATTAATGTGTAACTAACCCAACGTAGCCAGCCGTTAAAAGAAACGCCTGAAACTAGATCGCTGGCATTCTGGTCTTGACAAGAATTTTTAAAAAGCTGTCGGGGGAAGGTTCTCTTCTGTACTATTAAACCAATCTAGTAAATGTGGAGGAGGAGTTAAGATGAAGTGTCCAAAAGCGGTAGTCGCTTCACCTTCTCTCTCTTCCATTTGCTCTGAAAACTGGAACTTCTGGTTGTTGGCAACTCCACGAAGGCTCCTTCCCTCAGGTATTGTTATAGGTTGTGGGTAGATCAGTTGATATTGAGAAAAACTCCTGCTGATATTGAGAAAAAATGTATTGAGAAAACTATCCTTCATCATGCAAGTCATTCACGTCACGTTTTCAATCTCTTATTTGCAACACTTATGTAAAACGGCCCATATATTGTATCATCAAAGAGAAAGTCATGCTAACATAGTTGGCACACCATGAGAAAGCAATGCTCTGCAGGAGGCAGCATTAAGTAGTACACTAATGGAAACCCACAGCTCTACTTTTAATTGAGTACTTTATTCTAAAAAAACCACTTCACACATATAACTTATTCGCTCTGAATTTGCTAATGATGTTTTTCTCCACAATTGACTGGGTTGAATAGCATATCACCATGTAACGTGTAAGCTTGCATAGACCTAGCTGCATGACACTTAAAGGTTCAATGCAGTCATTTTTTTTATCTCGATATCAAATCATTTCTGGGTAGTAATTACAGTAAGCACCTTAATGTGATTGTTTTAATTATAATTGTCAAAATAAAACGAAAATAGCTTCTTAGCAAAGAGCAATTTCTCAAGAAAGAATTTTGCTAAGACTCTCTGGGAGTGGTCTGAGTAGGGAATGGGAAAACGGACAGCTTTGGAACTCGCTTTCTGATTGGTCTATTAGGACATTATGTAACTAGTTTCCATGTAGAGTTTTCAACACAACGTCAACGTATACATAGTTCTGATGATCATTAGATTGATGCAACAACCTGTTAGCCAGGTTAAGTCATTTTATTTTGGTTGAAGTTTTACCCCAATTTCAATCTTTACAACGTTGGTTGAAATTAGATGAAACCAGTACTGATTGATGACTTTTAGCAAATCCAAATATGTGTTTCCAACGTAGATTCCACATGACATTAGGGTGACCAATGACTTTGAAACAACGTTGATTGGACTAGCGTGTACCCAGTGGGGTGGCTCAAACAGGAAATTAATTGAACATAAATTAAATTAAATGGTTCTGCATTGGACATTATGACAAAAAATAAAGGATCTATTCACAGCCAATGTCATGCTTTGTGGGGGAATTTGGTTTCCCAAAATGTCATATTTTAGTAATAGAATAACAAGACATTTTCCATTCAACCAGAAAATCTGTCAAAATGGACTTCAATTAAATTGTAATGTGTTTCACAAACAGCAACAAAAGACTAAACTACAAAAGCATGACATCATTGCCCCTTTGTCGGAAGCATGCTCTTCTCAGAACATGAGCAAGTTCCGGAACAAAAGCAAGTTCCATTAACCTAATGATGATCGGTCACCACTCTGACATAAACAAACCACTAAGGGGTATAACAGTGATATAAAAGGACATGCACATGGGTCACAGTCACAATACACATAACAACAATTCTGGACTGCAATTCCACTTTTCTTTTAGATGGCATCTGAAAACAACCTGGTTGAGCACATTGAATCACTAAAACATTGGGGGAAATTACTTTAGGACACAATGAACATTACCAGTAATGTCTGTGGACAGAAACATGGACATGTATGCACATTGTGTGCTTGTCACATCGTGTAGCATGACAGTGAGGGATGTGACACATTAGGAAGAGCTACACTGTAACAGATTACATGTTGTTTTATCATGTATTAATGAATAAATGGAGTGTGTCCTGTTGCGTTTTTTTTCCCAAACTAGGCCATTCTTTGCTGTGAAAAGACGATATTAACTAATGAGAGTGCTCTCCTTTGCATGTATACTGTTCACTGCACAAATACATTGTTGCCAAAGTTATGGAAGTGTACATTCTAGAGGCTAAGATAACAATTTAATACCAACTTATTTTAAGCCCAACTGGTGCAACTCTTGATGACTCTGACGTTAGAAACAGATTGTACTTACAGTGCCTTCAGAAAATATTCACACCCCTTGTCTTTTCAACATTTTGTTGTGTTACAGCCTGAATAAAATGGATTAAGTGTATATATTTTTTGTCACACCCAGTCACTACAAAGATACAGTCCTTCCTAACTCAGATGCCGGAGAGGAAGGAAACTGCTCAGGGACTTCACCATGAGGCCAATGGTGACTTTAAAACAATTACAGAGTTTAATGACTGTGACAGGAGAAAACTGAGAATGGATCAACAACATTGTACTTACTCCACAATACTAACATACTGAAATTGACAGAGTGAAAAGAAGGAAACCTGTACAGAATAAAAATATTCCAAAACATGCATCCTGTTTCCAACAGGGCACTAAAGTAATACCGCAACAAAATGTGGCAAACAATGAACTTTTTTATCTTGAATACAAAGTGCTACGTTTGGGGCAAATCCATTACAACACATTACTGAGTCCCACTCTCCATATTTTCAAGCATAGTGGTGGCTGCATCATGTTATGGGTATGCTTATAATCATTAAGAACTGGGGAGTTTTTCAAGATAAAAAATAAATGGAATGGAGCTAAGCACAGGCAAAATCCTAGAGGAAAATCTGGTTTGGTCTGCTTTCCACCAGACACTGAGAGATTAATTCACCTTTCAGCAGGACAATAACCTTCAACACAAGGCCAAATCTACACTGGAGTTGAGTGGTTGAGTTACAGTAGTTATTTAAATCTGCTTGAAAAACTCTGGCAATATCTGAAAAGTTTGAAGAATTTTGAAAATAATAATGGGAAAATGTTGCACAATCCAGGTGTCGAAAGCTCTTAGAGACTTACCCAGAAAGACTCACATCCGTAATCGCTGCCAAAGATGATTCAAACATGTATTGACTCAGGCGGTTGAATAGTTTTCCAAAAATATATATATTATTGTTTTATTTTTCATAATTTGTGTTGACAAATGTTAGAAATGTTCTTCCACTTTGACATGACAGAGTATTTGAATTCCACTTCTTAACTTAGAAAATGTTTTAAAAAATCAAGGGCTGTGAATAATTTCTCAAGGCACTGTATACTTGTCACTATTGTTGGCTAAGCTATGGCCATATTACAGAATTTCAAAAGTGTCAAAAACTTTTTGCCAAAACAGTTTGGACTGGGACCAAAATGAAAACTGAGGCATCTTCCAGTTCATGATCAAGTTAGATCCCAACACTTGGTTGGATATCACAGGGGAGGAGCACTTTGAGAGACTGTATAGACGCTTCCTTCTCAGACTCTTCAACAGCTAGAGGGGCTCCTGGTTACTGTGATAGAGAACTCTGTGATTCAGCCAGGGCCCTTTAGCTCTAGAAATGTGAATCTCATACGCAGCAGGGGACCTGCTATGAGTAATATTGCTGATCACAGATGGCCGCAGGGGGGAAGCACCAGCAAGAAGTGGAATGGGTCATCCAGCTATCTATTTCAGCATTAGACTGTTTCATGACTGTTTTTTATATCATATTACTATTTCAGCATTAGACTGTTTCACGACTGTTTTTTATATCACATTACTATTTCAGCATTAGACTGTTTCACGACTGTTTTTTATATCATATTACTATTTCAACATTAGACTGTTTCACGACTGTTTTTCTATATCATATTATTTGGATAGTCCATCTGTAGATGTTATCTATCTATCTATCTATCTATCTATCTATCTATCTATCTATCTATCTATCTATCTATCTATATATATATAATTTGTGGAGTGGTTGAAAAACAAGTTTTAATGACTTCAACATAAGTGTATGTAAACTTCCGACTTTAACTCTCTCTCTCTCTCTATCTATATATATATATATATAGAGAGAGAGAGAGTTAAAGTCGGAAGTTTACATACACTTATGTTGAAGTCATTAAAACTTGTTTTTCAACCACTCCACAAATTTCATGTTAATTAACAAACTATAGTTTTGGCAAGTCGGTTAGGACATCTACTTTGTGCATGATACAAGTCATTTTCCAACAATTGTTTACAGATTTTACAGATTATTTCACTTATAATTCACCGTATCACAATTCCAGTGGGTCAGACGTTTACATACACTATGTTGAATGTGTTATGAACTTGAGTGAAGACCCAAACGCGGTTTTAACAGAAAACAGAGTTCTTTAATAAAAAACGGGAATGGCATAAATCCTCTTCCAACGTAGTCAATGGAACAAAAGAACGTAGTATAATGCAGGTTGCACCTGCCATGCAGACTCCGACAGGACAAGGTGGAAGCAAACGAGACGACAGCTTGCTTCTGGCATCAAAAAACACAAACAAGAATCAGACACTGAAAGTAGCAGGAACAGAGAAAGAAATAGAGACCTAATCAGAGGGGGAAGAGAGAACAGGTGGGGAAAGAGAGAATGAGCTAGTTAGGGGAAATGTAGAACAGCTGAGGGATGAGAGACAGAGAAGGTAACCTAAAAAGACCAGCAGAGAGAGAGAATGAAGAGAAAGGACAGGAACAGACATAACAAGACATGACAGTACCCCCCCTCCCACTCACCGAGCGCCTCCTGGCGCACTCGAGGAGGAAACCTGGCGGCAACGGAGGAAATCATCGATCAGCGAACGGTCCAGCACGTCCCGAGAGGGAACCCAACTCCTCTCCTCAGGACCGTACCCCTCCCAATCCACTAGGTACTGATGACCACGGCCCCGAGGGCGCATGTCCAAAATCTTACGAACCCTGTAGATGGGTGCGCCCTCGACAAGGATGGGGGGAGGGACGAGCGGGGGCGCGAAGAACGGGCTTAACACAGGAGACATGGAAGACCGGGTGAACGCGACGAAGATAGCGGGAGAAGAAGTCGCACTGCGACAGGATTAATGACCTGGGAAATACGGAACGGACCAATGAACCGCGGGGCCAACTTGCGAGAAGCTGTCTTAAGGGGAAGGTTCTGAGTGGAGAGCCATACTCTCTGACCGCAACAATATCTAGGACTCTTGGTCCTACGCTTATTAGCGGCCCTCACAGTCTGCGCCCTATTACGGCAAAGTGCCGACCTGACCCCCCTTCCAGGTGCGCTCGCAACGCTGGACAAAAGCCTGAGCGGAGGGGACGCAGGACTCGGCGAGCTGAGATGAGAACAGCGGAGGCTGGTACCCGAGGCTACACTGAAAAGGGGATAGACCGGTAGCAGACGAGGGAAGCGAGTTGTGGGCGTACTCTGCCCAGGGGAGCTGTTCTGACCAAGACGCAGGGTTACGAAAAGAAAGACTGCGTAAAATGCGACCAACAGTCTGATTGGCCCGTTCGGCTTGACCGTTAGACTGGGGATGAAAGCCGGACGAGAGACTGACGGAAGCCCCAATCAAACGGCAAAACTCCCTCCAAAATTGAGACGTGAACTGCGGGCCTCTGTCGGAAACGACGTCAGACGGAAGGCCATGAATTCGGAAAACATTCTCGATAATGATCTGAGCCGTCTCCTTAGCAGAAGGGAGCTTATCGAGAGGAATGAAATGAGCCGCCTTAGAGAATCTATCGACAACCGTAAGAATAACTGTCTTCCCGCTGATGAAGGCAGTCCGGTGATAAAATCTAAAGCGATGTGAGACCACGGTCGAGAGGGAATGGGAAGCGGTCTGAGACGGCCGGCAGGAGGAGAGTTCCCAGATTTAGTCTGCGCGCAGACCGAACAAGCGGCGACAAATCGACGCGCGTCACGTTCCCGAGTGGGCCACCAGAAACGCTGGCGAATGGAAGCGAGCGTACCCCGAAGGCCGGGGTGGCCGGCTAACTTGGCAGAGTGGGCCCACTGAAGAACGGCCGGACGAGTAGGAACGGGAACGAACAGAAGGTTCCTAGGGCAAGCTCGCGGCGACGGAGTGTGAGCGAGTGCTTGCTTTACCTGCCTCTCAATTCCCCAGACAGTCAACCCGACAACACGCCCCTCAGGGAGAATCCCATCGGGGTCGGTGGAGACCTCAGAAGAACTGAAGAGACGAGATAAAGCATCAGGTTTGGTGTTTTTAGAGCCCGGACGATAAGAAATAACAAACTCGAAACGAGCGAAAAACAGAGCCCAACGAGCCTGACGCGCATTAAGTCGTTTGGCTGAACGGATGTACTCAAGGTTCCTATGGTCAGTCCAAACGACAAAAGGAACGGTCGCCCCCTCCAACCACTGTCGCCATTCGCCTAGGGCTAAGCGGATGGCGAGCAGTTCGCGATTACCAACATCATAGTTACGTTCTGACGGCGATAAGCGATGAGAGAAAAACGCGCAAGGATGGACCTTGCCGTCAGAGAGAGAGCGCTGAGAAAGAATGGCTCCCACGCCCACCTCTGACGCGTCAACCTCAACAACAAACTGTCTAGAGATGTCAGGTGTAACAAGAATAGGTGCGGATGTAAAACGATTCTTAAGAAGATCAAAAGCTCCCTGGGCGGAAACGGACCACTTAAAGCACGTCTTAACAGAAGTAAGGGCTGTGAGAGGAGCTGCCACCTGACCGAAATTACGGATGAAACGACGGTAGAAATTAGCGAAGCCCAGAAAGCGCTGCAGCTCGACGCGTGACTTAGGAACGGGCCAATCAATGACAGCCTGGACCTTAGCGGGATCCATCTTAATGCCCTCAGCGGAAATAACGGAACCGAGAAAAGGGACAGAGGCGGCATGAAAAGTGCACTTCTCAGCCTTCACATAAAGACAGTTCTCCAAAAGGCGCTGGAGGACGCGTCGCACGTGCTGAACATGAATCGAGAGAGACGGTGAAAAAATCAGGATATCATCCATGTAAACGAAAACAAAAATGTTCAGCATGTCTCTCAGGACGTCGTTAACTAGTGCCTGAAAGACAGCTGGAGCGTTAACGAGGCCGAAAGGAAGAACCCGGTATTCAAAGTGCCCTAACGGAGTGTTAAACGCCGTCTTCCACTCGTCCCCCTCCCTGATGCGCACGAGATGGTAGGCGTTACGAAGGTCCAATTTGGTGAAAAACCTGGCTCCCTGCAGGATCTCGAAGGCTGAAGACATAAGAGGAAGCGGATAACGATTCTTAACTGTTATGTCATTCAGCCCTCGATAATCCACGCATGGGCGCAGGGACCCGTCCTTCTTCTGAACAAAAAGAACCCCGCGCCGGCGGGGGAGGAGGAGGAGACTATGGTACCGGCGTCGAGCGAAACCGACAAATAATCCTCGAGAGCCTTACGTTCGGGAGCCGACAGAGAGTATAATCTACCCCGGGGGGGGAGTAGTTCCCGGAAGGAGATCAATACTACAGTCATACGACCGGTGTGGAGGGAGAGAAGTGGCCTTGGAACGACTGAACACCGTGCGCAGATCGTGATACTCCTCCGGCACCCCTGTCAAATCGCCAGGCTCCTCCTGTGAAGAAGAGACAGAGGAAACAGGAGGGATAGCAGACATTAAACAGGTTACATGACAAGAAACATTCCAGGATAGGATAGTATTACTAGACCAATTAATAGAAGGGTTATGGCGCACTAGCCAGGGATGACCCAAAACAACAGGTGTAAAAGGTGAACGAAAAATTAAAAAAGAAATGGTTTCGCTATGATTACCAGAGACAGTGAGGGTTAAAGGCAGCGTCTCACGCTGAATCTTGGGGAGAGAACTACCATCTAAAGCGAACAAGGCCCTGGGCTCCCTAACTGTCTGAGAGGAATGTCATGTTCCCGAGCCCAGGTCTCGTCCATAAAACAGCCCTCCGCCCCAGAGTCTATCAAGGCACTGCAGGAAGCAGATGAACCGGGCCAGCGGAGATGGACCGGAAAGGTAGTGCGTGATCCAGAAGGAGAGGCCTGAGTAGTTGCGCTCACCAGTAGCCCTCCTCTTACTGATGAGCTCTGGCCCTTTACTGGACATGAGGTGACAAAATGACCAGCGGAGCCGCAGTAGAGACAGAGGCGATTGGTGATTCTCCGTTCCCTCTCCTTGGCCGAGATGCGAATACCCCCAGCTGCATAGGCTCAGCATCCGAGCCGGCGGGGGAGGGTGGCAGTGATGCGGCAGGTGGCAGTGATGTGGAGAGGGGAGCAACGGAGAACGTGAGCTCCTTTCCACGAGCTCGGCGACGAAGATCAAACCGTCGCTCTATGCGAATAGCGAGAGCTATTAAGGAGTCCAGACTGGAAGGAACCTCCCGGGAGAGGATCTCATCCTTAACCTCGACGTGGAGACCCTCCAGAAAACGAGCGAGCAAAGCCGGCTCGTTCCAGTCACTAGAGGCAGCGAGAGTGCGAAACTCAATAGAATAATCCGTTATGGATCTATTCCCCTGACATAGGGAAGACAGGGCCCTGGAAGCCTCCTCGCCAAAAACAGAACGGTCAAAAACCCGTATCATCTCCTCCTTAAAGTCCTGATACTGGTTAATACACTCAGCCCTCGCCTCCCAGACTGCCGTGCCCCACTCACGCGCCCGTCCGGTAAGGAGAGAAATGACGTAGGCGATGCGGGCTGCGCTCCTGGAGTAAGTGTTGGGCTGGAGAGAGAACACCACATCACACTGAGTGAGGAATGAGCGGCACTCAGTGGGCTCCCCAGAGTAACACGGCGGGTTGTTGATCCTGGGCTCCGGAGACTCGGAAACCCTGGAAGTGGGCGGTGGATCGAGGTGGAGTTGGTGAACCCGTCTTGTGAGGTCGGAGACTTGGACGGCCAGGGTCTCAACGGCATGTTGAGCAGCAGACAATTCCTCCTCGTGTCTGCCTAGCATCGCTCCCTGGATCTCGACGGCGGAGTGAAAAGGGTCCGGAGCCGCTGGGTCCATTCTTGGTCTGATTCTTCTGTTATGAACTTGAGTGAAGACCCAAACGCGGTTTTAACAGAAAACAGAGTTCTTTAATAAAAAACAGGAATGGCATAAATCCTCTTCCAACGTAGTCAATGGAACAAAAGAACGTAGTATAATGCAGGTTGCACCTGCCATGCAGACTCCGACAGGACAAGGTGGAAGCAAACGAGACGACAGCTTGCTTCTGGCATCAAAAAACACAAACAAGAATCAGACACTGAAAGTAGCAGGAACAGAGAAAGAAATAGAGACCTAATCAGAGGGGAAGAGAGAACAGGTGGGGAAAGAGAGAATGAGCTAGTTAGGGGAAATGTAGAACAGCTGAGGGATGAGAGACAGAGAAGGTAACCTAAAAAGACCAGCAGAGAGAGAGAATGAAGAGAAAGGACAGGAACAGACATAACAAGACATGACAGAATGTGCCTTTAAACAGCTTGGAAAATTCCAGAAAATGATGTCACGGCTTTAGAAGCTTCTGATAGGCTAATTGACATCATTTTAGTCAATTGAAGGTGTACCTGTGGATGTATTTCAAGGCCTACCTTCAAACTCAGTGCCTCTTTGCTTGACATCATGGGAAAATCAAAAGAAATCAGGAAAGACCTCAGAAAACAAATTGTAGACCTCCACAATTCTGGTTCATCATTGGGAGCAATTTCCAAATGCCTGAAGGTACCATATTCATCTGTACAAACAATAGTACGCAACATGTAAACACCATGGAACCACGCAGTCATCATACCGCTCAGGAAGGAGACGCGTTCGGTCTCCTAGAGATGAACCTACTTTGGTGCGAAAAGTGCAAATCTATCCCAGAACAACAGCAAAGGACCTTGTGAAGATGCTGGAGGGAACAGGTACAAAAGTGTCTATATTCACAGTAAAACAAGACCTATATCGACATAACCTGAAAGGCCACTCAGTAAGATAGAAGTCATTGCTCCAAAACCGCCATAAAAAAAGCCAGACTGGTTTGCAACTGCACATGGGGACAAAGATCATACTTTTTTGGAGAAATATCCTCTGGTCTGATGAAACAAAAATAAAACTGTTGGCCATAATGACTATCGTTATGTTTGGAGGAAAAAGGGGGAGGCTTGCAAGCCGAAGAACACCATCCCAACCGTAAAGCACAGGGGTGACAGCATCATGTTGTGGGGGTGCTTTGCTGCCGGAGGGACTGGTGCACTTCACAAAATAGATGTCGGAGGTTTCAAGTCTCAAGACATCAGTCAGGAAGTTAAAGCCTGGTCGCAAATAGGTCTTCCAAATGGACAATGACCCCAAGCATTTGTTGTGGCAAAATGGCTTTAAGGACAACAAAATCCTGACCTCAATCCTATAGAAAATTTGTGGGTAGAACTGAAAAAGCATGTGCGAGCAAGGACGCCTACAAACCTGGCTCAGTTACACCAGCTCTGTCAGGAGGAATGGGCCAAAATTCACCCAACTTATTGTGGGAAGCTTGTGGAAGGCTACCCGAAACGTTTGACCCAAGTTAAACAATTTAAAATTGAGTGCATGTAAACGTCTGACCCACTGGGAATGTTATGAAAGAAATCAAAGCTGAAATAAATAATTCTCTCTACTATTATTCTGACATTTCACATTCTTAAAATAAAGTGGTGATCCTAACTGAACTGAGACAGGGAATTTGTACTATTTCGCTAAGGTGTATGTAAACTTCCGACTTCAACTGTTGCATTTGGAAAGTATTTAGAATCCTTCACTTTTTCCACATATTTCATTATGTTACAGCCTTATTCTACAATGGATTAAATTAAGTGTTTTACTCATCAATCTACACACAATACCCCATAATGACAAAGTGAAAACAGGTTTTTAGAATTAATCAGACACTTTTCTATGAGACACGAAGTTGAGCGCAGATGCATCCTGAATCCATTGATCATCCTTGAGATGTTTCTACAACTTGATTGGAGTCCACCTGTGGTAAATTTGGAAAGGCCTGTCTATATAAGGTCCAACAGTTAACAGTGCATGTCAGAGCAAAAACCAAGCCATGAGGTTGAAGGAATTGTCTGTAGAGCGCCGAGACAGGATTGTGTCGAGGCACAGATCTTGGGAAGGGCATCAAAACATTTCTGCAGCATTGAAGGTCTGCAAGAACACAGTGGCCTCCATCATTCTAAAAATTATATACACTACCGTTGAGGACTTGTGAGGCGTCTGTTTCTCAAACTAGACACTCTAATGTACTTGTCCTCTTGCTCAGTTGTGCACCAGGGCCTCCCACTACTCTTTCTATTCTGGTTAGAGACCGTTTGCACTGTTCTGATCGTCAGTTTCTTGATAATTTCTCGCATGGAATAGCATTAATTTCTCAGAACAAGAATAGGCTGATGAGTTTCAGAAGAAAGCTCTTTGTTTCTGGCCATTTTGAGCCTGTAATCGAACCCACAAATGTTGATGCTCCAAATACTCAACTCCTCTAAAAAAAGGCTAGTTTTATTGCTTCTTTAATCAGCTGTGCTAACATACTTGCAAATGGAGGCCAGGAAAATGCATAGTGCATAACTGTAAAGTTTGGTGGAGGAGGAATAATGGTCTGGGACTGATTTCATGGTTAGGGGTCGGCCCCTTAGTTCCAGTGAAGGGAAATCTTAACTCCACAGCATACAATTACATTATAGACGATTCATTGCTTCCAACTTTGTGGCAACAGTTTGGGGAAGGCCCTTTCCTGTTTCAGCATGACTATGCCCCTGTGCACAAAGTGAGGTCCATACAGAAATGGTTTGTCGAGATCGGTGTGGAAGAACTTGACTGGCCTGCACAGGGCCCTGACCTCAACCCCAACATCAGTGCCCAACCTCACTAATGCCCTTTTGGCTAAATGGAAGCAAGTCCCCGCAGCTGTTATAGCAGCAAATGTGGGACCAACTCCATATTAATGGCAATGATTTTGGAATGAGATGTTCTACAAGCAGGTGTTCACATACTTTTGGTCTTGTAATATATAGAATATGCAAAAATGCAAACACAACAATTTCATTGATTTTGTGGAGTTACAGTTTATATGAGGAAATCACGACTGGGGAATACAGATCTGCATCTGTTGGCCACCGATACCTGAAAAAAATGGGCCTCACAATGGGCCTCAGGATCTAGTCATGGTATTTTTGTTCATTCAAATTGCCATTGATAAAATACCTGCTCATACGCCAACCCCACCGCCACCATGGGGCAATCTGTTCACAATGTTGACATCAGCAAATCGTTTTCCCACAGACACTATACACATGGTCTGGGGTTGTGAGGCCGGTTGGAGGTACTGCCCAAATCTCTAAAATGACGTTGGAGTTGGCTTATGGTAGAGGAATGAACATTACATTTTCTGTTCTGGAAACAGCTCTGGTGGACATTCCTGCAGTCAACATACAAATTGCACTCTCCATAAAAACTTGAGACATTTGTGTTATTGTGTTGTTTGACAAAACTGCACATTTTAGAGTGGCCTTTTATTGCCCCCAGCACAAGGTGCACCTGTGTTATGTTCATGCTGTTTACTTCATGATATGCCACACCTATCATGTGGATGGACCAGCAGATGCATAAATAAAAGAGAGAGAGAGAGAGAGAGAGAGAGAGAGAGAGAGAGAGAAAAAAGAGAAAAATAGAGCAGCATTTATGTAATTTGGACCTCTAGGTGTGCAGTAGTAGGTCCAAATCCCTCTACTGAATTTCATGTCAGATAAAGAGCGGAGAGTGCTCTCCTCCTCTCAGTCATCTCCCAGGGTGCCGTAGTGAGCTGAGCCTTTCCAGCCAGCACTCTGCAGGAGTGAAGCACTGATTATAGCAGGGTGGAAACCAACCTTAAAGGCACATTCGTTTTTCAGCCAAACGCAGCCCCGCCACTTGGTTTGCTACTGTATAAAGCTGAGGATTGAGGCTGGAGAAAGATAACTCTCAAATGTATAGATATAGATATGTATGCAAGGACTGAGCGCCCAAGACAACATTATAGTTTTAAAGTGTCAGAGTTTTATATTTCTAAGTTATACTAGTTACAAATCAACCTTACATTTTGGCATTATGATGCCATAAACATGGGACATTTTAAGTTATATTCTTCAATAATCAATCGGTATATCAAGAATTGGTTCCCGGATCACAGATTTCACTTTTACGACTCATACTGTCCATTAGGAGACCCCACGAATAGGGCCCTGTGTTTTGGTTAATCATGTCACATGACCTGGATTCCTGGATTTAAACCTTTATTTTAAGCCTTTCCAGAAATTAGAATTAGACCAAAAATGAAAGAAATTGTCTGAAGATGGTGCTGAAACGGGACAGTTTGATGAAAAGGCTTTAAATAAAGGTTGAAATTCAGGTCATGTCACATGATTAACCAAAACACAGGGCCCTATCTATGAGGTCTGAATACTCATCATGCCACTCTGGATTCCTGACAAGCTTCCCACTGAATCAACGTTGTTTCAACGTCATTTGTCAACCTATTGTGACGTGGAATCTACATGGTTCTTCAGAGGAAGATGAGGAAATCTGCCGTTACAGCCATAGATGTGTTACTCATTTTAAGGTTCAATGTTACATTAGTTTGTAAGATAGCCTTAACTTTAGGCTATTTACTGTAATACAAAATAAATATTGAATTGTGCTTGATTGTCAATGCAACCAAATATCAACATTTAAAATGAATAACACATCTATGGTTGTAACGGCAGATTTCCTCCTCTTCGTCTGAAGAGGAGGTGTAGCAGGGATCAGACCAAAACGCAGCGTGGTAAGTGTCTATATCTTTTATCATAAAACATAAACTGAACACGAAGAAAGACAAAACAATAAATGTGAACATGAATGAAAACCAAACCGAAACAGTCCCGTGTGATGACAAACACTGAAACAAACACCCACAAACCAACAGTGAAACCCAGGCTACCTAAGTATGATTCTCAATCAGAGACAACTAACGACACCTGCCCTTGACTGAGAACCATACTCGGCCCGAAACAGAAACCTAAACATAGAAACACAAAACATAGACTGCCCAACCCAACTCACGGCCTGACCATACTACATAAAGACAAAACAAAGGAAAATAAAGGTCAGAACGTAACAATGGCCACAATTTCAGTAAAATAACTAAATAAAAATACTTTTACGTACAACTTAAATCATTTTTGGGGGGGTATCTGTACTTTGCTTTACTATTTATATTTTTGACAACTTTTACTTTTACTCCACTACATTCCAAAATAAAATAATGTACTTTTTGCTTACGTAAATTTTCCCTAACACCCAAAAGTACTCATTACATTTCAAATGCTCAGACAGGACAGCAATATGGTTCAATTCTTCCACCTATCAACATAGTGTGTTGTCTTCCCTACTGCCTCTGATCTGGAGGACTCATTAAACACAAATACTGCATTTGTAAATTATGTCTGAGTGTTGGAGTGTGCCCCTGGCTGTCTGTAATTTTAAAAACAAGAAAATCGTGCCGTCTGGTTAGCTTAATATAAGGAATTTCGTGTATAGCATTTATTTGTACTTTTACTCAAGTATGACAATTGAGTAATCTTTCCACCATTGTACTTAAATACATTTAAAAACAGATAATTTAAGACTTTTACTCAAGTAGAATTCTCCTGGCTGACTTTCACTTTTACTTGAGTCATTTTATATTAAGGTATCTTTATTTTTACTCAATTGACTACTTTTTCCACCACTGCACATTTTGAGGTTACTGTAACAAGATAGCATGCATAGGTTATCTCAGGTATGTGGAGATCTTGACAATTGCTATAATAATCTGTGCAGAACCTGGAATGGCTTAGATCACTTCACCATGTCATTTTAATGTAACTTCAACTGCTATCCAGGCTATTTGGTTCTACTATTAGATGAAGCACAGTGATAACACATTGATCTGACATTGTATACCCATTTGAACTTTGCTGTGCTTTTAAATGGTTGAAAGCGCAGTGATAGACTTGGGTGACAACGAAACCAAAAATCAGACATTGTTTTTCTATTGGGAGTTCTTTGTTGTTCTTTTAGATGGTTGAAAGCATAGTGATAACACATTGGAAATGCAAGTCATTTTTGGCTGTCTTTTTGAGTGGCTGCTTGAATCTCATTGATCGTCTCAACCAAATATTACAGAATTACCCATCTTGAAATGACGTGGTGTGCCCAGTGGGTTCCCACTAACCATCATCGTGCATGCAGTATGCAAGACGAGCTCTCTAATGTTGATTTTTACGCTGGCATGTGTGCTTTTGTAGAGATGAATACATAATTGTGGTGGAAATACTGATAAATGAATATAGAAGGGGAGGAGCCTGTTTTAGTCACATGTCTGTGTAGAATAACCAAGGTTCAGGAATAGGTATCTATATTGTACTATTCCTCCTTATGTTACACATATATACAATTAGTAAAGTCATACGGTAGATCAGGGTTTTACATTTTTACCCAAAGAGGTCTGGAGCCTGCTGGTTTTCAGTTCTACCTGATAGTTAACTGCAATCAGTCCTTGATTAGAGGGGAACAATTAAAAAACACAGTGGAACTGGCTTCGTGGTACAGAGTTGAGTTTGAGGGCTGTAGATGATCAGTGTATATTCCATACAGAGACAACTATTTGGTCATCAAAAATAGAATGATAAAGTATAACAGAGTAATGCATTCATTCACTTATCAAGGTTCAATCAAATGTATGAGTAGATGGTATGTATGAATCCTGTCCTTTAGAAAACTGTCCTTTCTTTATTCAGCTTGAAAATCTCTCCCATATTGACAAAAAAGTGATGTGCTTTCTAATATGGGATTAGAATGGAAATGTCTAGCATGTCTTTCACTGTCATGTGGTGTCTCCATAGAATTCAATGCCTTCGGAAAGTATTCAGACCCCTTGACTTTTTCCAAGTTTGTGAGGTTACAGCCTTTATTCCAAAATTGATTAAATTGTTATTTCCCCCCTCATCAATCTACACATAATGACAAAGCAAAAACAGTAAATAAATAAATATACCATTTACATAAATATTCAAACCCTTTACTCTGTACTTTGTTTGAAGTACCTTTGGCCTCGAGTCTTCTTGGCTATGACGCTACAAGCTTGGCACACCTGTAATTTGGGAGTTTCTCCCATTCTTCTCTGCAGATCTTCTCAAGCTCTGTCAGGTTCTGTCAGCTATTTTCAGGTCTCTCCAGAGATGTTCAATCAGGTTCAAGTCCGGGCTCTGGCTGGGCCACTCAAGGACATTCACAGACTTGTCACGAAGCCAATCCTGTGTTGTCTTGACAGTGTGCTTAGGGTCGTTGTCCCGTTGGAAGGTGCACCTTCGCCGCAGTCTAAGGTCCTGAGAGTTCTGGAGCAGGTTTTCATCAAGGATCTCTCTGTATTTTGCTCCGTTCATCCATCCCTCGATCTTGACTAGACTCCCATTCCCTGCCGCTGAAAAACATCCCCACAGCATGATGCTCCACCACCGTGCTTCACCTTAGGGATGGCACCTGGTTTCCTCCAGACGTGACGCATGGTATTCAGGCCAAAGAGTTCAATCTTAGTTTCATCAGACTATAGCATTTTGTTTCTCATGGTCTGAGAGTCCTTTAGGTGCCTTCTGGCAAACTCCAAGCAGGCTGTTTTTTATTTAAATTTGATTTAACCTTTACGTATTTAACTAGGCAAGTCAGTTAAGAACAAATTCTTATTTTATCTTGACAGCCTACCCAGGGCCAAACAATCCCCTAACCCGGGCGACGCTGGGCCAATTGTGTGCCGCTCTATGGGACTCCCGATCACGGCCGGGTGTGATACAGCTTGGGATTGAACCAGGGTCTGTAGCAACGCCTCTACCACAGTGCCTTACACTGCTGCGCCACTTCGGAGCCTGTCATGTGCCTTTTACTAAGGAGTGGCCACTCTACCATAAAAGCCTGACTGGTGTAGTGTTGCAGACATGGTTGTCCTTCTGGAAGGTTCTCCCATCGCCATAGAGGAACTATGAAGCTCTGTCAGAGTGAACAGCGGGTTCTTGGTCACCTCCTTGACCAAGGCTCTTCTCCCACGATTGCTCAGTTTGGCCGGGCGGCCAGCTCTAGGAAGTCTTGGTGGTTCCAAACCTCTTCCATTTAAAAATTATGGCCACTGTGTCCTTGGGGACCTTCAATGCTGCAGACATTTTTTGGTACCCTTCCCCAGATCTGTGCTTCGACACAATCCTGTCTCGGAGCTCTACGGACAATTCCTTCGACCTCAGGGCTTGTTTTTGCTCTGACTTGCACTGTGAACTGTGGGACCTTATATAGACAGGTGTGTGCCTTTCCAAATCAAGTCCAAGCAATTGAATTTAACCCTGGGGGTTTACAATCAAGTCGCAGAAACATCTCAAGGATGATCAGTGGAAATATGGGCTCAATTTCTAGTGTCATAGCAAAGGTCTGAATAATTATGTAATTAAGGTATTTCTGTTTTTAAGGTTTTATACATTTGTTAACATTATGGGGTATTGTATGTAGAGTGATGAGTATTTTTTATTTATTTAATCCATTTTAGAATAAGGCTGTAACGTAAAAAAATGTGGAAACAGTCAAGGGGTCTGAATACTTTCTGAATGTGCCGTAGATACATATCTCTATGTGACTGTCATTGTTACAGTAGTTGAAGATGATTCATTTTCCAATGATTTCCAACACTTTTACTCATTCAATGTTAATGATCAAGATATTTCACAAAAGGCAGAACATCCACAGTAATTTCAGCGATTAGGGAATTCATTTCTTTTTTATTGAACTGGCAACTTTTTGCGAGATGCTCAGGATTATTTCTACACCCATCCACAGCATCATGTTCTCATGGGCATTGTGCTTTGAACTAGCACAGAACACATTCATCAATTGTAATGTGAGAAACCAAACTACCTAGGCCTAATTGTCTACTCGCCATCGACTGCATGATAAACAGACGTGAAGAGTCTAATGGTGTCCTATTGCATTGAATAACATCGTTATTTTCTTTCATAATGAATGGGTCCTTCATCCCACAGGCAATCTATTGTAGTAACACACAAATACACACACATACACTCTGCCGTCTAAATGCAAATTTACTATTCCATTTCTGGCAACAATCCTTATGAAATTTTGCCAAACAGAGTCCCCCCACACACAAACACTACTAGACAATCCCTGCACCCTCTCTGAACTCCAATTCAACCAGGCAGGGCCCTTTGAACTGCCCAGAGAGATCAGTGATGAACACAGTAATTTTTCCTCTGAACAGCACGTTTTACCAGGAAACCCTCAATGAATAGGAAAGAACCAATAGAGATCCTATAATTCTGTGAAAGAACCCCGCTAACTGTACAGGCAGGCAGATGGAATCTTACTTCTCATCTCCAGCTATGCTTGGCTGCTACCCTCATGGGCTGCATCTTTTGTCACATTATTGTTTTGAGCGTTCTTTAGGCGACTGAGCGAACATGTTAATGTTTCATCCAACATGTGTACCTTTCTCGAGGATAGATGGGGGATGACCTTGTACATCCACTGCAAAGTCTACATAGTCTACTGCACTGAGTTAAATCCATTCCAGGCATTTCTTGAACACATCTGTTAATGCCATACCATTAGAATGAATTAATGATATTTCTATGCCATGCCCTTCTGTTGAATGTGTTCATGCATCAGAGTATCAGATGGTATCAGATGATATGAATGTCAGCAGGGATACAGGGATGCATACTTAAGCAATAAGGCACAAGGGGGTGTGGTATATGGCTAATATACCACGGCTAAGGGCTGTTCTGGATACAATGGCAATATACCATAGCCAATCACCATTCAGGGCTCGAACCGCCCAGTTTATAAAATACTTTGTTTGAGTTGCGATGACAAGTGTACATCTCCAGCTACATTGACAATACAGGAAAGCTGATCGAGTATAGCTCTAGGCCTACTGAATAGAGCCCTCTAGTGACAATAGTTTGGTTTCAGTGGTGTTTGTATATACCCCACTGCATCAGTCATATGATGCATTGTCACCTAGAGGGCTCCATTGAGAATGTCTAGACTAGAGCAATACTCTATCAGCTTTGGCTAATGTAGCTGGAGATGTACACTTGTCATCTCAACATCAGATTGTTTGACATCTTGTTTCAAAGCGGTTTTCTGTCATACTCTACACAGAGAATGTAGGGTCCTGTTAGCTTTTTGTAATAACATCCTCTCAGAACTGATAGCCCATTCATAATATCATATAGGGCATAAGAAATGGCCTGTTATAAAACCACATAGATAGCGATAGTTTCCCAGGGTTGCTATATTGTAGCCTGTATCATTGATTCATATCATTCTAATCATTCCATTAGGCTTATACCTTGGTAATGAATGATCTATTCCAACTACTATTATCCACACCACATTCCTACTGGGATTGGGCAAATTCAAGAGTGCCTAGTTATAGGCTATAGGTAGGCTACAGTACATTATCAAGTCTTTATTGACATCTAGTGGACAAAAAACCTTAGTACATTATGTTTTGAGCAGGGTGGGACAGATCACGGGTTCTCTAATCTATCCCTTTTGTGATAGAAAATACATCAGGGACCCCCTCATAATCAGAACACAACTGGAGTTAGATTTTTTTTAAATAGCATACAAGGAGTTTTACTATGACTTCGGCAGTGAATGGCCGGACGAACCAAGTCTCTGATTACAGCATTGTAGGAAAAGAGCTTTTAACAAAGCCATTTCTCTGTACTTGTGCACATGACAATAACACTTGGAACTTGAAACGTCTGGTCCTGGGAAGGCCTGCCTATTGGCATCAGAGAGAACATTTTTTCAGTTTTCAAGCTAATTTCTACATATTTTGTCATGGGGCAACTTTTTTGCTGTTGTTGCAGTTTTAAAGCTAATATCCTGCAATTCTACACATTTTTCCATGAGGCAGAGAGAAAACCTTTTAACGTTTTAAATCTTCAATTACAGTGCATTTATGTATTCAGACCTGTGTGTGTGTGTGTGTGTGTGTATAATTGGTGGAGTACTGTGGATACCAATATCTTTTTGAGAACCCCTGTGATAGATGACATGTACAATAAACAGTAACAAAAAAAAACCCACTGATTATTAGACTATTTTGTTGTTGTTGATTATTAGACTATTCGTTCAATATGTATGGTTTAAAGTTCACGTATCCACGAGATGGCGCTTGGAAATCC
Source organism: Oncorhynchus masou masou (assembly GCF_036934945.1). Classification (NCBI taxonomy): domain Eukaryota; kingdom Metazoa; phylum Chordata; class Actinopteri; order Salmoniformes; family Salmonidae; genus Oncorhynchus; species Oncorhynchus masou. Next base: position 31,536,349 of record NC_088214.1, on the reverse strand, counting down.
TTTTTCAAACATCCCTCCCTGAGTTTGACCTATCTTGACAATGATAATTTCCTGTTAGAAAAATGAGAAAGGGGCTGAGCCAGAGGGCTGAACCATGATCCTGTCTTGTGTGCGTGTAGAGGCGAAACATTCTGAAGCGGGATCTGGTGAAGGGATTATTACTGTGTTACGTTGGAAGGACGTCATGCAGTGTACGGGACTGGTACATCCAATTTAAATAATTACGGATGTCGAATTGGGAAACGGGTGAGGAAAAATATCTGTAATATAACCGAAAACGAATAACGAAAGTGTGCTGTCATTTTGGTTAATTTGCAGCTCATTGGCCACTGAGCAGGTTGACAGGTCGACCAACTCAGGTGAGCCCTTTGCTCCGAACTGTGATTCAATCAATCGAAATCTTTCCTCGGCCGCTGTGGTTGCAACATTTTGACAGTGGTAACATTGCAACGTTTCTCAGTGTGTTTTGTATTACATTGTAGAAGATACGTTGTGTTTGTAAGTGTGAAATGTTTGTCTGTCGCTTATTCTCTTCTCTCTATTCTGTGTAGAGTGGAAATGAGAAGAGCGGTGGCGGCAAAGAGTGGAGCTCAAGGAAAGGAGCCTGGAAAGACAACTTCCACAGGACCAACAACGGTCAGGGAAAATGGACCGAGTTTACCAACAACCCCCATATCTCCAGTCAGCCCCACGACACCAATAATAGCCCCGGTGGATCTGAAAGATGAGCCACAGTCTCCCGTCACAGATGCCACTCAGATGTTGATAAAATGTGCCAAGTCCTTCATCGTTATTTTCCCCATTTATGTGTTGGGATATTTTGATTTCAGTTTCAGTTGGGTTTTAGTAGGGCTTACCATCTTTTTCTGGTGGAGAAGACATCAAGGCCACAAAAACAACAGACTGACCCGTTCCCTGGCATTCTTGGAGCATGAAGATAAAACTGTCAAACAAAGTTTGGCGACCTCTGAGTTGCCACCATGGGTAAGAATTACATTATTTTGTTTTATTGAGTGTAACATTTTAACGGTTCTAACACGCCTACCTTATTCCTGGTCAGTTGTAATATATGATTAGGGTTATGAATGCTATTTTCCCCACAGCTCAACTGTCAGTTAAATAATCAGTTGCACAGTAATTTTTTTAGTGTTGATAGGATAAGGTGATACAAAGTTAGGGGGGGGTCATCGGCAATGTAACCTATACTTTTGTTCGGTAATGAGCCAATTTGAAAGTTGTGAAAATGGTGGTGTTTGATGCAAGAAACCACTTTACAAAATGGAATGCATTATTATTATTCCCCTACCATTATTACAGAAAATCGGACAAATTATGCAACACTTTGCCTATTGGCTGTTTAGGCTTGAATAAACTCTCAAAATACACCACTGCCCCTTTAAGACAAAAAAGCTAATTACCTGACTTGCTTTTCAAAGATGTCAAGAAATGTACACGTTTTGTGCTCTTGTAGAAAGCAATCACTACCCTATTGCTGACTACAAATGATCTATAACTGGGCTAATAACTCACTAACTAGTAAAGGATATTAACAAAATGTGCACATGTGGCTACATGCAGCTTTCGCTTTGATCTCAAAATAAGCAGGTCTACTCAAGACCACAGCTGTAAACACAGTCCATTTTAGAGTAAATGGCACAGATCCATATATGGCTATGGTCTATTTGCATATAGGCCTACTGCAGCTCTTTTTTTATGTATTTGATTTATTTCACCTTTATTTTTTATTGTATTTGTATTTCACCTTTATTTAACCAGGTAGGCAAGTTGAGAACAAGTTCTCATTTACAATTGCGACCTGGCCAAGATAAAGCAAAGCAGTTTGACACATACAACAACACAGAGTTACACATGGAGTAAAACAAACATACAGTCAATAATACAGAACAAAAATAAGTCTATATACAATGTGAGCAAGTGAGGTGAGATAAGGGAGGTTAAAGGCAAAAAAAGGCCACGGTGCCAAAGTAAATACAATATAGCAAGTAAAACACTGGAATGGTAGATTTGCAGTGGAAGAATGTGCAAGTTAGAGATAGAAATAATGGGGTGCAAAGAAGCTAAATACATACAGTAGGGGGAGAGGTAGTTGTTTGGGCTAAATTATAGATGGGCTATGTACAGGTGCAGTAATCTGTGAGCTGCTCTGACAGCTGGTGCTTAAAGCTAGTGAGGGAGATAAGTGTTACCAGTTTCAGAGATTTTTGTAGTTTGTTCCAGTCATTGGCAGCAGAGAACTGGAAGGAGAGGCGGCCAACGGAAGAATTGGTTTTGGGGGTGACCAGAGAGATATACCTGCTGTAGCGCGTGCTACAGGTGGGTGCTGCTATGGTGACCAGCTAGCTGAGATAAGGGGGGACTTTACCTAGCAGGGTCTTGTAGATGACCTGGAGCCAGTGGGTTTGGCGACGAATATGAAGCGAGGGCCAGCCAACGAGAGTGTACAGGTCGCTGTGGTGGATAGTATATCGGGCTTTGGTGACAAAACGGATGGCACTGTGATAGACTGCATCCAATTTATTGAGTATGGTATTGCAGGCTATTTTGTAAATGACATCGCCAAAGTCGAGGATCGGTAGGATGGTCAGTTTTACAAGGGTATGTTTGGCAGCATGAGTGAAGGATGCTTCGTTGCGAAATAGGAAGCCAATTCTAGATTTAACTTTGGATTGGAGATGTTTGATGTGAGCCTGGAAGGAGAGTTTACAGTCTAACCAGACACCTAGGTATTTGTAGTTGTCCACATATTCTAAGTCAGAACCGTCAAGAGTAGTGATGCTCGTCGAGCGGGCGGGTGCGGGCAGTGAACGGTTGAAAAGCAAGCATTTAGTTTTACTAGCGTTTAAGAGCAGTTGGAGGCCACGGAAAAAGTGTTGTATGGTTTGTTAACACTGATTGTTTATGTCATAAGGGTCTGTTCAGCTCTGTTGACATGATGTAGTGATGATTGGAGACAGAGGTTAGGTCCCAAATGGCAACCTATTGCCTATGTATTGCGCTACTTTTGATCAGAGCACTATGGGCCCTAGTCAAAAGTGGTGCACTATATAGTGAGGTATTGTGCCATTTGGAACGCATCCTAGAGTATCCCTCCATTACATGATTTACGACTTCACACAGGTTCACAACAAATTAAGACCTAATCCTTGGTCTTTGGGTGAGGGCTTTCGATTATTCTGTTTGGGTGTGATGTACTCGCCCTTTCGGCTGCAGGGGCCGAGGCTGTTGGGTCTGTTGTTTACTAGATGGCCATCTATGTCTTTCCAATTTTCACTTTTCTATTTCTACCCTGAATGCTTGTTGTGGACACACCTGAGGTTTCCTCCTTGAGATAGTGTTTTGGTGGAGGGTGTAGTCCTGTCACAGGTCTACATACTTGGCTGTTACGCTGTTGGGTGCAGTCTGTTGGGTTTTGTGTAGGGCTGTCAAACAATTAACCCAATTAAGATGCAAGTAACATGACTAGCTAGCTAAAGAATGTTGTTAGTTATCAAACCAGAAAATAGCAGCTTGAGAGTATTTTAAAACAGCCTGCGACATGCGCATGAATCTGCAGCAGAACACCCCCCCCCCAGTAATATTGGGCACAACTTTACATGATTTTGGCTATAGGCACAATAGTCATTGACTGTTAACTGGGTTCCGTGTTGTGTTCTGCACTTAAAAGGGTCCGTGCAGAGAAACACGTTCGCTTAAAAGGATGAAGAAATGGAGACCTGATGAACGGCGGCAAAAACAGGAACGCCATTAAAATGTCACGTGTTTAACGCGTTAACTTAGACCGCCATAGTTTTGTGCCGTAATAGAAATTGTATTTTTTGTGACATGAGATAAATAGCCTTAATTCAGAGTGAGAGTGTCGAGCAGTATGATGTATTGAGCTGTGAGTGTAACATCTTAATAGAGGTCGACCGATTATGATTTTTCAACGCCGATACCAATTATTGGAGGACCAAAAAAAGCTGATCCCGAATTAATCGGACGGTTTTTATTTATTATTTATTTATTTGTAGTAATGACAATTACAACAAAACTGAATGAACACTTATTTTAACTTAATATAATACATCAATAAAATCAATCTAGCCTCAAATAAATGAAACATGTTCAATTTGGTTTAAATAATGCAATAACAAAGTGTTGGAGAAGAAAGTAAAAGTGCAATATTTGCCATGTAAAAAAAGCTAACATTTAAGTTCCTTGCTCAGAACATGAGAACATATGAAAACTGGTGGTTCCTTTTTAACATGAGTCTCCAATATTCCCAGGTAAGAAGTTTTAGGTTGTAGTTATTATAGGAATTATAGGACTATTTCTCTCTCTACCATTTGTATTTCATATACCTTTGACTATTGGATGTTCTTATAGGCACTTTAGTATTGCCAGTGTAACAGTATAGCTTCCGTCCCCCTCCTCGCCCCTACCTGGGCTCAAACCAGGAACACATCGACAACAGCCACCCTCGAAGCATCGTTACCCTTCGCTCCACAAAAGCCGTGGCCCTTGCAGAGCAAGGGGAACAACTACTCCAAGTCTCAGAGCGAGTGACGTCACCGATTGAAACGCTATTAGCACGCACCCTGCTAACTAGCTAGCCATTTCACATCAGTTATAACAGCTTAATCTCGGGAGTTGATAGGCTTGAAGTCATAAACAGCTCAATGCTTGAAGCATTGTGAAGAGCTGCTGGCAAAACGCACGAAAGTGCTGTTTGAATGAATGCGTTTGAGCCTGCTGCTGCCTACCATCGCTCAGTCAGACTGCTCTATCAAATATCAAATCATAGACTTAATTATAACATAATAACACACAGAAATACAAGCCTTTGGTCATTAATATGGTTGAATCCGGAAACTATAATTTTGAAAACAAAACGTTTATTCTTTCATTAAAATACGGAACCGTTCCGCATTTTATCTAACTGGTAGCATCCCTATGTCTAAATATTGCTGTTACATTGTGCACAATTATTATGTACAATTATGTACAATTCTGGCAAATTAATTACTGTCTTTGTTAGGAATAAATGGACTTGACACAGTTCGCAACGAGCCAGGCGGTCCAAACTGCTGCATATACCCTGACTGCTTGCACAGAACGCAAGAGAAGTGACACAATTTCCCTAATTATAAGAAAGTTATAAGAGTTAATTCATATTAACTAAATATTCAGGTTTCAAAATTTATCCTTGTGTATTGATTTTAAAGAAAGGCATTGATATTTATGGTTAAGTTTGGTGCAACGACAGGGCTAAATCATCACCCATTTGGCGAAGTAGGCTGTGATTTGATGAGAAATTAACAGGCACCGCTTCGATTATATGCAACGCAGGACATGCTAGATAAATAGTAGTAGTAATATCACCATGTGTAGTTTGATTGTTTTTTTACAAGTTTAATGCTAGCTAGCAACTTACCTTGGCTTCTTGCTGCCCACGTGTAACAGGTAGTCAGCCTGCCACGCAGGTGGTTAGAGCGTTGGACTTGTAACCGGAAGGTTGCAAAAATGAATCCCAGAGCTGACAAGTTAAAAATCTGTCATTCTGCCCTTGAACAAGGCAGTTAACCCACCGTTCCTAGGCCTTCATTGAAAATAAGAATGTTTTCTTAACTGAATTGCCTAGTTAAATTTCCGATTGTTATGAAAACTTAAAATCGTCCCTAATTAATCGGACATTCCGATTAATCGGTTGACCTCTACATCTTAACTTTGCTTCCTCAGACTTCAGCTGAAGATCATAGGGAGAGTTGTTACTGTATCTCGGAGGGATCAGGGAAGGGAGAAGTCCATTCACCTGATGAGAGGTAGTTGTCTGAACATTGTGACTGATTATCATTGTTCTTGGTTGGGATATAGTTGATCCCACTTGTCATTCTTAGGGTGGATTTACATTAAATCTTACTAGACTTATTTTACTATCTCTCTTCAACCTCAGATTTGCAACTTTTCTGTTTACACTAGCCTTGGATGTGGTGTAGCCCAAGCCACATTCCTGCTTCATGTGTGAGTGCAGCTATTAGCATACCGTAAATACTAGGGCCGTGACTATCAGTGTTGCGATACTCATTAGTATCGTGGCAAGGAAACAAAACATGAAACGTAGTTAACTTCTTTAGTAAAACGGTCCTAATGTTGGAAACAAACATCCGTTTGTTGTCTTCCAGAGTCACATTTATTTATTTTCCAAACTATAGCACACACTATTTTACATACGGTAGGTTTTTAAAGGACCAAAGATTTAGGTTTCCTTCGCATTTTAATTTTTGCCTTTGAAAAATGATTGTGATACTGCTATCTTCACAGCCCTAGTAAATACCATGGAATATAGACAAACAAATAAGGATAGCAATTCAAACTATACAGGAGCTTCTCATCTATACCATATTGCATATAGTGTTGCACACTCAATTAATGCAATGATTCACAAATGTGTGGATATTTTAAAAGACTTTCATTTTCAATTTGGCTAACAGAGCAAAAATGGTGTCTACTGGTATTAAGGTAATTATTGCATGGTGTGGGAGAGCCGTTGTCTTTGCGCTATCACTCAGGGGGGTGTAGGTGGTATAGACGTCTACCTCCGGAGGCAGTGTCGGAGACATCTCTTAGAGAGATTTGTGTCTCTTTAAACTACACAGGTATCTCTACTGGACCTAGTTTGTGTTGTTAACAGGGGGGGAAAGTAGATTAGGTATGGGCCTAATCAAATAATTACATATAGAATCTCTATTAATTCAATAAGATCTCAATGGGCATGGTCATAAAGATTTGTCAATAACTTTTATAATGTGTTTTATTGTGGCATAAACACAACCAGTCGTGATGTTTTTATCTGATTTGTCAATCACTTCAAAGGGCTCCTGTACTAGGCTACCCGTGTACTAGGCTACCCGTGTACTAGGCTACCCGTGTACTAGGCTACCCGTGTACTAGGCTACCCGTGTACTAGGCTACCCGTGTACTAGGCTACCCGTGTACTAGGCTACCCGTGTACTAGGCTACCCGTGCACGTTCATCCGCTCACAACATATTACCAGCCTCCGATCAGTGGTGAAAGGGTAGACATATTTTACACCAAACAGCAAAAAGTGTAATCACATTTTGGCGATTGTCTTTAGGCCAGAAGTGATGTGTCCACTGCGGTCTATACACGCGTCTCGGTTCCAGCCACTCATCTCTGCCTTGGCAAAATGGCAGTGTTCTCGTCGAAATACATCGCATTTTGGAGCGTAGGCTATGCCACCTGTTTAGGTCCATTCGCAAATGTTTCATGCCTCTGACATGCGGTAATGATTCATAGCGGTGACATTTTGTTTTCATTATTGTGATATGCTCATGTTTTACCGGTACGACGTACCTCCACCATTTATTTTGCCACCTCACTTTCAATAAGGATGCCCTTATTTGTATGGGGACCCACTAGATTAATGCTGCTACTCAACATGTTTGTTTTTCCCAACTTCAAACAACAGTTCACTTTCCCCACATCACTGTGCTTGACAGTAACTCAACAGTCCTCATGGAGACCCTATGTAGATCTATACTGGCCCCTATACCTATTAGGTCCTGCTGTGTCAGAGCAGCTCTGAAGGTCCTGGGGATGGGCTGATTTCCATTAGGTTAGGAGGGAGGGAGGAGAATACGGCTAAATTCTAGAAGACCGAGCTTCCTTCCGGAAATATATAGTCAGCGGAAGACCAACATGAATGCTATTGGGATATCCCATCATTCTGACACTGTAGGGTGTGCAATAAAAAACAAACATGTTTTGAACAATGGGTAAAACTGCGTGTTAATTGTGTAGCTAGTCGTGTAAGAAACCAATAGTCCATACCTCATGTCTCCATCATAATCCGTTCGAAACTTCTAGGAGTTTTTACCCTTGTAGGATGGTCAGAATTAGGGCGACTAATGTAAATCAATGGAGGCAAGAGAAAAAGTGGTCAAAAATCAGGAATATAGCATCAGCTAGGTTGGATGCTGTGAGAGTTAAGGCTACCTGACAGGCTGACTGTTGAACTTGTCATCTTTCTTGTCAAATCAGGAGGACATAATACAATATAGAGGTAAGATGGATTTCGATTTTGAGATATGACATGTAGAATTGCTTTATTCAGGTATTTATATGCCTTGTAATAGGTCCTTATTGTAGATCTGACAGGTTGACATTTCACTCTGACAGGTGGACAAGTCAGGGCAAGTACAGGCAGCTTTGGTTAAGTAGCCTATACAGGACAATCAATTCCACACACCACTTGTCTTGGTTACTGTCAGAAACCTGCCCCTGTGTCTGACATTGAGAAAATCAGAAGTAAGCAGCAAGCACTCTGTCAGGAGGAGCGGCATTGATTGTGATGTGATCCACAATACAATAGTTTGAGCTTTATCAGAAAGAAATGCAGCAGGCCTTGCCCTCCTCTAGACTAGGACTGTATCCCAAATGGTACCCTATTCCCTAAATAGTGCACTACTTTTGGCCAGAGTCCTATAGGCCCTGTGCACTACAAAGGGAATTGGGTGCCATTTGCGACACAGCCAGACTAGGTCTCAGCAAATATGCCTGGAATCAGGCTTGAAACAGTGTGGGCTGCAACTCAGCCTGTTGAGCCAGTAATGTCTCATAGTGGATGGACGGTTTGTTTTGTTTTCCTTTTTTACAGAAATGCACACTTACCAATAACTAGGCCTATTTCCTATATTTAAGGTGGCTTGCTATCTATATAGATGCCCGCATCTCTCTGATTCAGAGGGGTTGGGTTAAATGCTGAAGACACATTTTCAGTTGAATACATTCAGTTATACAACTGACTAGGTATCCCCTTTTTCATAGTCTATTCCTCTGAGCCAATATAAGCCTAAATCATGAGCAAGATAAAGCGAGATCAGGACTTGGATGTAATAGGTGCCGGTTGTCATTTTGGGTGCCGGTATTGTTTATATTTAGGTGCAGGAGATCCGCAATACTTTTGAGATAATATTCTATAAAGAGGAACAGGAGCTCAAGCCGTAGAGCATTTGAGGTGTTGGTACTCTCCTGCCCAAATCAAGCACTGAGCAACAATGTCACAGAAATCATAAGGGAGTCTGAAACTAAGATTTGACCTTGTATGTACAGAGTATCATATATATATATATATATATATATCTATATATATATATATATATCTCTACAGTATATATTACATAATGTCTGAGATGTCACATTTAAGATACTCTTTGAAGAGTCTCCCTCTCTCTCTGTTTTGCACTTTCCAATGGTGTGTCATCATGGTGTGTCAAAAAATAGTTTGTTGAACAGAGAGCCTTGATTATTTCAAATGTGCAGATCCTGTGCGGTTTTTTATGACCGCCACTACCTTCAGAGTCTCATGGGAGCGATGAGTGTTCAACACAGCCTTGTGCTGTCGAGTTTTGCCTCTGACTACAGGGAGAGGAGAATAGGCTTTGTTTGACTTTTGTTCAAACCTACAGTCATGGGATCAAAGTAATGTACTGCTGTTGCATATGACCCTAATCACCTCCACACACGGTTTCTTATAGGAGTGACGGGTCTCAGTGACCTGGAGAAGGAAAGACAGTCCAGTCATCATCACAGTGATATGACTGACACATTTATGGGGGATCTAAGGACAACACACACAACAATGCAGGAGCTTTTACAAGGTGATTTTCCTTGTTATTATACCATGTGTACCACCACCCTGAGACACTATATATTTCCTGTGTTGCCTGTATAGTACTTTAGGCTATGTAGTATAGAGCCGGATCCTGCTCTAGTTACTCTCGTGCATGTTTCCCCTATATACATTAAGAAGAGGTACACCTCTTCCTAGTGGATGACCTGCTCGTGGCATGGCAGATACTGTAGCTCATGTGCCATAAAGGCCTGTGAAGGTCTGTGATTTGATACTCCCCACAATGGCTCTCTCTGGTTCCTGTGGTGATGTATACATCCCTCTTCACCCTACCACAAAGGCTGAAATATATGTGGGAACAACTGTCTTGTCATATAGTATGTCCTGTCCTGCAACGTTTACCTCCCACCATTGATATAAACTCAGCAACAAAAAAAAAGAAACATCCCTTTTTCAGGACCCTGTCTCTGAAAGATAATTTGTAAAAATCCAAATAACTTCACAGATCTTCATAGGAAAGGGTTTAAACACTGTTTCCCATGTTTGTTCAATGAACCATAAACGTCCCCGCAGTGGCAGACCACGTGTAACAACACCTGCAACACAGGATCGGTACATCTGAACATCACACCTGCGGGACAGGTACAGGGTGGCAACAACAACTGCCTGAGTTACTCCAGGAACGCACAATCCCTTCATCAGTGCTCAGACTGTCCGCAATAGGCTGAGAGAGGCTGGACTGAGGGCTTGTAGGCCTGTTGTAAGGCAGGTCCTCACCAGACATTACCGGCAACAACGCTGCCTATGGGCACAAACCCACTGTCGCTGGACCAGACAGGACTGGTAAAAGAGTGCTCTTCACTGACAGGTCGTAGTTTTGTCTCACCAGGCGTGATGGTCGGATTTGCGTTTATTGTCGAAGGAATGAGCGTTACACCGAGGCCTGTACTCTAGAGGTGGAGGGTCCGTCATGGCCTGAGGCGGTGTGTCACAGCATCATCGGACATTGCCTGCAATGACAAGCGATCTCAACGCTGTGCGTTACAGGGAAGACATCCTCCTCCCTCCTGACATGACCCTCCAGTATGACAATGCCACCAGCCATACTGCTCGTTCTGTGCGGGATTTCCTGCAAGACAGGAACGTCAGTGTTCTGCCATTGCCAGCGAAGAGCCCGGATCTCAATCCCATTGAGCACGTCTGGGACCTGTTAGATTGGAGGGTAAGGGCTAGGGCCATTCCCCCAGAAATGTCCGGGAACTTGCAGGTGCCTTGGTGAAAGAGTGGGGTAGCATCTCACAGCAAGAACTGGCAAATCTGGTGCAGTCTATGAGGAGGAGATGCACTGCAGTACTTAATGCAGCTGGTGGCCACACCAGATACTGACTGACTTTTGATTTTGACCCCTCCCTTTGTTCAGGGACACATTATTCAATTTCTGTTAGTCACATGTCTGTGGAACTTGTTCAGTTTATGTCTGTTGTTGAATCTTGTTATGTTCACACACATATTTACACATGTTAAGTTTGCTGAAAATAAACACAGTTGATAGTGAGAGGATGTTTCTTTTTTGCTGAGTTTATTGCTTTCTGACTACTGACCTGACTACTTTCCACAGTAGCAGAAAGGGCTAAACCTGCAACCTCTGGTTGAGTTGGAAGTTGGAGCTGTCGCTTTTGACCCGCTGCTCTGTAATGCCTCAGACACAGTTACTGCTACTGACTTTTGACCTAGTAAGCAAACAGAACAGAAGATTTGAGTGTGATCGTTTCGTGGCACTAGGACCTTTTTCTTTTTTTACTGTAATAATGCTGACATCTGTCACAAATGCACTATTCTGAAGGCAACACTAGTCACGTCCTAACCAACAAAATATAAATAGCTGGTGAGAGCAAGACGACCAGTGTAATTCCATGTCTAGGCCTATACAGTATATTACAATTTCATTTTTTGTTATTATAGTGTTTCTCTCTCTCTTCATAGATAATCCCACAGAACACAAATCTTGTAAATTGTTCCTGTGACTGTATGTGTCCACTGATAGCACTTTAGTGTGTGTGTGTGTGTGCTACCCAAGAGGAAACGCCTGCATTGGAGGCAAGAGAGAGGGGTATCCTGGCGAGGTTAAGGTGAAGGGAGAACCAGCCACCGCTTCCCTCCATTCTACTGGCCAATATACAGTCACTTGATAATGATAGATGACCTCTGATCGCAGGTTTGCTACCAATGGGACTCTCAACTGCAATATTCTCAGCTTTTCTTTAAACATTGCTCACGGACAAGATACCCCCCCATGGCTGTCCAACTGTCTCATCAACAACTGGTGTGCTGACTCGAGCGCGGTGGAAGTATCAACTCATTGATCACAGTCTTGGAATACCTAATGGTCAAATGCCGACCCTTCTACCTCCCGAGGGAGTTTTCAGCTGTTATCGTCATTGTTTTATATATACCACCTTAGTATAAGAAAAATAACAATCTGGCACTTATCCAACTGTACGAGGCTGACTCGCTCCATTGAGAAATGATGTCCAGAGTCAGAGATTATGCTACAGGACTGCTTTGCCAGCGTTGATTGAGATATTCATTCGGTACTCCGCCATTAACATTGAAGAGCTAGCTATCCACGTTTGTCCCATTGCGCATGGTGATCTTAGGCTTGTGTGTGGCTGCTCGGCTATGGAAACCCATTTTATGAAGCTCCCCGACGAGCCGTTCTTGTGCTGACATTACTTCCAGAGGCAGTTTGGAACTTGGTAGTGAGTGTTGCAACCGAGAACAGACGATTTCTACGTGCCACGTGCGTCAGCACACGGCGGTCCCGTTCTGTGAGCTTGTCTCGTCTGCCACTTCGGGGCTGAACCGTTATTTCTCCTAGACATTTCCACTTCACAATAACAGCACTTACAGTTGATTGGGGCAGCTTAATCAGGGCATACATTTGACGAACTGACTTGTTGGAAAGGTGGCATCCTATGATGTTGCAACATTGCAACAAGTCACTGAGCTCTTCAGTAAGGCTGTCAGAAATGGGTGTGGCTGAAATAGCCAAATCCACTAATTTGAAGGCGTGTCTACATACATTTGGTGATGTAGTATATCTACCTCTATCACTCCAGTATCCCTGCATATAGTAAATATGGTACTGGAACTGACCCTGTATATAATATGCTTGCTTACTTGATCATGTTCATCTTGTTTTTGTCCTATCTTGTTATTTTTAGTACTACATTGATATTGATTACTGCATTGCTGGCATTAAAACTATATAGGGAATAGGGTGCCATTTGGGGCATATTCCCTCACGACTCTCCCATGAGCTGTCATAAGGTGAGATGACCACAATGCTCCACCTCACATGAGATAGGCCCTCTACATTGGTTTATATTTACATACTGTACTAAGATATGCCATAACACCATGAACTATAAGCCTATCGCCATACAGACAAATGACAATAAGGCTTGAAGGAGCTTTCTAAATAACCCATGTTTTATTTTATTATTAAACAATTTTATTGATGATCCTCTGTGTGTTTTTCGTGGCACCAAAAACAAGAGTTCCCCCTTCAATGGGCACTCTGAGTCTGTTGGTTGGAAACCAGACTGTCCACCAGACTGACAGTTCAGTCAAACCAGGAAATTACTTCTCCTGTGAGGAATTACAACAAACGTTTGCTTTTATTTTCCACTGTGTGGGATCTCTCACTCTCAAGGCAGGCTGAAATATGCTGCTAGTCAAACTCTTGTTTGACCCTAAAAAGGAGAGCAACATTCTGATAACGTGTCATTGAAGGGGGAACTTTATCTGGGAAATGAATCGGTTGTCTTCGGTTGTGACAAGGAAATCAAATCTGATTGTACAATATAATGCAGACTCATGCCTGGCTATTTGGGATTGAGTTCATGGTATTACAGTCAAATAGCATCCCTATGCATTGGAACTGCTCCGGGGTGAGGTTTCCCCTATGTAGTAAAGATCTAGGATCAGCTTCTCCTCCCCCAATCCCAACCTTCACCAGTTGGCATTTTCCATGTAACTTACCCAGGATCAGTGTTTACAGGCATCTTCACCCTACACCCATTCAAACCATACTTGTCCAGTTTCTTTACTTCATTGATAGAGCAATACTACTTTAACACTCCACCACTACTTTGACATAGTTCCTTTCATCATTGAACTGATCTAATCTGTATTTGAGTACATCCCAATTACCCTGCTCAGTGCCTATAGAATTGAGTTACTCTCTCTGTCTCAATGTGAGCCCAGGATTGCTCTCTGAACAGTCAAGCTTGTGTATGAGGCGTGACTGTTGCGCGTTCCAAGTGGCACCTGATTCCCTATATAGTGCACTACTATAAAAGCGGTGCGCCATGTAATGAATAGGGTGCCATTTGGGATGCTGCCGGCCTGCAGAAGCTCTGTCTGTGCAACTGCATGTCTGTCATATTCGACTCCCTGCCTCAGCAATCTCAAAGTGGCTTGGTGCTGCTGTTCTCACGCTGTCAGCCTTAGACAGCAATACTGCAGCATTGTCTCTGAATGTACAGAATCAGCACTTCCTTCCTCTCTAAGCTTTACATTTGGTGCTTTTAAACCACACCGTCGTCATCATTTTCATCTTCTCCTTGCTCATCATTCCTAGACAGCCACAGATATCAAAGCTCTATAATAAGAGGATTTAATGTTGAGGGATTGTTCTGGAGAAGAAGTGGGATTGCTGTTTTGTATCGGTTCTGTGTGTGTGGACTGTTGATAGAACTGCAGATGCCAGGGAGTCCTCATTGTTTGGAGTGTTCTGTGTACTGTAACAGTGTCTGGTTTGTCTTGAACAGATATAGGGAGTGTACAGGGAGATGACTATAGAGCTTGGCCTGGATAGCTGCATAAAACACTACTTAACAAAAGGGATGTGCTGTGTGTATGTGTTAGTGTATTAGTAGAATACCAGCATCATACTACAGTATCCTGTCAAACGTGTCAGTTGGGTCACTGTCTATTGGTTTACTGAAAGTCTGTAATCATTTCACACATGATTTTGACTAACTACTACTAACTACTATGACATGTTGCATCTACCCAACTATATCTCTGATCAGACAGGAATATGAACTGATCAATGTTATTTTCTTTCATTCCAGGTTCATTATCCAGATGTGGAGAGGGTGGAATGGCTCAACAAGGTACTGAACATCTTCACTGCAGTGTCCTACAGTATACTGACCAGACCTGGATTCAAATTCTATTGGAGATCTTTCAAATACTTTGAGTCTTTGCTCTAGCCTGCCTAACAGATGGGTGGGTTTTGCAGTTTTGGGACTATCCTATTGGTCTTTCAACCCAGGCAAGCTCAATCAAGAACAGATGATAAAGTATTTAAAATAATATTTGAACCCAGGTCTGATACCAACTTCCCCTGTTGCAGCACTTCCCCTGCTGCAGTACTTCCCCTGCTGCAGGCAGGGCTGAGAGGCAGGCAGGGCTGAGAGGCAGGCAGGGCTGAGAGGCAGGCAGGACTGAGAGGCAGGCAGGACTGAGAGGCAGGCAGGACTGAGAGGCAGGCAGGACTGAGAGGCAGGCAGGGCTGAGAGGCAGGCAGGGCTGAGAGGCAGGCAGGACTGAGAGGCAGGCAGGACTGAGAGGCAGGCAGGGCTGAGAGGCAGGCAGGGCTGAGAGGCAGGCAGGGCTGAGAGGCAGGCAGGGCTGAGAGGCAGGCAGGGCTGAGAGGCAGGCAGGGCTGAGAGGCAGGCAGGGCTGAGAGGCAGGCAGGGCTGAGAGGCAGGCAGGGCTGAGAGGCTGGGGAGGCTGGCTGAGAGGCTGGGGAGGCTGGCTGAGAGGCTGGGGAGGCTGGCTGAGAGGCTGGGGAGGCTGGCTGAGAGGCTGGGGTGGATGGCTGAGAGGCTGGGGAGGCTGGCTGAGAGGCTGGGGAGGCTGGCTGAGAGGCTGGGGAGGCTGGCTGAGAGGCGGGGAGGCTGGCTGAGAGGCGGGGAGGCTGGCTGAGAGGCGGGGAGGCTGGCTGAGAGGCAGGCAGGGCTGAGAGGCAGGCAGGGCTGAGAGGCAGGCAGGACTGAGAGGCAGGCAGGACTGAGAGGCAGGCAGGACTGAGAGGCAGGCAGGGCTGAGAGGCAGGCAGGGCTGAGAGGCAGGCAGGACTGAGAGGCAGGCAGGGCTGAGAGGCAGGCAGGGCTGAGAGGCAGGCAGGGCTGAGAGGCAGGCAGGGCTGAGAGGCAGGCAGGGCTGAGAGGCAGGCAGGGCTGAGAGGCTGGGGAGGCTGGCTGAGAGGCTGGGGAGGCTGGCTGAGAGGCTGGGGAGGCTGGCTGAGAGGCTGGGGAGGCTGGCTGAGAGGCTGGGGAGGCTGGCTGAGAGGCTGGGGAGGCTGGCTGAGAGGCTGGGGAGGCTGGCTGAGAGGCGGGGAGGCTGGCTGAGAGGCGGGGAGGCTGGCTGAGAGGCGGGGAGGCTGGCTGAGAGGCAGGCAGGGCTGAGAGGCAGGCAGGGCTGAGAGGCAGGCAGGGCTGAGAGGCAGGCAGGGCTGAGAGGCTGGGGAGGCTGGCTGAGAGGCTGGGGAGGCTGGCTGAGAGGCTGGGGAGGCTGGCTGAGAGGCTGGGGAGGCTGGCTGAGAGGCTGGCTGAGAGGCTGGGGAGGCTGGCTGAGAGGCGGGCAGGACTGAGAGGCGGGCAGGGCTGAGAGGCAGGCAGGGCTGAGAGGCAGGCAGGGCTGAGAGGCTGGGGAGGCTGGCTGAGAGGCTGGGGAGGCTGGCTGAGAGGCTGGGGAGGCTGGCTGAGAGGCTGGGGAGGCTGGCTGAGAGGCTGGGGAGGCTGGCTGAGAGGCTGGGGAGGCTGGCGAGCACTTAGGGCTGGGGAGCGGACAGGCAAGCAGGCTGGGGAGCGGACAGGCAGGCAGGGCTAGGAGGCGGCCGGGCTGGGGAGCGGACAGGCAGGCAGGGCTAGGAGGCGGCCGGGCTGGGGAGCGGACAGGCAGGGCTGGGGGGGAGCTGGGAGGTGGGCGGGCGGGCTAGATAGCGGGCAGGCAGGCATGGCTGGGTGGCGGGCGGCATGGGGAGCGGACGGGCAGGCAGGCAGGGCTGTGAGGCGGGCGGCCTGGGGAGCGGACAGGGAGGCAGGGCTAGGAGGCGGGCGGGCTGGGGAGCAGGCAGGCAGGCCTGGGAGGCGGGCGGGCTGGGGAGCAGGCAGGCAGGGCTGGGAGGCGGGCGGTCTGGGGAGCGGGCTTTGCGGGCGGGCTTGGAAGGTGGGCGGGCGGGCTAGATAGCGGACAGGCAGGCAGGCAGGCATGGCTGGGTGGCGGGCGGCATGGGGAGCGGACGGGCAGGCAGGCAGGGCTGGGTGGCGGGCGGCATGGGGAGCGGACGGGCAGGCAGGCAGGGCTGGGAGGCGGGCGGGCTGGAGGGCAGGGCTGGGAGGCGGGCGGGCTGGGGAGCGGCCAGGCAGACAGGGCTGGGAGGCGGGCGGGCTGGGGAGCGGACAGGCAGGGCTGGCAGGCAGGGCTGGGGAGCAGGCAGGCAGGCCTGGGAGGCGGGCGGGCTGGGGAGCAGGCAGGCAGGGCTGGGAGGCGGGCGGTCTGGGGAGCGGGCTTTGCGGGCGGGCTTGGAAGGTGGGCGGGCGGGCTAGATAGCGGACAGGCAGGCAGGCAGGCAGGCAGGCATGGCTGGGTGGCGGGCGGCATGGGGAGCGGACGGGCAGGCAGGCAGGGCTGGGTGGCGGGCGGCATGGGGAGCGGACGGGCAGGCAGGCAGGGCTGGGAGGCGGGCGGGCTGGAGGGCAGGGCTGGGAGGCGGGCGGGCTGGGGAGCGGCCAGGCAGACAGGGCTGGGAGGCGGGCGGGCTGGGGAGCGGACAGGCAGGGCTGGCAGGCAGGGCTGGGGAGCAGGCAGGCAGGCCTGGGAGGCGGGCGGGCTGGGGAGCAGGCAGGCAGGGCTGGGAGGCGGGCGGTCTGGGGAGCGGGCTTTGCGGGCGGGCTTGGAAGGTGGGCGGGCGGGCTAGATAGCGGACAGGCAGGCAGGCAGGCAGGCATGGCTGGGTGGCGGGCGGCATGGGGAGCGGACGGGCAGGCAGGCAGGGCTGGGAGGCGGGCGGGCTGGGGAGCGGCCAGGCAGACAGGGCTGGGAGGCGGGCGGGCTGGGGAGCGGACAGGCAGGGCTGGCAGGCAGGGCTGGGAGGCGGGCTGGCTGGGGAGCGGACAGGCAGGGCTGGGAGGCGGGCGGGCTGGTGAGCGGACAGGCAGGGCTGGGAGGCGGGCTGGCTGGGGAGCGGCCAGGCAGACAGGGCTGGGAGGCGGGCGGGCTGGGGAGCGGACAGGCAGGGCTGGCAGGCAGGGCTGGGAGGCGGACTGGCTGGGGAGCGGACAGGCAGGGCTGGGAGGCGGGCGGGCTGGGAGCAGCCAGGCAGGGCTTGTGAGCGGACAGGCAGGGCTGGGAGGCGGGCTGGCTGGGAGGCGGGCTGGCTGGGGAGCGGCCGGACAGGCAGGGCTGGGAGGCGGGCTGGCTGGGGAGCGGCCGGACAGGCAGGGCTGGGAGGCGGGCTGGCTGGGGAGCGGCCGGACAGGCAGGGCTGGGAGGCGGGCTGGCTGGGGAGCGGCCGGACAGGCAGGGCTGGGAGGCGGGCTGGCTGGGGAGCAGCCAGGCAGGGCTGGGGGGGGCGCGGGCTGGTGAGCGGACAGGCAGGGCTGGGAGGCGGGCTTGCTGCGGAGCGGCCAGGCAGGCAGGGCTGTGAGGCGGGCGGTCTGGGGAGCGGGCTTTGCGGGCGGGCTGGGGAGCTGGGAGGTGGGCGGGCGGGCTAGATAGCGGACAGGCAGGCATGGCTGGGTGGCGGGCGGCATGGGGAGCGGACGGGCAGGCAGGCAGGCAGGGCTGGGATGCGGGCGAGCTGGGGAGCAGGCAGGCAGGGCTGGGGAGCGGGCTTTGCGGGCGGGCTGGGGAGCTGGGAGGTGGGCGGGCGGGCTAGATAGCGGACAGGCAGGCAGGCATGGCTGGGTGGCGGGCGGGCTGGGGAGCAGACAGGCAGGGCTGGGGAGCGGGCTTTGCGGGCGGGCTGGGGAGCTGGGAGGTGGGCGGGCGGGCTAGATAGCGGACAGGCAGGCAGGCATGGCTGGGTGGCGGGCGGGCTGGGGAGCAGACAGGCAGGGCTGGGAGGCAGGCAGGCAGGGCTGGGAGGCGGGCAGGCTGGGGAGCGGCCAGGCAGGGCTGGGAGGCGGGCGGGCTGGTGAGCGGACAGGCAGGGCTGGGGGGACGGGCTGGTGAGCGGACAGGCAGGGCTGGGAGGCGGGCGGGTGAACGGACAGGCAGGGGTGGGAGGCAGGCTGGCTGGGGATCGGCCGGACAGGCAGGGCTGGGAGGCGGGCGGGCTGGGGAGCAGGCAGGCAGGGCTGGGAGGCGGGCGGGCTGGGGAGCGGGCTTTGCGGGCGGGCTGGGGAGCTGGGAGGTGGGCGGGCGGGCTAGATAGCGGACAGGCAGGCAGGCAGGCAGGGCTGGGAGGCGGGCGGGCGGGCTAGGGAGCAGGTGGGCTAGGGACTAGGCAGGCAGGGCTGCGGGGGCTGGGGAGCGGACGGGCAGGGCTGGGAGGCAGGCAGGATGGGGAGCAGGCAGGCAGGCAGGGCTGGGAGGCAGGCGGGCTAGGGACTAGGCAGGCAGGCTGGGGGGGACGGGCGGTCTGGAAGGCTGGCAGGCAGCAGCCTGATATAAATCGTCCCGTATCTGGAGCTCTGCTAACCCAGCTCCAGTACCAGCCTCCTTGGAGACCCTTCTCACTTCCAGAACTCACTGGAGAGGGAGGTGTTACTGTGACAAACAGACGTCTAGGGATTTAGTCCATGTTTCTACGATGCAGTAGATAATAAAAAGAGCAACATTTTGTTTTCTTGACCTCTATTGGTTATTCAACAGTGTTAGAAGCTGTTGTTTTTATGGTAGACTCAAAATGTGGTAAGGAACATCACTAAAACAAAGAAACTGTAGCAGGGCCACACCCAAACAAAGAAAATGCGGCAGTTGAGATAATGGTAGGCAATTATGAGGCCATTTCCTACCTGTTAGCTATGACACAGTAATGCTCCTAATTTTCCTTTTGAGGATTAAAGTATTTATCTTCAATTGAACAGTTTAATATTTAGTCCTATTAAATAAAACCCTACAGAGAACAGGGCCGTTACCTGTGTGGTGTGTCGGACAGACATTGAGCTTTGAGAATATGACCCGTCTGACCCTGAGTCTTCCTCGTTGTCTCCCTCCCCAGACAGTGAAACAGATGTGGCCGTACATCTGTCAGTTTGTTGACAAGCTGTTCAGAGAGACCATCGAGCCGGCTGTGAAGGGGGCTAACGCTCACCTCAGCTCCTTCTGCTTCACCAAGATCGACATGGGGGACAAGGTGAGACTGAGGCATTTAGATACATGTATGTTTGTGATGAGTTCTGGGGTCAATGTTACTGTTGGTTAGGTTCCCACTGTTATGTCAAGCTGTATGGAAAGCGTTCTATATTCTGTTATATAGGTGTTTGGTCTGTGTAATATAGTTAATAGGTGTTTAGAGTCATTAGCCATATATCAACAATGTCTAGTTATGTTTCCTCCATGTACATTTTCATATTTGTTTTCATATTTGTTAACCTTGACGTGAGGTTGGACCAGCGCAGTTAGGGAGTTTTCCCTTGTTTGAGCACACAGAGGCACTTGTCAACCAGTGGGTCCTGCTTTGTCATCCCATCATCTCTCTCTTTCTCTTTCTCTCTCTCTTTCTCTCTCTCTCTCGCTCTCTTTCTCTCTCTCTTTCTCGCTCTCTCGCTCTGCAGCCACTAAGGGTGAACGGGGTCAAAGTGTACACTGAGAATGTGGACAAACGACAGATTATCATGGACCTGGAGATTAGGTATAGTCACATGCACTGTGGTTCAATTTGAAGAGGTTTCTGATTAGATGTAATTGTGCATCATAACACACTGGTTTTGTTTTATCTTTTCAGCTTCATTGGAAATACAGAGATTGATGTTGACATCAAGAAATACTACTGCAGAGCTGGTATAAAAAGTATACAGGTAGTCATGATTTTAATATCGTACACATGAATACACTACATACTATTCTGAAATGTGACTTTCTCCCGCTATTGAAGAGTTGATATACCAGATTGGAGATGATCTGACTAACCATTAACCACCACCACATTTGGCTATGCATTATGTAAACTGCAGTTTTTCTCTCCACACAATATGTTGACACATATAGATAAGGATGAAAGGTGATTATACAATATTGTCAGAGGTTGCCCTTGCAAACCACCAGCATATTTGCTGTTCCGAGATCAGAGAGAGACAGTTTTATATTCAGAGTAGCCTACAGTAAAGATTGCAAACCCGTTGTCTATGGCTAGATTAAAGACTGTCTTCTCAGGTGGTCTATGCGTCCACTCTGATAGGCTGTTCAGGTATCAGTCCGGATTTCAGACTGTTTTGTTGGCTCCTAATAGGTGGCTGGCTTTTCACTGTAATCATTTGTGAACGTGAGAATAAGTCCACATAGAGTATGATTATCGAAAACGTCCTCTTAAATTAGAGTGATCACTTATTTAAATATAAAGGTCAAATATTTCCATTGCATGTTAATGGATGACTTTGTGTTTAATTGCAACCACATTTGGAGCTCAAGACAGTGTGGCAACATTTCTGAGAAGAGTCATTTCAGTCCTGATGGATAACTTATGGAATCAGTGTAAAGCTGGTCAGACTTTTCCTTGAAAAGGAAGGGATATTTTCACAAGGCCCATTACCTACACAGACAGTGATATGGAAGCTGTGGATAATAAGAGTATTTATCATACCACTGTTACATATGTTGTAAGACTGATGCTCTGCTTCTGAAAAGCCACTGATTTGGCCTGTTTTCTGCAGCTTCAAGGTGTCTTGAGGGTCGTCATGGAGCCCTTGCTCGGAGACATGCCATTGATCGGAGCCCTAGCTGTCTTTTTCCTGAAGAAGCCTGTAAGTACTGGCAGCCATTTAGACTAATTCTACAACTCTTGTAGTGGTTTTAAACCTCTGCAGACAACTGGATGTGAAGGACATTTTGTTGAGCTCCAGTTTTAGGAAGCCCAAGTCTAATTATAATTGGTCTGCATCCCAAATTAATACCAATTCCCTATATGGTGCACAACTTTTGATGGGCTCTGGTCAAAGTAGTGCACTATGTAGGGAATAGGGTGCCGTTTGGGACGCAGACTTAGTCCATCCCCTGCTCCTTGACTACTGTCTTCATGTGTGTCAGCATCTGTTATAGATTGAGTGTTTGATAGGGGATCCCTGAGGAGAATGAGACATGCCATCAAAAGGACAAGAAGGGCACTGTAACTACTTCCTTTTGGATTTATTTTCTTCAGTCATCACAACCGAAGTGATAATAGGTACAATAGCTTGGATATATTTCCTAGCTAGTCAATAATACTCTGGCCTTATTTTCACCAGACTCAGTTTCAGGTGACGTTGATTACCAGTAGCCACTCGCCATCTGTCTCTGTGGTCGATACATGTTCTAATTTTAGTGGTGTGACGTTATGGGTCTGAATTAGCATTGCTGTGTTTATCCGTAAGATATGGGTCTTATCGCCTCGGTGTCGGGGTGGGGAGAGCAAATGAGCTTTATTTGGAGACTCCTCTGTGCTGTTATGCAGTCGAGGCGGCGTCTCTCACATTGGGTAGGATTTCTGCTTACTCCTAATATTGATTTACCTCTACGACGAACTATGCTGCTTATCGCCTGTTATTACTCATTAAAGGTCTATGGTAAATCAGCTGGACATCCAATCTATAGCATCTCATACTACAACCCCTCCCCTCTTGGCCGAAGACATATTAACCCCTAAAGCAACTAAAATCAGTTAGTGTTGGACCGGTGCTGTGAGCAGATCGTTCCAGAGCAGCTGAGATGAATCATTTCTCGCCAGTTAAACTCGATAATCGTCACACAGAACCAACCTTTACAGTCCAGTCCTGATTACAATAGCAAGCCACATGTATTTTCCTAGCCTGTCTAGAACTACGCTCATTTTTAAAACGTAATCCGTAAAAAAAATAAAAAAATAAAAAATCCGAACCACTTTTAGTATCAGTTGTGATGCAATGACACAGCGTTAAAACAATAGAGTTAGTAGAGACATTGCAGCTGAGACGAGGAGCTGCCATTAGCCCTACAAACACCGAACACAGAGATTGACCAGAGGGCTGACACAGATCCCCAGTACAGTATCTGCCAGTGCTATTTTCTCCCTGATCTGGTCCGAGTCATTGGTCTAAGTCCTGGGATGAAGACTGGGCCGTAGTGAAGTCCGTAAGAGCGACAAACAGCCGTCTGTCTAAGCCTTATTTTAACCTCTTGCGCTCTGCTATTTCTCTTGAACTGGATTCTTTTTAGCCTGGTCCCTCATCTGTCTCTTCTGTCTTGACAGATCTGGGACCAGGCTAGACTGCTATAGAGCCCATGGTGTCTATATACACGTTCACCTCTGACCTGTAGTGCAGTCAGAGAGACTTTTAAAAGAATGAGTGAAAGGTCTACCCCTCTAACCAGTCTATCATTTCCATTGGATTTACCGCCCCTTGAAGACGGCATTACCTGGAAAGCGCTAGTCCTTCATAATCCTCCTGCCCCTCTACCCTGACAGACAGTCTAAGTTGCGTTGTTTGGTCTCAAAGCTACCGTCAGTGAGGTATCTGACACCCTTTAGGACTGGCTGGTAACCTGTGCCCGACTGAGCTGGGGGCGAGGGAGGTGGAAATGTGAGTGGCGCTGCTGAGGCTGCCTAGTGGAGCCACTGTGTGTTTGAATGTAGAGTGGAGTGGAGCAGTGCAGCCAGCCAGGATAAAAGGCCTCACCAGGACTGTTTGATGCTGCAGCATTCTCCTGCCATGCGGTCATAACCAAAGAGGAAACCACCTTTTCTTTCCACTGACTAACAGAGGGCAATTGTTTAACCCAACGTCATTACATTGAGACCCTTGTCATGTGCTCTTCATCTATAAACAGCGCTGATTGTTGTTGTTTAAAAAAATGAACCTTGGATATAATCAATGCATTTTACTGGTAGGTTGCTGTCTAGAGTCATGGCTTAGTTAGCAGGGCTATGACAATAGCGGCATCACTTTTTTTTCAAGGCAAAAATGAAAACACGAAGCAGACAAACTCTTTGGTCCTTTAAAAACCTGTTGAAATATCAAATATTGTGTGCTGTTGCTTGGGAAATAAATCAGTATCACTCTAGATTAGAACATAATGATGTTTGTTTCCAACATTAGGGCGGTTTTCCTGAATAAGTTAAATCCACTTTGTGAAGGCTAAGTGGGTGCATGCTGCCCGCCGTCCTGCCTCTCCAGATAAAAGCCAGACAGCGGTTTGGACTGCTCTGCAGCCTGCCTGCCAGTCAACCAGTCGCTGCTCTTTATGGTTCCTTCCAAAATGGCACTCTATTCCCTATGTAGTGCACTACTTTTGACCAGGGCCCATAGGACTCTGATCATAAGTAGTGTACTATGTAGGGATTGGGGAACAGGGTTTCATTTGGGATGCAGCTATTTCTTCTTTGTATCCCCACTGTAGTCAGAACATTGGGGAGCAGGCTGTGAAACATATCTGTGTCAACATCAGGAGAGACAGGAAAATCATCATAAACGCCCAGGCCTTAGACAAGTGTTGAAAGCGTCATCATCACCTGATCACTGTCAGCCATTCCTTCTTGTGTCCTGTATTGTGTTATGCATTTTGGGTAAGGCATCACGTGCCACTCCTTGCTTGACAATACATTAAAATCCAGGTGAGAATTGGATTAGGTGAGAAATGTACTCATTCTGTTGCCAGAATTCAGAAGTTCCTAATTTTGCTGGAATGTGTTATAGTTGAATAAGAAAAATGAAGGAACACTGCCATGATCACACAAGAGCACAGCATGTTGTTTACCTTGTAGGCCTTTAGGTCATTAGAGCTGTTCGTTATGGGAAAGAATGCTGCTGTGTCGTGGACAGAATCCTGTCAAAGCTTGTGCCTGCAGCGCTTTACTTGTATGTGGGAGAATAGATGTCATTTTTCCTGGTATAAAATGTCACCTCTGGTCTCTTTTGACAATTGACCAAACATAAATGTTTGACAAGCTTGAATTTAGCCTGAAATGTTCCGTAGACAAAACGTTTAAACGGTAGAGTTTTAAGCTGTACCGTAACAGATTTATGCTTTGCACTAATGTCTGCTTACTGTATGTACGCTACAAGTCAAGTCCTCGTCTTAAATCACCCAGATGTTGACTTTCTGAGCTGCTTAATAGCATGTTTCTCAGCTTTGCAGACATTGTTAAATGAGCAATTTAAATGTGAACAAAGTTAGAAACACAATCTCACCTTGCCCCCTGTCCTCGACCTTCACACACTGCTGCAGACCCACAGTTCAGAGACATGGCACCTTATTCCTTATAGTGCACTAATATGGGCTCTGGTCTACAGTAGTGCACTATATAGGGAATAAGGTGCCATTTGGGACACAAGCATGCTCTCTTAGTGGATGACTTCTGGCACATGAGACATGACTCTCTTAGTGGATGACCACTGGCACATGAGACATGACTCTCTTAGTGGATGACTTCTGGCACATGAGTCATGACTCTTAGTGGATGATCACGGGCACATATGACATGACTCTCTTAGTGGATGACCACTGGCACATGAGACATGTTTGGTTGACTTTATTTGGTAACTATGACAACCTTTAGACTGATGCCAGTCCTTTTATGGTAAGAAGTGTGCTAATGTGGTAGGAAACTACTTAGAGAAAACGATAATGCCAGGTTTCGGGCAGAGGCTTGATTCTTATCTACAATTGATTTAGGCCTCCCCTTCTCCTTATTTCAAACACTGTTTCAGTCAATGTTTTTAGAAACCTTTGAACCGTAAGTGTCTGAAAATAACGTTAATTTGATGGGAGAGGTAATGTGCCTAGACTGCTTTGCTGTCACCTGAGTTTTCTTGATGGCATGTATGACTCATAAACTGAGAGGAGCCAACATAGAGCATTCTCTGTTGCTTTTGGGGAGTGGCACACAGGCAGTGTTCTATGATTCAGTGGGCAGATCCTCTGGCTTGGGTACTGGAACAGAGAAAGACATGGCTTGCATCCCAAATGGCACCCTATTACCCATGTAGTGCACAAAAGTAATGCACTATATAGGAAAGGGGGGAATTTGATATGCAACCATGGCTCTTTCACCATACTGATCAGACTAACCCAGTAACATAGCTAGCCAGGTCACAAGGCTGTGTTCCCCTAGAGACTGTCACAACACAGCATTCTCAGAAAGTTTGATTCCTTCAGCTACGACCCTGGAACACTGTCTAGGCCTACGTTCATTCCTGAGCCTACTAAATGTTTGGTGTTGTTCTAAGTCGTTTTGCAGTCGTGCAGTATTGTGAAGCTACAGTGCACCGTTGCTGCACACATTCTGGCATTGTCCTGAAAACTTCGAACTGGCGTTAAAGTATTTGTTTGGAATCCAATCCACACTAAGGATGCGTCCCAAATGGCACTTTATTCCCTGGTCAAAAGCCCTGGTTAAAAGTAATGCAAAGTACTGCATGGGGAATAGGGTGCCCAATTCAGTCTCATAGCAAAACACATATGTTACTTTTCGTTAGGCCTACTATTTGTAATAGCGGTTGTACAATATATTACAAATTGTAGGACGTATAGTATCCTACATCTTGGTCTCATTTGACCTGTTTAGTATGATATACTGTATTACGTTCGACTACTTCAGTATGATATGCTACGTTCAACTGCTTGAGTATGATATGCTGCGTTAGGTTAGGGGTTATTGTTAGGAGTAAGGTCGAAGGGTTAAGGTTAGGGTTTGGGGAAGGGTTAGCTAACATGCTAAGTAGTTAAAAAGTAGCAAAAAAGTATAGTAGGTGCTGAAATGCTAAAGTTGTCCATGATGAGATTCGGGACGGATTTTCGTCAAATATAATACGTTTGGCTCTCTGAGACCAGGCTGGGGTGCCATTTGACATACCACATACTGTACAGCCTACAGTCCTCTCTTCCATGAAACCAGTACGTGCAGTTACTGTAGATACGGTATAGTTTGCCCTGTAGTGAGAATCTTGTAAGCATTCAATCTGTCTCCCTATACAGTGTTTCAATCTTATCGACAGTGAAAAGAAAATTGCTTTCCGCTCTAGATACCGCTTTTAAAGTTAATGTCCGTGTTCACTGTTCAGGTCAAAGTAATAACCATTTACCAGATACTGTAGCAGTCATTTGTAGCTGTCTTCAAAGATATGACATGATGAAAGTGGATAACATCTTTCATTATAAAGTATCAATTATTGCCTTGCTCTGGAAATGTCAGTTAGAACCAGTTCAAATTAATGTCTTTTGGCTAGTTTTTTATGCTGCTGTGAATGAGTGCTTTTTTGTGTTTTCCTAGGAAACTGTACTCCTCATGGACAAGCTTTTATTAGCTGTTGAGCAGCTTCCAATTTGCTGCTTTTTAGCCATTGGAAATTCCTCTTCTGCTGATAATATCTGAGTCGCTGAGATAGATTCACTGTTTGTCAACTCTCTCTATAGACTTCTTATTAAAACACAACTCTCATCAATCTTAAATACAAAATTGGTAATTATTTTCTTAGATTTTATTTGCGAGTGTTTATGCTTAGTTAAACTCTTAGAAAACAACTTGAACTTTTGATATTATACTAATTGTGTATGTCATTTTCTACTCATTTTATTACAATGAAAATCTGAATGAGAGTATTAGCTAGATGAGAACACTTGATTAAAACGTTAAGCTGTTTGCGCTTCAGTAGCCTTGCTATTCAGTGCTTATTTAACTAGGGTTGGCAGGAAACACACAAAGCTAAAGCCTACCCCACAATATGCATGTCCTCTCTGCATTAGTGTACAGAAATGGCTAGTCTTATTGTTTACCAGTGCAATGGAGCAGGCTGATGCCCTCCTAATGAGAATGCTCTCCATAAGCTTAGAAGACAAGGAGCTGTTTTTTGCTTGACTTCCTAAATGAGATGAGTTTATATGAAATGACTGTGTTTGTGGTGCACTCAGTAGTAGTCCCACTCTGTTTGGGCTCATCACGCCCTATAGATTTCCTAGAGTTCCTCTGAGTTCTGCTGTTTTTCTCTGTTACTCAAAGGCATGTTTTCTTTTTCCTTTTAGTTTCTGGACATAAACTGGACAGGCCTCACAAATATGCTGGACATTCCAGGCTTGAAGTAAGTGACAACTGCACGACTGCAAACCCTGCTTCTTATTGCTGTTGTGGTGTGGAACTGGCCTGGCCTACAATATAAGTGTTTTTAGGGAAATCAAGTCTTGGTATTGGTCTATTCAGAGGGAATGGACTACAGTTACAGGACATATTAATTGTATCCTTGGCCCGCATCCCAAATGGCAACCTCTACAAGTATTGCGCTACGTACAGTGCCTTCAGAAAGTATTCACACCTTGACTTATTCCACATTGTTGTTACAGCCTGAATTTAAAATGGTGTGTGACTGGCCTACACACAATACCCCAACATGTCAAAGTGGAATCATGTATTTAGACATTTTTACAAATTGAATTAAAAATGAAAAGCTGCAATGTCTTGAGTCAATAAGTATTCAACCCTTTTGTTATGGCATGCCTACATATGTACCAGGAGTAAAAATGTGCTTAACAAGTCGCATAAGTTGCATACGTGATTTTTGAATGACTACCTCATCTCTCTACCCCACACATACAATTATCTAAGTTCCCTCAGTTGAGCAGTGAATTTCAATCACAGATTAAACTACAAAGACCAGGGAGGTTTTTCAATACATCGCAAAGAAGGGCACCTATTTATAGGTTAAAAAAAGCAGACATTGAATATTCCTTTGAGCATGGTGAAGTTATTAATTACACTTTGGATGATGTATCAATACACCCAGTCAGTACAAAGAAACAGGCGTCCTTCCTAACTCAGTTGCCAAAGAATAAGGAAACTGCTCAGGGATTTCAACATGAGGCCAATGGTGACAATAAACAGTTTGAGTTTAATGGCTGTTATCGGAGAAAACTGAGGATGGATCAACAACTGTTGTGTCTTTACTATCATTAACTGAAGACTTACAGTTTTTTATCAAAGATTCTCTGTAATTAGTCTTACGCGATTAGACTGATTAATCATGTAAATGTAATTAACTAGGAAGTCGGGGAACCAAGGAAAAATAGTCAGATTACAAAGTTATCATTCCCTAAAATAACTTTTCAGATATTTTATCTGACCAATTGGTCTTCGAATTAATTAATGATTTACTTAACCTCACGTTAGTCTCATTCCAAACATCGTAAATTGTTGGTTATCTGCACGAACCCAGTCTTCACTATGAGTCATCCATACATCAATTGTCTTAAATAATTTATTTATTACTAACTAAGTAAGTCACAGAAATGCATAAACAAACAGTGAATATGGTTACATGAAATGATAGGAGAATGTGCCCTAGTGGGCTAAACCAGTAAGGCGGCTTGTTAGACAAAAGGGGAAGTGGGGGTCGACTAAGTCACTACCGAGTGGTAATTATAACAATTGAAATGCTAATCCTTTACACATGAACGCTCACTCATTCGGGAACAATTGCAATCAATATATATATTTACGCTCAGTGTGTCGTCTTGATCACTGGTGAAAAGTTTGTTTCTTTTGTAGAATTGTCCATCTCTCTCCCTCTATTGGTTGTGGTTAGAGGGGATAGTTCAGACTGTCATTCATTTGTTTCGTTATAAAATGGATGTTTCGGCGGTTGTCATTCTTCGCGTTCAATGATACCGAATTCCTAGCTGCAGACTAGTAATTAATATCAAAGACTTGTTCTTATTCTGTCGGTATCGATAGTCTAAGAGTTTAACCACGTGGTATGGTCAAAATATTCAACAATGGTCTACAACCTTTGTCATCCTAATGGAGAAAAACATGGTCTGCAACCTTTAGCCATCTCGTAATTGAGGTAAGCTCGGTCTGCTGATCGAAAACCTGAGTCGGGGTTTTATTCGGAAGGGCCGAAAAGGGCTGTCCCAGGATGTCTGTCCCTAACTGGGCTCAGGGGCAGTCCTCCGATTTAGTTCAAATCAAAAGGGAATTGTGTTTTTCTTCATTAAACAGTCCAAAATCATTTTACACAATTATACAAACAGTATCATACTCACTCATTCATCATATACAACAATTAGATGTAAACCTCATATCTGAGGCTATTATATAAACAGTTTTATGGTAATGTGGCCACACCGTCTTCCATGAGCTTCCCCAAGTTGTGACAAATGGACCAGTTCGTAGCTGGATTCTTCATCGATCTTTTATACTTTCCCCGGAACATGAGAGAGGTGTGGGGGGCTGCCTCAATCAACGTCCATGTCCTCGATGCCCGGGGAGCAGTTGTTGGGAGGGTTTAACTGCCTTGCTCAAGGATAGAACGGCATATTTTCCCATCTTACTGCCACAAGGATTCGAACAAGCAACCTTTCGGTTACTGTCCCTATGCTCTAAGCGCCAGGCTACCTGCCACATCATGTTTTGGATATGCTTGTCATCACCAAGGACTATAGAGGTTTTTTAGGATGAAAAGAAACAGAATAGAGCTAAGTACAGGCTAAATTCTAGAGGGAAACCTGGTTCAGTCTGCTTTCCAACAGACAGTGGGAGATATTCACCTGTCAGTAGGACAATAAAAAAGCACAAGGCCAAAAATACTGCTCCCGAGTGGCGCAGTGGCCTAAGGCACTGCATCTTTGTGCAGGAGGCATCACTACCGCCCCTGGTTTGAATCCAGGTTGTTTCACATCAGGCTGTGATTGGGAGTCCCATAGGTCGGCGCACTATTGGCCCAGCGTCGTCCGGGTTTGCCCGGGGTAGGCCGTCATTGTAAATATGAATTTGTTCTTAACTGACTTGTCTAGTTAAATAAGGGTTACACAAGTTTTTTTTAATACACCGGAGTTGCTTACCAAGATGACATTGAATGTTCCTGAGTAGCCTAGTTACAGTTTTGTACAAATATTGTACAATCCAGGTGTGCAAAGCTCTAAGGTTGTGTCTACACCTGACACATACATGTGACTTCTGCTATCAGAATACAAAGATCGTATTGAAAAGACGGGTCTAGATGCACAAAAGTCTCATTGTGGTCTGATTGTGTTCAGATCTGGCTGACCACTTCAGGAGGTGGTCAGGGATGCATTGTGTGCAGATTTCTCCTCAGTTTGGGCACAATCAGGCGACCGAACGCGCGTACTGTGGGCGACGTCATCAGCGCTCCTCCCACAAGTCTCCGGAAAACGTGTTTTGGGACCGAGAGACACCTTTTCGTTCTAACGTTGGAGTAAGTACATTCCTAGTATGTGGGGACCTGTTTGCTGGCCTCATAAATGCTAGCCAGCTAGCTAATATTTAGAAAAACAATTTTTAGTTGTGTTATCATATTTTGCCTATTCCACCGTTTTGTGGAAATGTGGACATGAATGTAAATGTAGATGCAGGACGTGTTCGGAACTCCGTGATCAGAATACAAAAGCTGCATGAACTTTCAAGTCTAGACACACCGCCTCATAGACTTGCTGAGAAAGTCTCACTGCTGTATTCGCTCCCGAAGGTGATTCTATCATGTATTGACTCAGGGGTGTGAATACTTAATGTAAATGAGATTTCTGTATTTCCTTTTCAATAAACTTTCACAAAATTCTAAGAACATGTTTCCACTTTGTCATTAAAGGGTATTGTGTGTATATGGGTAAATGTGAATGTGGAATAAGTGAAAGGGTATGATACACAGCTTATCAGTCCAAATAGGCAAATATATTTTAGGCAACCATTTTTAATGTGTTCACCACTTACCAGGGATGAAGGGAGGAGGAGGGGAAGGTATCTATATCATAGTAGTAGTAGTTCATTGTGCCAGTGAAAGGCTAAAAGCTGATTTGGCTTAATAGGCTGTTTTGATTCAGCACGGGGCTGGCTCCTGTGCCAGGCATGAAAACAGCTCTGTCCCTCCTGTGACGACAACCAGGGTTGCGTCTCAAATGACAGTCTATATCCTTATATATTGCACTACTTTTAACCGGGGCCTGGAATAGGGTAGCATTTGGGACACAAACAAGGCAAGACAAACAGACAGGAGGAAACATGAACATGAAGGCCTAATTGTTGTGGAGAGAGGGCCAGGTGGCAGCTTTTAGGGCCGGGGGGAGGGAGGGAGTGATGGTTGTGCTGGTGAGGTATGAATGTCAACATTCTCTCACCATTTTTAGGAAGTGTGTGTGTGTGTGTGTGTGTGTGTGTGTGTGTGTGTGTGTGTGTGTGTGTGTGTGTGTGTGTGTGTGTGTGTGTGTGTGTGTGTGTGTGTGTGTGTGTGGTAATAAGCCATGGTAGGTATAAATGGCTAACACAGGCTGATCCACTCTTTCAGACCGAGCTGAAATCTGTGGAGGGGGAATGGTCATCATGGCTCTCTCTGGGTGTGTTCCAAATGACACCCTATTCCCTATATACAGTAGAGCACTACTTTTGACCAGGACCCATAGAGAATAGGGTACCATTTGGGATGTATGTAGCCCCTGTTGCTGTGTGTTAGAAATAGTCGTACGCAACTGTGAGGTCACAGCGCCATGAGGTCATGCATTAGTAGCTCTAAGCAAGGCAGCCATGTGGTGGATGGTGTGCTACTAGAGGAAAAGTAGCTATCACATAAACTCCCTTCCAAATGTATTTGGACAGTGAGGCTAACATGTTTAATTGTGTGCAAGGGATATGGGACCAAATACTAAACTTTTGTCCAAATACTTGTGACTTTTTTAAATGGTGGGACGAGATGCATGCATAAAGTCCTTTAATTTCTAAACGGTAAAACCAATATGTATGAACATACTCATTACCCTAAAATGAAACCTGTACTGTCACCTAAAATGAAACATTCTATCTCAAATCTAAAATGCTGGAGTATACAGTCGTGGCCAAAAGTTTTGAGAATGACACAAATATTAATTTTCAAAGTCTGCTGCCTCAGTTTGTATGATGGCAATTTGCATATACTCCATCATGTTATGAAGAGTGATCAGATGAATTGAAATTAATTGCAAAGTCCCTCTTTGCCATGCAAATAAACTGAATCCCCCAAAAACATTTCCACTGCATTTCAGCCCTGCCACAAAAGGACCAGCTGACATGATGTCAGTTATTCTCTCGTTAACACAGGTGTGAGTGTTGACGAGGACAAGGCTGGAGATCACTCTGTCATGCTGATTGAGTTTGAACAACAGACTGGAAGCTTCAAAAGGAGGGTGGTGCTTGGAATCATTGTTCTTCCTCTGTCAACCACGGTTACCTGCAAGGAAACACGTGCCGTCATTATTGCTTTGCAGAAAAAGGGCTTCACAGGCAAGTATATTGCTGCCAGTAAGATTGCACCTAAATCAACCATTTATCGGATCATCAAGAACTTCAAGGAGAGCGGTTCAATTGTGGTGAAGAAGGCTTCAGGGCGCCCAAGAAAGTCCAGCAAGCGCCAGGACCGTCTCCTAAAGTTGGTTCAGCTGCAGGATCGGGGCACCACCAGTACAGAGCTTGCTCAGGAATAGCAGCAGGCAGGTGTGAGTGCATCTGCATGCACAGTGAGGCGAAGACTTTTGGAGGATGGCCTGGTGTCAAGAAGGGCAGCAAAGAAGCCACTTCTCTCCAGGAAAAACACCAGGGACAGACTGATATTCTGCAAAAGGTACAGGGATTGGACTGCTGAGGACTGGGGTAAAGTCATTTTCTCTGATGAATCCCCTTTCCGATTGTTTGGGGCATCCAGAAAAAAAGCTTGTCCGGAGAAGACAAGGTGAGCGCTACCATCAGTCCTGTGTCCTGCCAACAGTAAAGCATCCTGAGACCATTCATGTGTGGGGTTGCTTCTCAGCCAAGGGAGTGGGCTCATTCACAATTTTGCCTAAGAACACAGCCATGAATAAAGAATGGTACCAACACATCCTCCAAGAGCAACTTCTCCCAACCATCCAGGAACAGTTTGGTGACGAACAATGCCTTTTCCAGCATGATGGATCACCTTGCCATAAGGCAAAAGTGATAACTCGGTGGCTTGGGGAACAAAACATCGATATTTTGCGTCCATAACCAGGAAACTCCCCAGACCTTAATCCCATTGGTCAATCCTCAAGACGCAGGTGGGCAAACAAAAACCCACAAATTCTGACAAACTCCAAGAATTGATTATCCAAGAATGGGCTGCCATCAGTCAGGATGTGGCCCAGAAGTTAATTGACAGAATGCCAGGGCGGATTGCAGAGGTCTTGAAAAAGAAGGGTCAACACTGCAAATATTGACTCTGTATCAACTTCATGTAATTGTCAATAAAAGCCTTTGACACTTATGAAATGCTTGTAATTATACTTCAGTATTCCAAAGTAACATCTGACAAAAATATCTAAAGACACTAAAGCAGCAAACATTGTGAAAATTAATATTTGTGTCATTCTTTGTCATTTGTGTCATTCACGACTGTAGAGCCAAATACTGTATACAATTTTAGCTTCCCTGTCCAAATACATATGGAGGGGAGTGTACTGTACATCCACTACTATACCCCAGAGCTAGCTTGTTTAAACATTTCACAACTCTAGTTCTGTTCAATAGCGTTCTCATTTGGGGGTGTTTTAACCCGTTACACTCATGGGAATTGACCTGTATGGATAGGGCTAAATGTAAATGTTTCCAACAGTAGAAATATGAACAGCGTAAGCATGGTAGCAATTGAAAAGAAACAGTTTGGAGGTTATGGGAAAATGATTAGACCAACGTTGAGGTCACAACAGTTCACATGACACAAGACTGAATCCAAACACTACAATGTTGATTTTATGTGCATTTTACGTTTACTGTACTTTTCGCCGCATTTGTTGATAACGAAATCTGAAAATACTCTGGATACATTCAGTAACATGATAAAAAAATCCTGGAAAATTTGGTAGCTGCAATCCAGAACTGGCCCATTTATAAATTGCAATATGGGTCAGGTGGGCATCATTTGAAAGCTTGTTCTATTGCCAACATGACTAGCGAAGTTATAAATGAGTGCATTCAGGTGTGCCGCGGGGAATTGTCTTCACAATAGACAAACAGGCTCATTCTGTTCAGAACAATCCAGGGTGTGACGCCATGTCATCTTGTAACTGTACATCAAACATAGTGATCATAAACATTAATACTGTACTATGAGTTTTATGATATGGAAATGTGAAATGCACATTTTAATTCATTTGTGTTTGGCTTGCTTGTATGACGTCAAAGCTGTATTTATTACAATTGCCATCTTTCAAAATACATTGATTCCTTTTTAATTTACAGCGTTTCCCTCACTTGGACAATTTGGCAAAAGTTTCCCCATTAGCAGGAGGGATGGGGGCAACTTCTTGACCCGTGCGTTGCTCAAGTTCAGAACAGCTGTCAGTCAAAACCCATACAGCGATGTGTATACCAGTATACATACAGGTGTAAATGGCTACCTATAAAACTTATCTGCAAGTGATATACAGTGCCTTGCGAAAGTATTCGGCCCCCTTGAACATTGCGACCTTTTGCCACATTTCAGGCTTCAAACATAAAAATATAAAACTATATTTTTTTGTGACGAATCAACAACAAGTGGCACACAATCATGAAGTGGAACGACATTTATTGGATATTTCAAACTTTTTTAACAAATCATAAACTGAAAAATTGGGCGTGCAAAATTATTCAGCCCACTTAAGTTAATACTTTGTAGCGCCACCTTTTGCTGCGATTACAGCTGTAAGTCGCTTGGGGTGTGTCTCTATCAGTTTTGCACATCGAGAGACTGATTTTTTTTCCCCATGCCTCCTTGCAAAACAGCTCGAGCTCAGTGAGGTTGGATGGAGAGCATTTGTGAACAGCAGTTTTCAGTTCTTTCCACAGATTCTCGATTGGATTCAGGTCTGGACTTTGACTTGGCCATTCTAACACATGGATATGTTTATTTTTGAACCATTCCATTGTAGATTTTGCTTTATGTTTTGGATCATTGTCTTGTTGGAAGACAAATCTCCGTCCCAGTCTCAGGTCTTTTGCAGACTCCATCAGGTTTTCTTCCAGAATGGTCCTGTATTTGGCTCCATCCATCTTCCCATCAATTTTAACCATCTTCCCTGTCCCTGCTGAAGAAAAGCAGGCCCAAACCATGATGCTGCCACCACCATGTTTGACAGTGGGGATGGTGTGTTCATTGTGATGAGCTGTGTTGCTATTACGCCAAACATAACGTTTTGCATTGTTGCCAAAAAGTTCAATTTTGGTTTTATCTGACCAGAGCACCTTCTTCCACATGTTTGGTGTGTCTCCCAGGTGGCTTGTGGCAAACTTTAAACAACACTTTATGGATATCTTTAAGAAATGGCTTTCTTCTTGCCACTCTTCCATAAAGGCCAGATTTGTGCAATATACGACTGATTGTTGTCCTATGGACAGAGTCTCCCACCTCAGCTGTAGATCTCTGCAGTTCATCCAGAGTGATCATGGGTCTCTTGGCTGCATCTTTGATCAATCTTGTCCTTGTATGAGCTGAAAGTTTAGAGGGACGGCCAGGTCTTGGTAGATTTGCAGTGGTCTGATACTCCTTCCATTTCAATATTATCGCTTGCACAGTGCTCCTTGGGATGTTTAAAGCTTGGGAAATCTTTTTGTATCCAAATCCGGCTTTAAACTTCTTCACAACACTATCTCGGACCTGCCTGGTGTGTTCCTTGTTCTTCATGATGCTCTCTGCGCTTTTAACGGACCTCTGAGACTATCACAGTGCAGGTGCATTTATACGGAGACTTGATTACACACAGGTGGATTGTATTTATCATCATTAGTCATTTAGGTCAACATTGGATCATTCAGAGATCCTCACTGAACTTCTGGAGAGAGTTTGCTGCACTGAAAGTAAAGGGGCTGAATAATTTTGCACGCCCAATTTTTCAGTTTTTGATTTGTTAAAAAAGTTATAATAAAATAGTTTGAAATATTCAATAAATGTCGTTCCACTTCATGATTGTGTCCCACTTGTTGTTGATTCTTCACAAAAAAATACAGTTTTATATCTTTATGTTTGAAGCCTGAAATGTGGCAAAAGGTCGCAAAGTTCAAGGGGGCCGAATACTTTCGCAAGGCACTGTATATATATATATTTTTTTGTAACCTTTATTTAACTAGGCAAGTCAGTTAAGAACAAATTCTTATTTTCAAGGACTGCCTAGGAACAGTGGGTTAGCTTCCTTGTTCAGGGGCAGAATGACATATTTTTACCTTGTCAGCTCGGGGATTCGATCTTGCAACCTTTCGGTGACTGGCCCAACGCTTTAACCACTAGGCTACCTGCCGCCCCAATGCTCACTTATGCCAAACAAAATTGGGGTGAAATAAAAACAACGACCAGTGGGAAACGTCAATACAGTTGTCCAGGTTATTCTCCCTGGAACATACTGTTAGAAGTGACCAACACGCCACACATACAGGATTGTCATTGTAGTGTAGTGTGCCATCCAGAAATTTGAATGGGGCCATTTGAATATACTTCATTCAATGAAGAGACATGTATAGGCCTGCATGGCTGTGGTGGTTTGGTAGATAATGTAGAAGCTGTGCCCTGATCAAGGTCCACAACTAAACAAATGAGTATGGTGTCTGGTGTGTCATTTTTGTTTTGGTATGAGACATTGTGGGTTTGAGAGACTCCGCCCTGTGAAATGTAGCCTTCCTCGTTTTACAGGTTTGAAGGAAACACCAGTGTGTGGGTGTTGAACCTGAAACCTGCCCAACCCTGCCTTACTCCGAGCTTTTTGTGTGTGTGTGTGTGTGTGTGTGTGTGTGTGTGTGTGTGTGTGTGTGTGTGTGTGTGTGTGTGTGTGTGTGTGTGTGTACAGACAGAGAGAGGGGGTTCTGTGTACAGGGCTCAGGTTTCCTCTGGTGGGATTTGCATCTCCTTCTAAAACAGCAGGTACCTCCGGTCACCCAAGTGTTTGTGTAGTGTGTGTTTTGTGTAGTGTTTGTTTTGCTTTCCGGGAATGGAAGTTCTCCATTCACTACAATGCTTCCATCTAGTGGGCATTAGAGAAACTGAACATTGAGTCTGGTTTGGATTCATCCTTTATAATAAGCTTAATCTTGGCTCTAGTTGAAATACATGTAGGCCTTGTTTAACTTGTGGTTGGGCTGCTCTCTAGAGTTCAGAGTGACAGTGCCCTTGGCTTCTGCTGTCACACATCGACTGAATCCCAAATGGTACCTTTTGTCCTATATAGCGCACTAATTTTGATCCAGCCCCATAGGGCTCTGGTCAAAAGTAGTGCACTATAGGGAATAGGATGCCAGTTGGGACACCGACATAGTGACCCCTCCCCCTCCTCTCCACCTGCCATTGGAAGACCAGAATTTAATTGTATTTGCCTGAACCCCATAAACCATCCAACACCACCCAATCTGTTGACAGAACTGTGATGATCCCTGTGATGGCCTGTACACTGTTGTGTAGCCTCTTCTGCTTGGCTATCAGTCTCGAACGTCACCAGATCACTGTTAAGTGTCAGCGCTACAGGGCTACAAGACACTGAGCAGTGCACTATATAGGGAATAGATTGCTTTTAGGTTGAAACGGGATGGAGGTATAATGAGCCTAACTAGATGATTTTTTTCTATCTGTCTCTCTTGTCCTGTGTGTGTTATAGCCTGTGTCTCTTTATCCCCCGTTAGTGGCCTGTGTGATAACCTGATCCAGGACATCATCTACAGCTACCTGGTCCTGCCGAACCGCATTACCATTCCTCTGGTGGGAGAGGCTCAGCTCTCTCAGCTCCGCTTCCCAATACCTAAGGTAGGGAGGGACGGACGGACGATTCCCACTAATCACACACACTACACTGAGTCTGAAAGCAAGACACACATTCCACTGTATGAAGCCAAACCTGATTAACGAATCGGCAAATTTCCCACTGTTGTTTTGCTATGTTGAAATGCAATCCATCCCTTATGGCATTATTGAATTCCAATGTTGTTAATGTAATATATTAAACCACTATGAGATATGTATGAACTCAGTGATGTTGATCTCGCTCTCCTCCCAGGGCGTCCTGAGGATTCACTTCCTAGAGGCCCAGGACCTGTTAGCGAAGGATGTGTTCCTGGGAGGGATAATAAAGGGCAAGTCAGACCCGTACGGGGTCCTTCACATCGGCAACCAGCTGTTTCGGAGCAAGGTGATCAAGAAGACCGTCAATCCCAAGTGGCACGAAATCTATGAGGTAGAGAGAACATTTTTAAACATCCAGGAAGATTTCTTAAGATAATTGTTATGTTGGGGAAGATTCATTTGGTCTTTGACAGTGCGAGAGAGAATGGAGTGGGTGGGTTGTCTGACATGAACGACATTCCAGTGCATTACCAATATGTTGCCCTGTATGCAACTAGGAAGGTCTAACTGTAATCACGCCTGTGTGAATGTGACCTTCAGGCTATGGTGTATGAAAACTCAGGACCACAGAACCTGGAGATAGAGCTGTTTGATGAGGACACTGACCAGGATGATTTCTTAGGAAGGTAAGTGATACATCCTGATCCAAAGCCATCAAAATCACTTGAACGTCATGCATGACTTCTGCTGTAGCACATAAAGCTATCATGTATCAGCCACTCTCTCCAATGAACTCACAGCATGTGTGTATTTGCCTTGCAGGTTATTGATAGATATCGCTGAACTTCAGAAGGAACAGAATGTTGACGAGGCAAATGTGTATTTTGTTTTGACTCCTTTCTCAATAGAAACACTCAATTGTGAATATATGTGATCATCCAGCACACTGAATTCCTTCTGTTCCATTCCAGTGGTTTGTCTTGGAGGAAGGGGATACCGGAAAGCTGCACTTAAAACTGGAGTGGCTGTCTCTGCTTCCCACTCCTGAAAATCTTGATCAGGTACTGCCTTTTATCTACTTAGCACCCCATTCCCTATATAGTGCAATACTTCTGACCAGGACCCATAGGGAGTAGGGTGCCATTTGGGACACAGGTAGATCAGTCTGTATGTTAATGAGTTTTCAGGCCTTCAGCTATAAGACACTTAACATGAACAGGTCTACATATTCCTCCATCCACTGGAGAGAGAGTAGATGAAACATGTAGATTAGAGGGATAGATCAGGGCATCCACGAGGGAGTGCTCACGCTGTTTGAGCTCTGTAGTTCTTATTCTTATTGAACTCTGTTTTTCCATTCCATCCACTCCACAGGAGGTTGGTGGCACCTTAATTGGGGAGAACGGGCTCGTGCTAATAGCTGGAGTGGTATTGGTGGAATGGCATCAAATCCATCAAACACATGGTTTCCAAGTGTTTGGTGCCTTCCATTTGCTCCGTTCCAGACATTATTATGTCCACTCATAGATCCCTGTAACACCAAATGGTACCCTGTTACTTCCCTATAGGGTTTTAGTCAAAAGTAGTGCACCAAATAGGGTCACAAACTATGTTTCTCCAGTCCATTATGTCAGTGCTGATGAGACACATCGTTCTATGAGACACATCATTCTATGTTTGACCAACAGTACAGATTGCTCTTAATATATTGGACTAGTGTTCTGTCTAGGGGGAGTACATCAAGCTGTCTCACACTACAGTAACTACTGTGCTGACTATTTACTCTGTCCGTGTCCTCTCCCGCTCTCTCCCAGGTGCTGACCAGCAACAAGGTTGATAAAGGACAGGCTAATGCTGACCTGTCGTCTGCCCTGCTGGTGGTCTTCCTGGACTCGGCAAGGAGCCTCCCTGTAAGTCACTCCACATGTGGTAAAGTCCCTAGAAGAATAGGAAAAAGCACAAGAGCTTCTGCATGCTTAAGATTGATGAGCCGTTCTGCTTGGGCTAATGTGTAGCAGAGAAAAACATCACGCTTTGGGACCTTTATAATTAGAACTCGGATGGGGAAACACACTACATTGCCTTACTGTATCTCCGCACAACTTATTTGACCTGTTAGTTATGAGATGGCCATGTCACGTTTTTTTGCTGGCCACAAAACATTATACTTTATTGTGCCAGTCTACCAGTCATGAGACGGTATGAACCACCCAGTTCACCCCAGCTTCTCCCACCTGTCTCCTCTTCCTCTGACTGCTCTCCTGCTTGATCTCCTTCCCTTCCCCTCTCATGATCATGTTAATATCCTCTACCTCTCTTCCCTCAGTCTGGTCACTCACACTTATAGTCTGCCAAAGTGATGCAATATTGTACCTCCAGTTGTCTTTCTATTACACCTGTGAAATAACATAATTCGTTTTGGCTCTATTTGCATAAATGCATCACAAAGGCAAACCCTGATTCACACGTCTCTTTTTAGACTCCTTCTCTTTGCTTTCTTCTCTCCGTTTCCCCCCTCCTCTGAAGAGTGTGTTCAAGGGGAACTTGGGTTCTGGCTACTTTAAAAGAGCGGAGAGCTTCGGGCCTTGTCTTTAGTGAGAATACTGCCTCTCTCTATAGGACCTTATATGGGAGTCCTCTGGCATATTGCATCCTAGTTTTATTTTGCCACAGTGGGATTTTTTTGGTACTGACGATTGAAACACAGTAACTACTTGTGGCCAATAAGCATGTTGATTGTCATATGACTTATTAAAAAAGTATATTTTGACAGTTGTTAGGTTCTCATTTTTTCAGAGTAAATAACCCACGGACACTGGAGAAGCTTTAACCAAGTTTATTCTTCCCAAAGGTTCTGTTCAGCTGAAAACAGACAGCTAAAGACTTCAGACTTCACGGTTTATATACATCCTACTTAAAACATTCCCTCTCTCCAATCATTAGTTTATGCCCAAGAGAAAGAAGGTAACCAGATACTAACCCTGATTACTCCCTTAAGGGGAACTGACCTCACCCGTCACCTCCTAATCCATAGATATCCACCTGTCTTCCCTATATCAACACATCGCTCTCCTCTCCTCCATCAAACACATTCCAAAGCCTTCTGGCTTTCTACAGACTCTTTTCTATTTAACGCTTCGTCTCTATCATTTATTTAATATCTCAATGTTCAAAGTTTAGCCGATTCCAACACAGTAATGCTGTCAGTCATGATTATGGGCATGCCTTGTATAAGATATCTAAACAAAAGAAAGGGGCTTGTTAGCGAGACTTCTCTGTGGATTGCTTTCCCTCCATCCCGCTCACCCAGCCATTCCTAGCCTGTTGGTGAGTTGTTGCCTCGGCAACAAAGACTCTCACTAGAGGGCAGCATTTGATCGTCTCCACAGTTTACATGGGACTCTCACCCTGCCCAGCCTCTCTTAAAGTCCAGACATAATTGATCTCAGAGCATCTCCCGACTCCAATATCCTCTAACGCACACCTCCCAAATCAAATAAAACCACAGTTCTTAGTCTAAAATCCTTTAAACTCAGCCTGTCATCATTGACCTGACTTGTCAAGACCAGTGGTGGCTGGTACCACTTTAAATCGGAGGATGATCTCATTGTAATGGATGGAATGGAATAAATGGAATGTTAGCGAACACTTCGAACACATTACTATGAGCCGTCCTCACCTCACCAGCCACCATTGATGCTAACTATGTAGTCAACAACAAGAATGTAATTTGTAACAACAACACAGAATGAATAGGTAATATTATACAGAATGCAAGGATATTATGCAAAGTACTGAATGTAATGCTTCACCTTGGATAAACATTTAATTTGTACTGTAGATTAATTTGTTGCTAGAAATTATATCTGTGTTGTATAAAAGTATTCATCAAGAGATTGACTCTATTCCATTTACCCATCGAGATAATACAGTATCTGGAATGACATAGATGTACACTAAACAAAAATAAACGCAACATGCGTTACAGTTCATATAAAGGAAATCCATCAATTGAAATAAATAAATTAGGCCCTAATCTATGGATTTCACATGACTGGGAATACAGATATGGGGTGTGGATCAGAAAACCAGTCAGTATCTGGTGTGACCACTATTTGCCTCATGCAGCGTGACACATCTCCTTCGCATAATGTTGATCAAGCTGTTGATTATGGCCGGTGGCATGTTGTCCCACTCCTCCTCAAAGCCTTTTGCGAAGTTGCTGGATATTGACAGAAACTGGAACACACTGTTGTAGACGTTGATCCAGAGCATCCCAAACTTGCTGAATGAGTGACATGGTGAGTATGCAGGCCATTGAAGAACTGGGACATTCTCAGCTTCCAGGAATTGTGTGCAGATATTTGCGATATAGGGCTGTGAATTATCATGCTGAAACATGAGGTGATGGCAGTGGATGAATGGCACGACAATGGGCCTCAGGATCTTATCACAGTATCTCTGTGCATTCAATTTGCCATCGACGCAATTGTGTTCGTTGTCCATAGCTTATGCCTGCCCATACCATAACCCTGCCTCCAAACTCTTGTCACAACATTGACAGTAAACCGCTCAAGCAAACCGCTCAAGACCCTGGTGAGGACGTAGATGAGCTTCCCTGAAACGGTTTCTGACAGTTTCATCAGATGTTTGGGTGGCTGGTCTCAGACGATTCCGCAAGTGAAGAAGCCTGATTTGAAGTTCCTGGATTGGGATGGTTTCACGTGATCTACTGTTGTGAGGCCGGTTTTATGGTAGAGAAATGAGTGTTAAAGGATCTTGCAACAGATCTGCTGGACATTCCTGCAG
This sequence comes from Oncorhynchus masou masou, assembly GCF_036934945.1. NCBI lineage: Eukaryota > Metazoa > Chordata > Actinopteri > Salmoniformes > Salmonidae > Oncorhynchus > Oncorhynchus masou. The sequence continues at coordinate 31,492,911 of NC_088214.1, read as the reverse complement.
TCAGCATGCCAATTTCACGTGCCCTCAAAACCTGAGACATCTGTGGCATTGTGTTGTGTGACAAAACTGCACATTTTAGATTGGCCTTTTTATTGTCCCCAGCACAAGGCACAGCTGTGTGATGATCATGCTGTTTAATCCGCTTCTTGATATGCCACACCTGTTTAGGTGGATGGTTTATTTTAGAGAAGGAGAAATGCTCAACATAGGGGTGTAACAATTTGGTGCACCATATTTGTTTGGCAGCTCATGAAACGCGTCACTAGCACTTTATATGTTGTATTTATATTTTGGTTCAGTGTACATACAAAACACCATAAATATCCCCATATCCAGACCATCTCCCTCCTGCCACTGGACTGCTTCTTATTGTATGCTCCTCTTTATTTCCCATAGTGATTCTCCTGGCCATGTCACTGTCAATACTCTTCGTGATTCATTCACCTCGTGATCATCATGTTGTTTGTCTTGTTATCATGGTTTTCGCCGTTGCTCCGTTCCATGATTTTAACCTCCTCTTGCATGCCCTCCCCTAATAACTAACCTAGTGTTGTTCATTCTCTCGTGCCTGGGGGGGGGGGGGAAGCTCAGTCCTTTAGAATTCAACCATGATGGTTTGAAGAAGGCCTCAGTCAGTAAGGCCATCGAGGTAATGTAACAACAATGCATACAGAGCAGTGTAGCCTAGTGGTTAGAGCATTGGACTAGTAACCGAAAGGTTGCAAGTTCAAATCCCCGAGCTGACAAGGTACAAAATCTGTCGTTCTGCCCCTGAACAGGCAGTTAACCCACTGTTCCTAGGCCGTCATTGAAAATAAGAATTTGTTCTTAACTGACTTGTACCATGTTGTTTGGCTGGGTGTGTTATCTGTTAGGACATGGATTTGTATTGATCCGTTTCCCGAGTACCAATCTGTTGATTATTATGAAGTAAAAAGCAATTTGTAAAAGTGGAAAGCAATTCAGTTGATTAGACTAGCATAGACTGTATTGATTGTTTATATCCCAGTGAGTAATATTGCTTACAAGTTGTTTCCCACCCATATATTCCTACAGGAGCATTCAAAATGCCTTGCATGTTGTTTTGGGTTCCTTGTTTTGTGTTATTAATTAACAAACCCCAAACTGTTTGCACTTAAACTGCCTTCCATGCACCGTATTCTAATATTCTGATGATGTACGTAACAACTGTGTTGTATGAGATAATTAACACACCAAGAACATCTACCTTTATATAAGTGTTTCTTCGCTTCCAATTTCAACTATATCGCCTGCTGTAATGGGGTTTTCTATAGACAATTATGTAACTACTCTACTTCCTGATCTCCAGTTTGAAGGCTTCTATATTTCGCCAATGAGGGATGAATATGGGGCCTTACATCAGGCCACTTTTTTTTATATTAACATAATCTTTATTTCAGAACAATTTTCTAATACAACCATTCAAAATTTGGGATGCTCCATAATTTAAGTTAACCAATATTTCTATGTGTGTATATTAAATCTGATTAGACAAGGATAGGGCGATTTAAAGTAATACCGATGAAGTTAACATCTCACAGTTCAAGAGGTTGTGTGTTTTTACACCTGTTCTTTCCGTTTCAGTCTGGTAAAAAAGTGGGCAGCATCCCGAATCCTTTTGTCCATTTCACAGTCGGGCACAAAACGTACGACAGCAAGGTAAGCCCAACAGGCCATGTTTCCTACTCTACAGTTCCCATAGATTTGTATAATTATATAAACAACACTGCAATGCCATGTGAATAGCATATTCCTGGTCTTTTTCACTGCCTCTAACATGGACCTTTTTCCCCAACCAGACGAGGTATAAGACCAACGAGCCTGTCTGGGAGGAGGCCTTCCCTTTCCTCATCCACAACCCAAAATGCCAAGAGCTGAAGATTGAGGTATGGGTTGTAGGCATGCTTTTCCTACTGAGTGACCTCATTGCTTACCATTTAGTTTGACCTCTATGGCTATACGTTTAACATTTATCATTTATCCGACACTCTTATTCAGAGCGACTTTGTGCATTCCTCCTAAGATAGCTAGGTGGGAAAATATCACAAACATAGAAAGTAGAAAGTGCAGGTTCAGGTTTTTTTTTGGGGGGGTGGGGGTTAGTCGAGTTGAAGAGGAGGATTATTTAAGACACTTTGAAGATGGGGTTTGAGGTTTTCGGGAAGATGAGCAGGGACTCTGCTGTCCTAGCTTCAGGGGGAAGCTGGTTCCACCATTGGGGTGCCAGGACAGAGACAAGCTTGGACTGGGCTGAGAGGAAAGTGCCCTCCCATGGTGCCCCCCCAGGTCTCTTGGGAGGGCTAAGAGACCTGGGGTGTCAGAATGTGTGCTCGGATTGGGGTGTAGGGTTTGAGCATAGCCTAAAGGTAGAGAGGGGAAGTTCCTCTCGCTGTTCTGTAGGTAAGCGTCATGCTCTTCAACTGGAAGCCAGTGGAGTGTGCGGAGGAGCGTGTTAACATGAGAATAGTGAGTTTCAGCAGTCCAGACAAGATGACAAGTGCCTGGATTAGGACCTGCTCCACTTCCTGTGTGAGGCAGGGTCGTACTCTACGGATGTTGTAGAGCATGAACCTGCAGGAGCGGGTCACTGCTTTGATGTTTGCAGAGAACAACCGAGTGCTGTCCAGGGTCAAGCCAAGTTTCTTTGCACTTTGGCACTCTCTTTGCACTCCACACTGTGGAGTTGTCAACCGTGATGGAGAGGTCTTTGAGTGGGCAGGCCTTCCCCGGAAGGAAGAGCAGCTACATCTTGTTGAGCTTGAGGTGGTGGCCCGACATCCAAGTTGAGATATGCGTGTTGCCACCTGGGTGTCAGAAGATGCCAAGTAGTTGAGTGTCGGCTGCATAACAATGATTGGCGAGACCATGTGAGGATACGACTGAGCCAAGTGACTTGGTGTATTTTTTTTAACCTTTATTTAACTAGGCAAGACAGTTAAGAACAAATTCTTATTTTCAATGACGGCCTAGTGGGTTAACTGCCTGTTCAGGGGCAGAACGACAGATTTTGTACCTTGTCAGCTCGGGGATTTGAACTTGCAACCTTTCGGTTACTAGTCCAATGCTCTAACCACTAGGCTACACTGCCGCCCCAGAGAGAAGGGGGCCTAGTACCAAGCCCTGGGGGACACCAGGAGTAAGAGTATGTGGTGCAGACACAGATAGTGGCCTGCCAGGGAGGATGCAATCCAAGAGTGTGCAGTGCCTGAAATGCCCAGCCCTGAGGGTGGAAAGGAGGATCTGATGGTTCACAGTGTTGAAGGCAGAGGATAGCTCTAGGAGGATGAGAACAGAGGAAAGAGAGTCAGCTTTGGCAATGCGGAGAGCCTCTGTGGCACAGAGAAGAGCTATTCTCTGTTGAGTGACCCGTTTTGAAGACAGACTGGTTAGGGTCAAGAAGATTGTACAGAGAGATAATGAGAAAGTTGATCAGAGACAGCACACTCAATTGTTTTGGAAAGAAAACAAGGGATACAGGTCTATAGTTTTTGATGTCAGATGAGGGGAGCGACTCGGGCCATTTTGAAGTCAAGAGGGGACGCAGCCAGTGATGAGGGGAATGGGACAAGCTCTCCAGAGATTGCCTGGAGGAGGGGATAAGGTCGAGAGGGCAGGTTGTCGGGCAGCCAGTCATCTGGAGAGAGGGGAGAAAGAGGTCAAGGGTAGTTCTCTGTGAGTGAGACCAGTGGACTCAATAGGCTGAGTGAGTAGCGGATGTCGTCAACCTTCTTTTTAAAGTGGTTGACAAAGTCGTCCACAAAGAGTGAGGGAAGGGGATGGAGGATTAGGGAGGGGGATGGGATGGAGGAGAAGGTGGAATAGTTTTCTAGTGTTCGAGGCAGAAGCTTGAAATTTAGAGTGATAGAAAGTGGCTTTAGCAGTGGAGACAGAGGAAGACAAGGTAGAGAGGAAGGAGTGAAAAGATGATAGGACCTCCAGAAGAATCGTTGCCCACAGCCCTGTTCTGTAAGCTCACAATGCCACGCAGCAAGAAGGGAGGGCCAAGCCGGCCTGAAGGAATGCGAGTCAGGATGGGGAAAGTGAGTAGAATAGTCAGGATGGGGAAAGTGAGTAGAATAGTCAGGATGGGGAAAGGGAGTAGAATAGTCAGGATGGGGAAAGGGAGTAGAATAGTCAGGATGGGGAAAGGGAGTAGAATAGTCAGGATGGGGAAAGGGAGTAGAATAGTCAGGATGGGGAAAGGGAGTAGAATAGGGTCGACGAGGCAAAATGAGGAGACAAGAGGAAGAAGGATTTAGGATGAGGGAGAAATGATAGGAGAGAGAGCAAAGATTGCGACGGCACATGAGCATGGGTAGGGGCTTAGTGGTTAGGGTTGGAGACAAAAGGAAACAAAGTAGCGATCAGAGATCTGCAGGGGATGTTGCAGTGAGATAAGTAGGCGAGCAGCCTCTAGTAAAGATGAAGTCAAGCGTATTGCCTTCCTTGTGAGGTCAAAAGAAGAAAGGAGGAGAAATAGTTGGAAAGAAATTAATAGAAGGCTGATGTCAGGAGGTTGAAGTCGCCAAGTACGAAGAGCAGTGAGCCATCGTCAGGAAATGACCTTATCAAAGTGTCAAGCTCATTGAGGAACTCTCCAAAGGCACCTGGTGGGTGATAGATGACAATTTTAAGCTTGAGTGGAGAAGTGACAGTGACGGCATGGAATTCAAATGAGGAGATGGACTGGTGAGAGGGAGAAAATAGAAAATCTCCACTTAGGAGAAATGAGTAGGTCTGTGCCACCACCGTAGTCAGATGATGAATGAACAGCTGGAGTAACAGTGTTCTCTGGGGTGATCCATGTCTCCATCAGGGACAAAAGGGCAGCAGAGGCTGTGATGAACTCTGCGTTCTTGACCGCAGATCGGCAGTTTCAAATGCTGCCAGTGACCCGGAATTCCACATAGGTTGTGCGCGCAGGGTCCACTAAATTAGAAGGGTTGCAGCCAAGGGGTGGGGAGCGTCTGTAAAGCCTACAGGGAGAGGAGCGAACAGGTATAGAAAACACACATAGTTGCCAAAGCGACAAAAGAGCAAAATGAGATCATCAGAACGTAACTGGGTAAAATATTCAAGTGAGAGAGTGGTGTGGAGCCTCCCTCTTTCCTTCTTCAAAGAACCTGGCAGAACAGTCTTTGTTTCGGCGACGGTCTGACAGCTGTCGCTGAGAAACCAGGGGGAGACTGAAGTACTAACGCTAATTGTCTAGCAGCGGTGGAGAGCATACCTCCCTCTACTAATTGCTGATTGCCTAGGAGAGGTGAAACCACTTCCCCTCCAATACAGCCACTTACTAAAACAAGTCACAAATTGCCCTGCTCCTTAATCCTGGTTGATGTGTCAACAGCTTTCTGCAAAAGTCAGCAGTTCACACACCAAGTAGGCTACTGGGAAGACGGGTGTGACCGTACAGTTGATTTTGACAAAGGTGGGATTACGGTGGGATTCTAGTGTGAGACTGAGCCAATTATTTTTTATTTATTTATAATTTAAAAAAAGATGGGTGTCCCAAATTGCACCTTATTCCATATTTAGTGCATATTTAGTGCACTCTATACCAATAGGGCTGCACCAAATAGAGTGTTAGAGTATTTGTGACACACACTATGGCTACTGTATGGCCTTACAGATGATTTAGTGTGATTATGGTGTGGGATTTAGCTGATTTTGTCTGCTAGTTTACAAAACTCAGCATATCTGTGAAATTCGGGGTGCACGGAGCACGAGAGGGAATTTTGGGTCTGTAAATTCCAGCTACTGTAGTACCTGTGCACTGCCTATTTGTAAGTGCAGTAGAATTTACAGTAACTTGACACAAACTTCCGCTTTCATATAAAAAAAAAACACGTGCCCCCTTTCGCCCTTCAGGTAAAGGATGAGAAACATGATTGTTCCCTGGGGACTCTGAGCCTACCCCTAGCCCGTCTCCTAGAGGCTGAAGACATGACACTGCACCAGCGCTTCAATCTCAAGAGCTCTGGGACTAGCTCCACCATCAAGATGAAGATGGCACTGAGGGTAAGGGTCCATGAGGGTTTGAATAGGGCTCTTATAGTCATGCACATGTGTTTGCATCCCAAATAGCTCCCTATGTACAGTGGTTCCTCAATTAAAAGTTGCGTAATACTGCGGTATAGCATGGTACGGTGTGTTACTGTGCTTGCCGTTAATGCTCGTTCGAACCACCAGAGAGCAGCTTTGAGCACATCTACGCTTGAGGAATGATCATCATAGCATGCAATTGTGAATACACTTCATGGTTAAAATGTAAATCTATATATAATTGTATGCACACATCTGTTAATAGAATCAGTGTTTGCTTCTTTGCTCACATCATTTGACCACTGCAGTTTGAGATGATATTACAAAAAGAAAATTAATTTTACAGTAGCCTATGTTCGCCTATAGCCTACTGCACCTATAACATCCGTTAATACAAGTCCTCCAAAAGTGGAAATATGGGCAGAATATTGTATGAAATATTTGGATGTTTAAAGGAGGATGTTTGGTTGTTTTAATTCAATCGGGTCATTTCAATTCAAATGTGACTCGCCATTCTCTTGTTGATATCGTATCCTAGCCTTTATTTAAAGATTATTTTCATTTTAAAGAATGTATTTTCTTCCTGAAGAACAACAACCATTCACCACCATCCGCCACTTTCGCCAATTGAATGGCTCATCAAGGCGTGAACTGTGACCAATGTCCATCACTGTAAGCCTAGAGTGGGATTCTAATCCTAAAAACACAGCTTCTACAGTAGTAGAAATATATGATCAATTTCGATTTGTAAAAAAGACAGATGCAGATGTTTAGTACAGTGTGACAAAAAACTACAGGAAAATTAGCACAGCTGAGAGCTGCCCAGTGACACGAGCCTACCAGACAAGCTGAACTACTTCTATTCTCGCTTCGAGAAAAATAACACTGAAACATGCATGGCAGCACCAGTTGTTCCGGAAGACTGTGTGATCACGCTCTCCGCAGCTGATGTAAGATCTTTAAACAGGTCAACATTCACAAGGCCAGATGGATTACCAGGACGTGTACTGCGAGAATGTGCTGACCAACTGGCATGGGTCTTCACTGACATTTTCAACCTCTCCCAGTTCTAGTCTGTAATACCAACATGTTTTAAGCAGACCACCATAGTGCCTGTGCCCAAGAACATGAAGGTAACCTGACTAAATGACTACCGACCTATAGCACTCACGTCTGTAGCCATGAAGTGCATTGAAAGGCTGGTCATGGCTCATATCAACGACATTATCCCAGAAACCCTAGACCCACTCCAATTTGCATACCGCCCCAACAAATCCACAGATGATGACAAAAGGGACACCTATTTGAGAATGCAATTCATTGACTACAGCTCAGCGTTCAACACCATATTGCCCTCAAAGCTCATCAATAAACTAAGGACCCTGGGACTAAACGCCTCCCTCTGAAACTGGATCCTGGACTTCCTGACGGGCCGCCCCCTGGTGGTAAGGGTAGATAACAACACATCCGCCACGTTGATCCTCAACACAGGGTCCCCTCGGGTGCGTGCTCAGTCCCCTCCTGTACTCCCTGTTCACTCATGACTGCACGGCCAGGCACGACTCCAACACCATCATTAAGTTTGCCGATTACACAACAGTGGTAGGCCTGATCACCGACAACGACGAGACAGCCTATAGGGAGCAGGTCAGAGACCTGGCCGTGTGGTGCCAGGACAACCTCTCCCTCATCATGATCAAGACAAAGGAGATGATTGTGGACGACAGGAAAAGAGGACCGAGCACGCCCCCATTCTCATTGACGGGGCTGCAGTGGAGCAGGTTGAGAGCTTCAAGTTCCATGGTGTCCACATCACCAACAAACTAACATGGTCCAAGCACACCAAGACAGTCGTGAAGAGGGCGTGACTAAATCTATTCCCCCTCAGGAGACTGAAAGGATTTGGCACGGGTCCTCAGATCCTAAAAAGGTTCTACTGTCTGGTATGGTAACTGCCTAACCTCCGACCGCAAGGTGCTACAGAGGGTTGTGTGAACGGCCCAGTACATCACTGGGGCCAAGCTTCCTGCCATCCAGGACCTCTATACCAGGCCGTGTCAGAGGAAGGCCTTAAAAATTGTCAGACTCCAGCCACCCTAGTCATAGACTGTTCTCTCCGTTACCCCACTGCAAGCGGTACCGGAGCGCCAAGTCTAGGTCCAAGAGGCTTCTTACCCCCAAGCCATAATACTCCTGAACATCTAATCAAATGGCTTCCCAGACTATTTGCATTGAGCCCCCCCCCCACCCCCTTCTTTTGCACCGCTGCATGTACATATTACCTTAGCTAACCGGTGCCCCCGCACATTGACTCTGTACCGGTACCCCCCTGTATATAGTCTCGCTCTTGTTATTTTACTGCTGCTCTTTAATTTCTTGTTACATTTATTTCTTATACATATATTTTTTCAACCGCATTGTTGGTTAGGAGTTCGTAAGTAAGCATTTCACTGTAAGGTCTACTGCACCTGTTGTATTTGGTGCATGTGACTAATAAAATGTCATTTGATTAGGTTATTATTGTAAAAATAAAATATATATAGTAGTTATTAATTCATGGCATGGTTTATTTTATCCAAATGTTGAATATACATGCATACAAATTGATTCATACAGAGGAATAATAGCCTACTGTCTGGAGTCATAAAAACTATTAGGCTAAATAAATCACTGTTATTTTGTTGGGTAACTGGTCGGCTTTTGGAGCTCCTAAGAGGCGGCGCCTTTCTTCAATATAATCATTCATTCGCAACACGTATCTGATTATTCATAATGAATGGGATTTATTTGTTTCAATTTGTTTACATACTTCATTGTAACCAAAAAGACACAAATGATTAAACACACACAAACACAACATGAGCAGATTGGTCAAAAATATTCTTTATTTAAGACAATCAGAAAGAATGTGTCGGTACTTATTTATTTTGAACCAAAGCCTCGAATGACAAATGTACCTTTATGCTGACAAATGTAGCTTTATGCTCTAAAATGTCCTGCTAAATAGTCCAAGCCTAAAGGAAATTCCATTTAAAAAATGTAATTGTAATAGAAAAATGTAAATGTAATAAATAAATTAAATGGAGCAGGTCTTGAAAATATGTACAAACTTTTTCCCCTGTGTCCAAAATGTGCAATTTTATGGAAATCTATTACAGTAAGGTACTTTAATTGTTACCCAGAAATGCATTTGATATTAAAATAAAAATGGTTGCATTGGGTCTTTAACCTGAATGCAATTATAGAAATGTTGCTTAAGATTCAATTATACTACACATTCTTCAAGTGTTCTTGTGCACTGTCTCATATAATAATTTTTTATCCTCTCCAACCTCTGTCCCACGTGTGCAGCTTCTGTGTCAGGAGAAGTTGCAGGTTCGTAAGGCCAGCACTAGTAACCCCATCCCCGTGAAGAGCCCGCCCGTCGCCGAACCCCCCAACCCTGTCCCTATCTCAGACCTCTCACGCTCTGTGGCCGCCTCGACCCAGGAGCTCCACAGGAGAGGGGGGGATGGTGAGCCCTACACAGGGGGTCCGGTAGGCATCGGCCTAGCCGACGCAGGCAGGAGTACCTCCAACCTGGCCATCTCTGGCACTCACAAACACCTGGCCCACTTTGGGTCAACTGTCAGTATCGCCTCGGACATCTCCAACCCGTACGCCACACAGGAGCTCCAGCAGAGGCTGAGCGAGTTGCAGAAGTAAGCATGTATGAACGCAAGCGCACACACAAACACATTGATACATGCACATACAAGTCATAGACTGTTCTCTCTGCTACCGCATGGCAAGCAGTACCGATGCACCAAGTCTGGAGCCAACAGCACCCTGAACAGCTTCGACCCCCAATCCATAAGACTGCTAAATTGTTAGTCCGGGTAGCTATTTGGTTATCTGCATTGACTCTCTTTTGACTCATCATATACAGTACGCTGCTGATACTGTTTATTGTCTAATCTGTCACACCTAGTCACTTTACCCCTACCTATATGTACAGCTGTATTACCTCAATTACCTCATACCCGTGCACATCGCCTCGGTAGTGGTACCCCTTGTATATAGTCAAGTTATCATTACTCATTGTATTTATTCCTTGTGTTATATAATTTTTTTAAATTCTCTTTGCGTTGTTGGCAAGGGCCCATAAGTAAGCATTTCACTGTTAGTCTATACCTGTTGTTTACGAAGCACATGACAAATGCATTTGATTTGATATACACCATTTTACAGTAAACAAATTGACAACAGACTTTCAGCACGCTTATAGGGAAGAACATTCAACAAGCCCAGCACTTACACAAATCACTGATGATTGGCTGAGAGAAATTGATGATAAAAATATTGTAGGGGCTGTTTTGTTTGACTTCAGGGCGACTTTTGTGATTATCGATCATAGTCTGCTGCTGGAAAAACAAATTTGTTATAGCATTACACACTCTGCTATATTGTGGATAAAGAGTTACCTGTCTAACAGAACACAGAGGGTGTTCTTTAATAGAATCCACTCCAACATAATCCAGGTAGAATCAGGAATTCCCCAGGGCAGCTGTCTAGGCCCCTTACTTTTTTTCAATCTTTACTTATTGACATGCCACTGGCTTTGAGTCACTGAAATGACTGCAGCACTTAACAAAGAGCTGCAGTTAGGTTCAGAATGGGTGGCAAGAAATAAGATAGTCCTACATATTTTGAAAACTAATGCATTGTATTTGGGACAAATCACTCAATAAAACCTAAACCTCAATTAAATCTTGTAATGAATAATGTGGAAATTGAGCAAGTTGAGGTGTAATTGGAGTAACTGTGGATTGTGAACTGTTATGGTCAAAACATGTTGATACAACAATAGCTAAGATGGGGAGAAGTCTGTCCATAATAAAGCGCTGCTCTGCCTTAATAACACTATCAACAAGGCAGGTCCTACAGGACCTAGTTTTGTCGCACCTGGACTACTGTTCAGTAGTGTGGCCAGGTGCCCAAAGAGAGATTTGTGGCATACACCACAAGACATGCCACCAGAGGTCTCTTCACAATCCACAAGTCCAGAAGTCACAGTACTGCACAGTGCACAGTACTACATAGAGTGACTACATGGAGCTATATTCCACATCAGGTAACTGAGGCAAGCAGTAGAATCAGATACAAAAATGAATAAAAATGCACCTTATGGGACTGTGAAGAGACACACACACACACACACACAGGTCCAGATGCATGCATACGCACACGGGCAATAGCACACGCACTTTACACACACATATATCATTGTATGGTGGTATCATACATTTTGTGTTGTGGATATGTGGTGGTGTGACAGTGTTATATGATGTACTGTTTTATCTTTAGTTGTATGTGTAATGTAAGTATCTTAGTGTGTTTGGACCCCAGGGAGAGTAGCAGCAGCTAATGGGGATCCCTAATAAAATACAAAATACAAGTACCACATTGTGACACAATACAAAGAAATACAACGACATTGACTAACCTGCAGATTATATTACAGACCTAATGTGAATGATTGTTTTGTTACAGAACAATGTGACTAATGTGTGTGTCTCTGTCTACAGTGGCTCAGCCGATCATTTGCCCCTGGGTGAGGTGCAATTGACTGTCAGACACAGCCCCCAGAGGAACAAGCTCATTGTGGTTTTGCATGCCTGCCGGTAAGAGACATGGCGGGAGACTTCGGTCCCGCGTCCCAAAGGCCATTTAGGATGCATCCATACTGTAGCCTCCACATGTTACTCTATACACTAACTATTGGAGAATGTATCATATTCTGTTATCAGCTTTATCCACTCATTTTTATTCAATGGATAATTTTATTTTAACCCATTACACTCGTGGGAATTGGCCTATATGGACAGGGCTAAATGTAATTTTTTTTTTTTGCAGACAATATGAATAGCATAAGCATGGCAGCAATTGAAAGGGAACAGTTTGGAGATTATGAGAAAATGATGAGACCAAAGTTGAGGACCCAACAGTTCACCTGACACAAGACTGAATCCAAACATTACACTGTTGATTTTATGTGCATTTTACGTTTACTGTACTTTTCACCTCATGTGTTGATAATGAAATCTGAATATCTGGCCACATTCCCTAAGCAATTTCAATGCACTTTTATGACTAAAAGAAGAGTCATCAACTATAAGGTGCTATTTTTTTTAGCTTTCCTAGCTTTGCCATTGAGGAACTAGAGCAAGGACACTTGTAGTTGTTTTTGTTTGGAACACAACCCAGCATCCCCTCCATCTGACAATTACTGTTGTTTATGCAATCCAAAAATTGACCATTATAAATTGCAATATGGTCAGTTGGGCACTTGAAAGCTTGTTCTATTGACAAAATGACTAGCTAAGTAATAAAATATGATCTTACAGTGTTTGGCTTTCAGAAGGCAATTCAGAGAAAAATATTGTAATTATTGTGTGCGCATAGAAAGGAGTCATAAGTGCATTCAAGGGTGCCACATTGAATTTTCTTCACAACAGACAAACAGGCTCATTCTGTTCAGAACAACCGAGGGTTTCACGCCATACAGTGCTGTGAAGCGCAGAGCCTGAGCTCTGATATCATTTATAGTGTGTTACTGTACAGCCACTGCGTTCCAATTTAGGTGCTTATCAGTGCCCAAATCTATCAGTTTCAACCTGTGTACAAGTGTAAAGGGCTACCCCAAATGATGTGATACAGTGTGTTCTTTTTTTATCTTTCTCTCTACCTCCACTCTCTGTCGTTCTCTCTCCCACTCTCCACAGAAACCTGATTGCGTTCACAGATCATGGGTCAGATCCGTATGTGCGGCTCTATCTTCTACCTGACAAGCGAAGGTCTGGGAGGAGGAAAACCCACACGCACAAGAAGGACCTGAACCCTGTTTACGATGAGATGTAAGTTTCAACATTCCTCTCTCTTACCATCAAACATCAGTGGATTTACTGGTAGTCTACTGGTAGTCATTGTATAATATAATTGTTTGTGTTGTCATGTGTTGTCAGATTTGAGTTCGGCGTGTCGGTCGTGGAGTTGCACAGGAGGACTCTGGATGTGGCGGTAAAGAACGGAGGAAATATCTTTTCCAAACACAAAGGGCTGCTGGGGAAGGTGAGACTGGACCTCTCCTCCTACTGCAGAACTGTGTCTATCCATGCATGAATACACCTTATTACCTGTCCAAAGCTCACTTTTCCTCCTTCATATCATGTCATCTTGACAGGTGCTGGTGGATTTGACTCACGAGGATATCGTCAAGGGATGGACACAATGGTCAGTGAAATACTTCATTTGTTTATTTATTTTGTACAATTATTAGTACGATTAAGTCCAGTCGCGTTCACACACATATTTGGGGACTTCTTAGAAGAATTTAATAAGAACTTTCATCTTAAGATCTGAATATCGAGGAATCAAGCATAGAATAAGACTTGAGTGTTTGTTATTCTAGATTTTTTGTTCATTTTTAATTTACAATGTGTCTCCTGTCTTTGCTACTAGGTACGAGTTGAGTGAGGATGGTCTGAGAAAAACTCTCCAGCAGCTGTAAACTACACTGTGAAGAGGTAGAGGAGGACCTAACCAAGCCTTCACCAACGTGGCATTGCCACTAGGGCCCTACTGTAAGTGTCAAGCAGTGTCTATAGAGTAGTGCTGTTTTAGGATAAGTTTTGCTTTTTGGATAACAATGAATACAATTACATAGTTAGGTGTGAAATGATCCTAGATCAGCACTCCTACTCGGAGACACTTGGCATATACAGCCCCTGAGCAAACGTATTTGCCTTTTTCAAACAATTGCTTTAAAATCCATGAACAACTTTTGGGGGGGGTTTTTCCCTTTTTTAAATGATCGTTTATATACATGACTTAAAATATAAAAAATTTGCTATTCATTTATTCGCATCAGTTGCATCGTTATCTCTCCCCACAGTGCAATAGTAAGAATGGGAGTATGTGTTCAAACTAATTCTACATTTTTTTTAATCCATATTTTAAAATAAAATTATTGAGGACTGTAACAAAATATATATTTTCTTGCTACGGCTGTTACAGCAGGTTTTGCTGCCTTGTTTTATGTCGGGAATGTACAACATATGAATATGTAAATATGTACAATGACAATGAGGACTAAAGAGAAGGTTTATTATAATGTTTGTAGTGGAGGGTTTTGCTTGGTCACAATGACTATTTTATAATTTAACAAACTACATGCAAACTATATCAGAGCTAAGTTGAACTATGACCCGTCTATCCTCTAAGGTGAAATAGTATATATATGTATATGTATAGTACTTCGCCACCAAAGAGACAATGAAATGAAATACTTGTCTGTGGGGTTTTAACTAAACCAAATATGTTTGCACACTATTTGTTTATGCATGTTTAAAATCTTTCAAAGCATCAGCATAGTGTTAACAGTAATAATAACAGAACTTGGCTGAGTTAACCTCACAGTGATATTCCAGCCTTCTTCGAATCATTGTGGTTAATGATAATTGATTTCCCAACTCTGAAATCACGACAGATTAAATATATTTATCATGGTTGTTGTCAATAAATGCACCAGTCTTCATGTTTTTGTTCTACGAACACATTTCAGCATGCACATCTTATTCAACGCTTCTCTTTACTGCAATCACTTGCAAAACACACATAATTTTCTGGTTTACGTTGTAGGTGTGAAATGATCCTAGATCAGCACTCCTACTCGGAGACACTTGGCATATACGGCCCCTCACCTTTATTGATTACGTCACCTGTACCTGGATATCTGTAACACATGTAAACACTCTGTTATGACTTTATTGATCTGGTTACCATAGTAATGATGTATCATAATGAAAGCATTTTAGATTGTACCATGTTTAAGCTCTAACATAGTGGCTTGTAGCCTAATGTATCAGTTCTGATGTGTTCTCATATTTCTGCAACCTCTGTCCTTTTTTTAAAAGTAGTTGTATGCGTACCTACAGGTAACTGCCAAAATAAAGAAACCGCCAACATAGTGTCTTCATAGGGCTTTGGGCCACCACGACCCAGAACAGCTTCAATGCACCTTGGAGGGATGCGACACCATTCTTCCATGGAAAAATTCCATAATTTGGTGTTTTGTTGATGGTGGTGGAGAACACTCAGAATCTCCCATAAGTGTAGACTTGGGTTGAGATCTGGTGAGTGAGAGACGCGCGCGCCACGCACACAGGGGTGGACTGGGAAGTAAATTCAGCCATGGCATTTTAGCCACACCATCCTACATCCCTGTGTCAGCGCCTCTCTCTCTCTCTGTTTTTATTTCTCCTAGCTCTATTGTACTTGACCCTGCTGCTGCTAAGGCTAGCGTCACTCTGTTTTGGCAGAACATGCAACATTACTTGGATTTGAACCTTTATTTGAAGCCTTTTCCAGAAATGAGAATTAAAACATAAATTAAAGCAATTGTCTGAGGATGGTGCTGGACCATCTGAAATAATAATACACAGGGGAAGTTTGATTTAATAAGCTTTAAATAAAGGTTCAAATCCAGGTCATGGCCTCCCAAGTGGTGCAGTGGTCTAAGGCAGTGCAAACTGCCTCTGGAGACCCTGGTTCGAGTCCAGGCTCTGTCACAGCCAGTTGCGACCGGGAGACCCATGTGGCAGCGCACAATTGGCCCAGCGTCTTCTGAGTTAGGGGATGGTTTTGCCAGCAGGGATGTTCTTGTCCAATCGCACACTAGGGATGGCGGGCCGGTCGCAGTGCACTCTGACACGGTCGCCAGGTGTACGGTGTTTCCTCCGTCACATTGGTGCGGCTGGCTTCCAGGTTAAGCTGGCATTGTGTCAAGAAGCAGTGTCCGTACAGGAGTTGCAGCGATGGGAAACGACTTTAACTACCAATTGGATACAACGAAAAAGGGTAGAAATTAAAAATCCAGGTCATGTGACATGATGAACCAAAACACAGGGCCCTATCTAACATTAAGAGCACCTTCCGAATATTGAGTTGCACTCCCCCACCCCATTCGCCCTCAGAACAGCCTCAATTCGTCGGGGCATGGATTGTTAAGGTGTTAAGCGTTCGGTAGGGATTCTGGCCGATGTTGACTCCAATGCTTCCCACAGTCATGTCAAGTTGGCTTGATGTCCTTTGGGTGGTGGACAATTATTGATACATACAGGAAACTGTTGTGCTTGAAAACCCAGCAGTGCTGCATTTCTTGACACAAACCCGTGCGCCAGGCATCTGCAATCATACCTTGCCAAATACATTTAAACTCATATTTCACAATTCCTGACATTTAATCCTAGTAGAAAATCCCAGTCTTAGGTCAGCTAGGATCACCACTTTATTTTAAGAATGTGAAATGACAGAATAATAGTAGAGTGATTTATTTCAGCTTTTATTTATTTCATCACATTCCCAGTGGTTTAGAAGTTTACATCCACTCAATTAGTATTTGGTAGCATTGCTTTTAAATTGTTTAACTTGGGTCAAACGTCTCGGGTAGCCTTCCACAAGCTTCCCACAATAAGTTGGGTGAATTTTGGCCCACTCTTGCTGACAGAGCTGGTGTAACTTAATCAGGTTTGTAGGCCTCCTTGCTCGCACACGCTTTTTCAGTTCTGCCCACAAATGTTCTATAGGATAGAGGTCAGGGCTTTGTTATTGCCACTCCAATAATTTGACTTTGTTGTCCTTAAGCCATTTTGCCACAACTTTGGAAGTATGCTTCGTGTCATTGTCCATTTGGAAGACCCATTTGCGACCAAGCTTCAACTTCCTGACTGATGTTGCTTCAATATATCCACATGCTTTTCCTGCCTCATGATGCCATCTATTTTGTGTAGTGCACCAGTCCCTCCTGCAGCAAAGCACCCCCCATAACATGATGCTGCCACCCCCGTGCTTCACGGTTGAGATGGTGTTCTTCAGCTTGCAAGCTTCCCCCTCTTCCTCAAAACATAACGACGGTCATTATTGCCAAAAAGTTAAATTTTTGTTTCATCAGACCAGAGGACATTTCTCCAAAAAGTACGATCTTTGTCCCCATGTGCAGTTGCAAACCGTAGTCTGGCTTTTTTATGGCGGTTTTGGAGCAGTGGCTTCTTCCTTGCTGAGCGGCCTTTCAGGTTATGTCGATATAGGACTCATTTTTACTGGGGATATAGATACTTTTGTACCTGTTTCCTCCAGCATCTTCACAAGGTCCTTTGCTGCTGTTCTGGGATTGATTTGCACTTTTCTCACCAAAGTACGTTCATCTCTAGGAGACAGAACGCGTATCCTTCCTGAGTGGTATGACGGCTGCGTGGTCCCATGGTGTTTATACTTGCGTGCTATTGTTTGTACAGATGAACATGGTACCTTCAGGCATTTTTCTGAGGTCTTGACTGATTTCTTTTGATTTTCCCATGATGTCAAGCAAAGAGGCACAGAGTTTGAAGGTAGGCCTTGAAATACCTCCACAGGTACACCTCCAATTCACTCAAATGATGTCAATTTAGCCTATCAGAAGCTTCTAAAGCCATGACATAATTTTCTGGAATTGTCCAAGCTGTTTACATTTACATTTAAGTCATTTAGCAGACGCTCTTATCCAGAGCGACTTACAAATTGGTGAATTCACCTTCTGACATCCAGTGGAACAGCCACTTTACAATAGTGCATCTAAATCATTTAAGGGGGGGGGGGTGAGAAGGATTACTTATCCTATCCTAAAGGCACAGTCAACTTAGTGTATGTAAACTTCTGACCCACTGGAATTGTGATACAGTGAATTATAAGTGAAATAATCTGTAAACAATTGTTGGAAAATGACTTGTCATTCATAAAGTAGATGTCCTAACCGATTTGCCATAACTACAATTTGTTAACAAGAAATTTGCGGAGTGGTTGAAAAACAAGTTTTAATGACTTCAACAGAAAATAGTTTGTCTTGCCCAATCACCCTCTGAATGGCACACAATCCATGTCTCAATTCTCTCAGGGCTTCAAAATCATTAACCTGTCTCCTCCCCTTCATCTACATTTACATTTTAGTCGTGTAGTAAATGCTCTTATCCTGAGCGACCTACAGTAGTGAGTGCATACATTTGAATACTGGCACTGCAAATACAACCCTGGCCCTGCTAGCACCATGCTCTACCAACTGGGCTACACGTGATTGAGCTCCACTGATTAATGTAGATTTAATAACTGACATCAATAGGGGATCAAAGCTTTCAACTTGGATTCACATGGTCAGTCTGTCATGGAAAGAGTTCATAATGTTTTGTACACTCAGTGTATATACATAGTATAGAGCCAGACTATTAAGGAACTGGCAGTACATCTGTTTCTATATCGCTAGGTTTCCATCCAATTGGTGATGGATTTTCATGCAAATATAAAATAATCTGCATAAAAACAATATGAGCATTTTCCCACCAGAGATGTTTTCATCAAATTGACTTACAAAATACATTTTTGCTGTTAAATTCCCATGTACCGAAATATAAAATACAAGTGAAATGGGTTTTCATCGCATTTTCAACTCTACTGATGGTTTTCTCACAAAAACAATTGCATTACAGTGCCTTCAAAGTATTCATACCCCCTTGATTTACAGTATTCCACGTTTTTGTTGTTACAGCCTGAATTTAAAATGTATTATTATTATTTTTTTATCCATCTACACACAATACTCTGTAATGACAAATTGAAAGCATGCTTAATTTTTTTTGCACATTTAATAAAAATTAAATCCAAAAATACCACATTCACTTGTGTTCACACCCATCTATACACAATACCCTATAATGACAGTGAAAACATGCTTACTTGTTTGTGTGCAAATATATTGAAAATGAAATGCAGAAATATCTCATTTGAATAGGTATTCACACCCCTGAATCTGTACTTAGCACCTTTGGCAATGATTACAGCTGTGAGTATTTCTGTGTAAGTCTCTAAGAGCTTTCCACACCTGGATTTTGCAACATTGGCCCATTTATCTTTTCCAAATTCTTCAAGCGCTATCAAATTGGTTGTTGATCATTGCTAGACAACCATTTTCAGGTCTAGCCATAGATTTTTAAGTAGATTTGTCAAAACTGTAACTCAACCACTCAACTCCAATGTAGATTTGGCCTTGTGTTTTATTGTCCTGCTGAAAGGTGAATTCTGTACCAGGTTTTCCTCTTGGATTTTGCCTGTGCTTAGCTCCATTTCTTTTTTATCCTGAAAAACTCTCCAGTCCTTAATTATTACAAGCATACCCATAACCTGATGCAGCCACCACTATGCTTTAAAATATGGAGAGGGTTTTCAGTAATGTGTTGTATTGGATTTGCCCCAAACAAAACACTTTCTATTGAGGACAAACATATAAATGCTTGCCACATTTTTGCAGTATTACTTTAGTGCCTTGTTGCAAAC
Source organism: Oncorhynchus masou masou (assembly GCF_036934945.1). Lineage (NCBI taxonomy): Eukaryota > Metazoa > Chordata > Actinopteri > Salmoniformes > Salmonidae > Oncorhynchus > Oncorhynchus masou. The sequence continues at coordinate 31,473,447 of NC_088214.1, read as the reverse complement.
AGGTTGCATGTTTTGTAATATTGTTATTCTGGTGAGGCTTCCTTTTCACTCTGTCAATTAGGTTAGTATTGTGGAGTAACTATAATGTTGTTGATCCTTCCTCAGTTTTCTCCTATCACAACCATTAAACTCTGTAACTGTTTAAAGTCAACATTGGCGTCATGGTGAAATCCCTGAGCGATTTCCTTCCTCTCTGGCCACTAAGTTAGGAAGGACACCTGTATCTTTGTAGTGACTGGGTGTATTTATACACCATCCAAAGCGTAATTGACAACTTAACCATGCTCAAAAGGATGATCACTGTCTGATTTTTTTTTTACCCATCTACCAATAAGTGGCCTTCTTTATGTGGCATTGGAAAACCTCCCTGGTCTTTGTGGTTGAATCTGTGTAGAATTCGCTGCTCGACTGAGAGACCATACAAACTGTATGTGTGTGGTACAGAGATAGTCATTAAAACTCATGTTAAACACTGTAATTGCACACAGTGAGTCCATGTAACTTATTATGTGATTTAATACGTTTTACTCCCGAACTTATTTAAGCTTAAACTTATTGACTAAAGACATTACAGCTTTTATTTTTTTAAATTAATTAGTAAAAATTACAAAACATAAATTCACGTTGACGTTATGGGGTATTGTGTGTGCCAGTGATGACAAAAATCTCAATTTAAGCTCATCACCTTGCACTTTCACCACCCTGTGATGTTCATCATCATTTACTTAACCTGGAGCCTAATAAACTGTATGCTTTTCCAAACCAGTCATAATGGGAGGACCACACAACATGTGTGACTCCATGCGTAACTCCATGTTTACTTCCATATGATTGTTATTATATCCATACTTGCTCATAAAAGCATTTCCACAGACATTTCTGGCATAATTAATTTTATCACCACAAAAAGATCCCATTTTGTTTTGTCGACATTTGAAAAGTTGACCTAAATTGTTCTGTTTCGGGCCTCTCCCCCCCCCCCCCCCGGGTTACCAGCACCATCTGGCAAGTGTCTTCACTGACATTTTCAACCTCTTCCTGACTGAGTCTGTAATACCTACATGTTTCAAACAGACTACTATAGTCCCTGTGCACAAAAAAGCGAAGGTAAACTGCCTAAATGATTACCGCCCAGTAGCACTCACGTCAGTAGCCATGAAATGCTTTGAAAGGCTGGTCAAGGCTCACGGAAACCCTAGATCCACTTCAATGTTATTGTTCATTTTTTATTTAAAAAAAAACTTTATTTAGTAAATATTTTCTTACTCTTCTTGAACTGCACTGTTGGTTAAGGGCTTGTAAGTAAGCATTTCACGGTAAGGTCTACACTTGTTGTATTTGGTGCATGTGACAAAGTTTGATTTCATTTGAATTCGCATACCGCCCCAACAGATCCACAGATGACACAATCTCAATCGTGCTCCACATTGCCCTTTTCCACCTGGACAAAAGGAACACCAATGTGAGAATGCTGTTCATTGACTACAGCTCTGTGTTCAACACCACAGAACCCACAAAGCTCATCACTAAGCTAAGAACCCTGGGACTTAACACTTCCGTCTGCAACTGGATCCTGGACTTCCTGACGGGCCGCCCCCAGGTGGTAAGGGTAGGCAACAGCCCATCTGCCACGCTGATCCTCAACACAGGGGCCCCTCAGGGGTGCATGCTTAGTCCTCTCCTGTACTCCCTGTTCACCCACGACTGCATGGCCAAGCATGACTCCAACACCATCATTAAGTTTGCTGACAACACAACAGTGGTAGGCCTGATCACCGACAACGATGAGACAGCCTATAGGCAGGAGGTCAGAGTGCCAGGACAACAACCTCTCCCTCATTGTGAGCAAGACAAAGGAGCTGATTGTGGACTATTGGAAAAGGAGGGCCGAACAGGCTCCCATTAACATCGATGGGGCTGAAGTGGAGTGGGTCGAGAGTTTCAAGTTCCTTGGTGTCCACATCACCAACAAACTATCATTTTCCAAACACACAAAGACAGTCATGAAGAGGGCACGACAACATCTTTTCCCCCCTCAGGAGACGGAAAAGATTTGGCACAGGTTTCACCGGACCGATGACACTCTCCTCAAAACACCTGCGCTGCAGCATACTCCTAGCCAACATCTCTCTCCAATATCCCTCCTCAAACTGCTCCATCAACTCCCAGACGGTCTCTGGCTCTCTCCTCGGCTCGGCCGACCGCCCCTTGTGCCCCTCCCCCCCCAAAAACGTGGGGTTGCCCTTGGTCTGTTTGTGGTCAGCGGACCCCGGCGTCGTCGCTGTCCTCCTTTACTCCTCGGAGACTCCCGCCAAGGAAGGGTCTCGCATCCACCTAGTATCTCTGCCCATGACCAACTCTCCTTCACCTCCTGGGCACGCTGCTTGGCCCTGACTAGGGGGGATATTCTGTCACGACCGTCGTATGAACAATTGGACCAAGGCGCAGCGTGAGTAGAGTTCCACATTTTATTGATAGTGACATTCCAAAACAGCAAAGATATAATGATCGTGAAATACGTAGCGCACATAGGCACTCATACAAAACAGTATGCCACAAAGCAGGTAGGAAAATCACACTAAGTATGATCCCCAATTAGAGGTAAAGATTATCAGCTGCCTCCAATTGGGAACCATACACACACCAACATAGAAATATAATACCTAGAAACCCCCCTAGTATATAGTTGTGACAGACCTATATACTAGGTGGTGTCAGAGGAAGGCCCCCAATTTTTTAAAAGACTACACCTGTTGTATTTGGTGCATGTGACAAATAAAATTTGATTTGTCAATACCTAAGCCTAGCATCACTGAGACCAGGAGACCACACTGTCTGTGCTGAGCCCAGCAACATCCTAGTTGTGAATGAATAAACACATATTAGACAAAGAAGAAAATCACTGAATAAATGCCTTATATATTAGCATTGGCTTATAATACCTTAAAACAGCCTAACTACAAATTAGTGCCTGTCACATGTGCGTGTATAGATAGCTATTGACTTATGTGTACTAAAAGCCAATCTAAGGACTTTTTAGGCTATGGCAAGTTAGTACCTGTCACGTGTTCCTCAAATCCCCCCTTCCCTGATTAAGTGGTAATAGCCCGCTATTTCATACGATATAGAGCAAAAATATTAACTCCCCACAAAAAAAATAAAGCGAGTTTAATTGACTCCAACCTAAATGTATGTAAACTTTCGACTTCAACTGTTTCTATAATTTCGACCAGCCCACCCAACTAAAAGATGGTTCAACCCATCTGGCACTTGCCAGATGGCCAATCTGCCCCTTCACATACCCTTTAAACCCCCTATACTCATTTGAGGCCCCTCTTTTAATGTCACTGAGGTCTCTTCTTCTTCTTGGGAGATAAACTAATTGGCAACTTGGCATTGTTATACGTAACCCTAAGTATAATGGGATGTTAATCGTGTAATTAACTCAAGAACCTCACCTGTGTCCAAACACCTGCTTTTCTATATACTTTGTACCCCTCAAGTGGTTCCTTGATTTGTGTGTAAGACATCAAATGAAAACTGTCTCTGGAGTGATGCTCCTATCTTCCTCTTGTTCCGAATTGGTTTGCCATCTCTATGTACTTGTTTATCTTATGCCTTAAATCCACAAATATTCAGATATTTAAAAGTACAATCTTTTTACAATTACCATGTTTGAGAATGTCTCCTTATGTATTTTAAATGATAGAGTGTTTGCTGTGTACACAGCAACAAGCTGTATATTACTTTGGCTCCTTGGACTTTATTCTAATGTCCCACTGTTATCAAACTTTTATTGGTAGAACTTGCTCTGAATTTGAACTAATGCTTATTGTTTTAATTTGTGTGTCATATTGTTTTCATTCATTTGAATGTCTTACTGTTTTCATTTACTTGAGCTATATCACTGCGAATGAGTCACAGAAGATGCCATTTGAGGGATGGTTTTGTAAATGGTGTATGTGTCAGTGTGATCACGATGATTGACTCACCTGATCTGAGATTGTTTTACCATTTGTATTACCTTGGTTGACTTTTATTTTTCTGGTCATTAGTTTCAGAGAGAGGGAGGGATGTCAGTCAACTCAAACCACCTAACCGTTCTCAATTCCCACCTTTCTCAGCTGTTTCTTCAAAGTCTGTACATTAGGTCTTCTACATATTAAAGGTTCTCTATCTGAAGATCACACCAAAGCAGGATGCTGCAATAACAGATGTGATTATGTATTATTGCATGAGAGAGAGAACCTGTGCCACAGAATGATGTGGAGAGAGAGAGAGAGAGAGAATGGAATGAGAGAGATGAATGGAATGAGAGAGAGAGGAATGGAATGAGAGAGAGAGCAATGGAATGAGAGAGAGAGCGATGGAATGAGAGAGAGAGCGATGGAATGAGAGAGAGAGCGATGGAATGAGAGAGAGAGCGATGGAATGAGAGAGAGAGCGATGGAATGAGAGAGAGAGCGATGGAATGAGAGAGAGAGCGATGGAATGAGAGAGAGAGCGATGGAATGAGAGAGAGAGCGATGGAATGAGAGAGAGAGCGATGGAATGAGAGAGAGAGCGATGGAATGAGAGAGCGAGCGATGGAATGAGAGAGAGCGAGCGATGGAATGAGAGAGAGAGAGCGATGGAATGAGAGAGAGAGAGCGATGGAATGAGAGAGAGAGAGAGCGATGGAATGAGAGAGAGAGAGAGAGAGATGGAATGAGAGCGAGAGAGAGAGATGGAATGAGAGCGAGAGAGAGAGATGGAATGAGAGAGAGAGAGAGCGATGGAATGAGAGAGAGAGAGAGCGATGGAATGAGAGCGATGGAGAGAGAGAGAGAGAGCGATGGAATGAGAGAGAGAGAGAGCGATGGAATGAGAGAGAGTGAGCGAGCGTGGAATGAGAGAGAGCGAGCGAGCGTGGAATGAGAGAGAGCAAGAGATGGAATGAGAGATTGAATGAGAGAGCGAGAGATGGAATGAAAGAGAGGGAGAGCGAGAGATGGAATGTGAGAGAGTGATTCATGCTAGAAAGGTAGATCTAATGTTTGGGATTTCCTGGAACAAATGCTGTCAGTTGGGATTCTCTGTAAATGTCCTCATAGTATACATGCAGTAGGCCTACTGTTATTACTTCCTGAATTATAACAGAAGGCATATATTGGCATTTCATTTGGCACATTCATTCTGCTGTTCATTGCTTTTCAAGGCTTAAAAATCCTCCTTTAACCTGTCTCCTCCCTTTCATTTACACTGATTGAAGTGGATTTAACAAGTGACATCAGAAGGGATCATAGCTTTCACCTGGATTTACCAAGTCAGTGCATTCGGAAAGTATTCAGACCCCTTGACCTTTTCCACATTTTGTTAAGTTAAAGCCTTATTCTAAAATGTATTAAATAGTTTTCCCCCCTCATCAATCTATACACAAATCCCATAATGTCAAAGCAAAAACTGGATTTACAAGTTTTAGCAAATGTATTAAAAATAAAAAACTGATATCACATTTACATAAGTATTCAAATCCTTCATCAGTAATTTGTTGAAGCACCTTTGGCAGCGATTACAGCCTCGAGTCTTCTTGGGTATGACACTACACATCCCAACAGCATGAGGCTGCCACCACCGTACCAGATTTCCTCCAGGCATTCTGGCCAAAGTTCAATCGTGGTTTCATCAGATGCAAGAATCTTGTTTCTCATGGTCTGAGAGTCCTTTAGGTGCCTTTTGGCAAACTCAAATCGGGCTGTCATGTGCCTTTTACTGAGGAGGGGTTTCTGTCTGGCCACTCTACCATAAAGGCCTGATTTGTGGAGTGCTGCGGAGATGGTTGTCCTTCTGGAAGGTTCTCCCATCTCCACAGAGGAACTCTGGAGCTCTGCCAGAGTGACCATCGGGTCCTTGGTCACCTCTCTGACCAAGACCCTTCTCCCAATTGCTCAGTTTTCCGGGTGGCCAGCTCTAGGAAGCGTCTTTGTGGTTCCAAACTTCTTCCACAGGTGGACCCCAATCAAGTTGAAGAAACATCTCAAGGATGATCAATGGAAACAGGATGCACCTGAGCTCAATGTTGAGCCTCATAGCAAAGGGTCTGAATACTTATGTAAATAAGATATTTATTTTTTAAATAAATTTGTAAAACATCTAAAAACCTGTTTTTGCTTCTTCATTATGGGGTATTGTGTGTAGATTGATGTGGAAACAAATTAATTTAATACATTTTAGAATAAGGCTGTAACGTAACAAAATTTAGGAAAAGTCAAGAGGTCTGAATGCTTTGCGAATGCACTGTATGTCATGGAAAGAGCAGGTGTTCTTAATGTTTTGTATACTCAGTGGGTATTGTTGTGTGCGCTCAATGATGTGCTGGCTGCGCTCTCTGCACGTGCGCTTCTCCTTGACGTCAGCTAGGAGGGGCCAAAGCGGTTTCTGTTGTGTTCTTAGTGCTGATCATCGTAGTGAGGCTGACTGCAGGAGCTGAGACCCAAGGAGCTACTGCCTGAAACGCCCTGCATCCTCCCCTACCTTCCATCTCCATCTCTCTCTCTATCCTGCATGTGAAGCATGGATTCGATTTACATTTTTCTCGTCCTACTTGTTTCCCAAACCTATTTTCTAGCCTCTGCAGACAGGAAATTTGGTGAGTAGCCTACATCTATTTATCTGTGATTATGAAGGATCATAATGTTCCCACAGCTGCGAGGAGACGCACATATGGTTATTTTGGGTCTCTGTCAATATTTTATTAGGCAGTCTGGAAAGGCACTGAATTGCCTACGACTGCAGCTCTTGTTTGTTGGAAGATATAACGGCTATATCTATAATGGGGGCAATTCGGTGTAATAAAGCCTAATGACAAGAAAAATGTGCAAGAAATTTAGGCTATAATGTAGGCCTATATTATTGTTTACACCTGTTGTTTACATATACGTTTTTAACATGTGCAGGCCAGCACACCTAAAGTGTTACTACTCTTAAATTATTACTATTTTAATAGCCACTGGGTAGCCTAACAGTTTTCTTATTGGAATAAATGCCATTATTTAGGATACAGTATAACCTTTTTTTCAGGGAGAAATCGCAGAGAATCACTGTAGGCCATCAGGATGTTTGATGTCTTTCTCTCACTAAAATGGTGAGGGTCAGGGAAAAGTCTTTTTCAATGTTGGGTGCGGGACCGAGGTAAAATTCGTTTTATATTTTATTTAAGGTGGATATTCGGTTTTCTCTTGTCAATAGCTATTGAACCAAGCATTCCATCACTTTGAAGATGCTATATTCTGAATCAGGGGTGGATGGAGAGCAATCCACACTTTATTATTTATTTGTAAAAGATTTTGGGTTGTAATCGTCAACAGTTTTTACACAAAGTGCGCATGACTATGAAGATGATATAATCTGAATCAAGGGAGAATGGAGAAGAACCATAGGTTTTTTGTTAATTGAAATTACAATATACATTTTTTTTCCGGCTTTCAAACTTCAATAGCTCTTACACGAAGTGTGCTGTGACTATGACAATGCTATATTCTGAATCAGGGGAGGACGGAGAAAAATACACGTTTTTGTTGAAGTAAAAAAATTCAATTTAAAAGCCATGTGTTTTTCTCCATCCTCCCCCGACTCAAGAGTATATCATTTTCAATGTCATGCCACGCTTTGTGTAAGTTATTGAAGATTTAAATATTTTATTAGGTGTGGATTGTTCTCCATCCACCCATGATTCAGAATATACCATCTTCATGTTCATGCATGCTTGGTTCAATAGCTATTGACAAGAGAGAAACCTATTTCCAGTACGAAACAAATTATACCTCTGAGAGCGGGCCACTTTATTATGTAACCTTGATAAGTGGCAGCAGCGCTGCTATGGTGACCAGGAAAATGGTAGCTATGCTGCTCATTGGGAGGAAAACCAAAACATTATTACTTTCTAAACTTTCCAAAACCTATTTGTTTGTAGCCATATCTATTATTATATAGATAGGCATTTTAAGAAGAGAGATGAAAATTAATCACATTGTAGAACACTTCCTCCTTTTAGTATTATATATGGGTATAGACTAATTGTTATCTATATTAAATGCTTTATCTATATTAAAGGCTATGTAATACAATACTCGTCCCATGGAAACCCTGTTTTTCATATCAAACAGTATCTAATGATTATTCCATTAGCATGTTTGATAGTGATGTGGAAAAGTTCATCTAAGGCCTCTGTGTGGTGATTTACTTCCGTTTTCAGTCGTTTGCTGTTCAATGTGATGTTGTAGCCTCATAACGTTTTCTAATTGCATTTGCAATAACTCCATCATTCAGGTGGAGAAGGTCAATTAGCTGCCATTAATGCCGTGTGTGTTTTCCCATCGACTTCACTGACTTACCCTTGTTTGACGCACACCAGAATTGAGGGAATTGTTCTGCATGCTAATAGTACAGCAATAGCATACGGTGTACAGTGTCTGAACAGGTGTCAAGACATGTACACAATGCCATGGACTAATGTGTAACACGTACCGTGACGCTGCTTTTACACCTATGCAGTACCTCTATTATTACTCTAGTAATGTTGTATAAACATGTTGTCGCCATGGAGCATAGTAATTGCTGTATTACTACACAGGGATAAGAGCAAGTTACATAAAGTGTCACCAGCTCACTCTGACTGCTCGACCTCCTCAATAGCATTTTCTCTATATTATGTACTATATTGTACAATACGCTGCCTTGCATGTCTCACTCAGCTTTGACCTTATTGATATTGGATGTACTGTAGGGCCGGTATCCCAGACACAGATTAGGTTTAGTCCTGGCCTTAAAATCCCTTTCAATGGACAATCTCTATTGAAGTGTGCCTTTTAGTCTGGGACTAGGCTTAATCTGTGTTGGGAAACCCCCCTGTAATGTTTAGGCCAAGCAGAATGTTATTCTTGGTTGCAATTAGTGGAGTGTATTGATGGTCTCCCACCACATTCAGAAGTGATGCTGTCAAGGTTTAACATTTCATTTTCCTCTGTTGTGTCTTGGCACAGCGTACAGGCTTGTGTAAATTGTAGATTTGTAGATTATTGGTAAGGTGAGGGACAATATTAGCCTTTCTAATGAGGCGACTAAGATGTTTAGATCTTTCCTGACCCATATGAGGATGTGGATAGGGCATTAGCTTTGATTCCCCTGTAGCTACTAGCTAGTATCCTTTGACAACAGTCAAATCTGTTACGCTCTTGTTTCTGCTGCAACTGAGCCCCTACTATGACTATATACTCGAGCCCACATTGCCTGTGTCAGATTTTGTATCATGTGGTTGAGTGACTGCTGTCACTAACAGCTGATGAAGCTTCAGTCACTGACTGCAACCCAAATCACCTGTGTGCCATCTTTAAGTTCACATGAACTTCAGTGTAGGCTTCAGATAGTATCCCTCTGTTTTCTTCAGTTTCATGCCAAGTGAACACGACCTTGCTGTAAGAACACAGTCACCTTGTTCTTGTTGTGCTGCTACACACAATGTTATCTCACTGTGTTGTGTTCACTTCCTCTGAGGCCAGACAGACGACTCAATTTGAAGGCAGCTAGCTATGGGCTCAGAGAGGAAAGAACGACGAGTTATTTACAAGCTCTTGTGTTTATTTTTGGATGCCTGGCCTCGACTGTCTGAGTCACTTTTACTTCCCGTGTCAGTTGATCAAAAGCATTTCTACATTGGCTGTAGTGTCACTTATGTTCGGCTGCTGGTTTACAATCAGATGAAGAGACCTAGTGGCGAACTAAAGAGCCGCATTGCACTTAAGTTGTCGTGTTGCTTTTTTAAGTCATTTGTTTCTTCTTGGGTTGGTTGCTCAAGTTGAAAGCATACTTGGATCAATTCCCCAACGACAGCAGGGAGAAAGAACAGGCATCGTTATCATCCCCACTGTGTCCATAGTGACTGGGAACAAACAGCCTATAGAGATTGAATTTGTCTGATAATTTACAGGATTGAACTGTGAGGTGAAAAACAATCAAGTTGACAGTGTGTAACTTTCAAAGTGTCAATTTAGAGGAGGACACAGATAGTGGTTTGGAATTTCAGTCCCAATATTTGCTTCATTGTTTGTGGACCTTTCCAGAACTACCCTGGAAATAACAGTTTCAATCAGGTGTGCTCACACACAGCTCCTTAAATTGATAGTAATCTCTCTGTTTGTGCTGCCTGACTAACTGCCCCCTGTTCCTCTCATCCCCTCCTCTCACTTCCTGAGACTGACTGCCTGACTCAAAGCTCCAGCATTGATTCACGAGACTGAAGCTCTTCACTCAATCCTCTGAAGTCTCAGCCTGTATTCAATGTTCACTGCTCTTGCAACACACCACTACTCTAGCAGGTCTATTGCAATAGGTAAGGCCATTTTCATATTGCTCAGATTGTTCTGCAGCTTCAATATTTCATGAGGAGAGGCTGTTGTGATGGGGTCATGCCAGGCTATGTCCTCCTGTCCATGTAGTTTCCCTGTATACACTGCAGCCAGGTGATGTCAGCCTCGATAGTCATCAGTCATGCCCCAATGCAACTGAACAATCAGCATGAATTAAAGATGTTAATACATGTTGCTATGGAAACCGGCGCACAGGCATGTGTGAGATGACCTTTTCCGAGTGCCAGGCGGGCTAGTGATTGCAATATTTGATTTCGTTTTCCTGTTTAGTAAGTGTTTCTAGTCAGGCCGCTGGCTTACAGAGCAGAGAGATACTGACCCTCAACCAAACTATAAACCTACTGGGAGATGACTAACTGCTGGCTTTTTGTGGCTTGTTGAAGTCTAAAAGTTATTTGGGGTGACTGACTCAATTTCCATAAAGTTAAGAACTAAAGAATGTCTAACTAACAGTTACTGAGAGGAATGTGTTGTGTGACCAATTTGAATGTAGGCTACTGTCATTCAAAAAGCATGGGTGCAGCCATCATTGGAATGTTTCCAACAGGCGTGACACTAAGGTATGACTTTTCATAAAGTAACCTCTGAACATGTCTCGTTTTTAGTTTTCCGTTGCAAAACGTTTTGCTACGGTGTACCGGTGCCGTAATGAATACATCCCTGAGCTCTGTCCTTCAGTAACAGGTATCTGTTCGGAACATGCAGATTGTAGCGTGGAAAATGGACTGTGTCCCAAATGGCACCCTATTCCCTATGATATAGTGCACTACTTTTGACCAAAGTAGTGCACTTTAAAGGGAGTAGGGTGCCATTTGGGAAGTGGACTTGGACTCTTGTTTGTTAGAGAGATAACAGATTAAAATTGTTATGCTGCATGGCAGCACTAAATCCAGGGTAACGACAGTGCTCTTTGCACACAGGGTGGAGTTGATTGAAAAATCCATTCCCATGTCCAGTTCTTATTTGTCTCGTGTGCCACCCACCACCTATTTAAGACTGCATTCATAATGGCCATGAAACCCACAGAGTAAGGCTCAGAGGGACACAAATGACAGATCAGGTTCAAAATACCATTCAGCAGATTAAAATCCATTCAGCTGTTGATTTCAAAATGACTAAAAAAATAGGATGAAACATGACTGTCTCTGAAATATTGTACAGCAACGTCTTCAGAGCCAAAATAGGGCCATGTTGAATACAAGAGAAAATGTTAGAGGAACATGGTTTGTAAACAAGGGCACACCTCAGGGAAAAGGATGGCCACTATTATTCATTCACTTTACAATAAGGGGTGGACAAGAATGACTCAAACTAAATGTCTAGTGACAAATATGGAGAAGGGTAGGATGTTGTTCAGTGGTGTAATTTTGCAATTAATGGATCCCCATTAGCTAACGCCGTAACGCTAGCCAATCTTCCTGGGGTCCAACACCAATTAACAAGACATTACAAACAACCACAATCAAGACTTCAAACATTCAACAAGTAGACAATACAGGTAATTAAAATACCTGACAGGAAACACATTTAACATTCAGTTGATGCTTTCTATTTGTTGTCCAGTCATTACGGTCTATCACATTAGATGTTCTTTCTATTTCCTGTCCAGTCATACGGTCTATCACATTAGATGTTCTTTCTATTTGTTGTCCAGTCATATGGTCTATCACATTAGATGTTCTTTCTATTTCCTGTCCAGTCATACGGTCTATCACATTAGATGTTCTTTCTATTTCCTGTCCAGTCATACGGTCTATCACATTAGATGTTCTTTCTATTTGTTGTCCAGTCATATGGTCTATCACATTAGATGTTCTTTCTATTTGTTGTCCAGTCATATGGTCTATCACATTAGATGTTCTTTCTATTTCCTGTCCAGTCATATGGTCTATCACATTAGATGTTCTTCATTTTTTTTCTTGAAGGTGGATTTACTTTATGCCTGAAAAATATGGCTTGGTAAAAAAGTTCCATTCAGCTATAGCTCTATATAAAACTGTAGATTTAAGTCGATTCGTCCTTGGATTGAGTTGTTTTAGCTGCCCTGAATTTGCCTGTCTGGTTTGGTGGTTATGCGTGTTGCAAAGTATGTACTAGTTGGACTGAAAAATACATTTTTTTAATAAAAAAAAAATATATAACATTCCCAAAGAGAACCAGAAGACTGGATAGTAATTTGTTTTTAACATGAATCCATGAGAGATTCTGATGCATTTGATTAATATCCATTCAGTTAGTGTAGTGGATGGAGTACTCAGGTATATGTCAGATACCCACTTGTTTTTCGAAGGGCATTGAGTATACTCACTTCTTAATCCCCACGATGAGTGTCAAAGTAGTGTGGTGGAGATATAAACTGTATCAATTAATAAGGCTGATGGAATAGATCTTCCCGATTTAGGCGCAGGTCGGCCTACGGCAATATTTGGAAGTCTTTGGAAAAGAATTGCCTCCACGTTTCTATAGTGAGATTTTGGCTATAAGCAACTTTGAAGCAAGGTACGACATGCAGGTTTCAAACAATTAAGGAACAGGAAAAATATAGCGATGCTTATGAAAGGTCTAACTGTTGTCTTCTGGTAGATGGAAAGGCTCTCAAACATTCTCTATTAAATGTTAACTAGCTACATATAATGATGTACGGTGAGAATCGAGAAGCTAGTTCAGGGAGTGAATACCTTTTAATAAATAAACGAACACAACAAGAAACGCGAACAGCTCACCAACATGACAGAGAAACGGGAACAATGACGACTGGGGAAGAAACCAAAGGGAGTGACATATAAAGGGCAGGTAATCAAGGAGGTGATGGAGTTCAGGTGAGTGTCATTATGTGCAGATGCGCGTAATGCTGGCGACAAGTGTGCGCCATAACGAGCAGCCTGGTGACCTAGAGGCCGGAGAGGGAGCACACGTGACAGTATCCCCTCCCCGGCACGCGGCTCTAGCCGCAGGACGCCGACCAAGATGATGATCCCAGGGATCAGGAGCGGACTTGTCACCTCTGCTAAGGTGAGGGAACCTGTTCATCCGCGTTCGGCTCCAGTCACAGGATGCCAACCACAGGGACGATCCCAGGGATCCGGTGAGGACCGGTCGCCTCCGCTGAGGCGCAGAAACCTGACAACCGGCTGAGCAGTGAGAACCCGATGAGCTGGCTGAGACCTACCTGGTGGCCTCAGTTGAGGCATGGGAGCCTATCAAACCCGCTGAGGCATGGTGAGCCTATCAAACCCGCTGAGGCATGGTGAGCCTATCAAACCCGCTGAGGCATGGTGAGCCTATGAAACCCGCTGAGGCATGGTGAGCCTATGAAACCCGCTGAGGCATGGTGAGCCTATGAAACCCGCTGAGGCATGGTGAGCCTATGAAACCCGCTGAGGCATGGTGAGCCTATGAAACCCGCTGAGGCATGGTGAGCCTATGAAACCCGCTGAGGCATGGTGAGCCTATGAAACCCGCTGAGGCATGGTGAGCCTATGAAACCCGCTGAGGCATGGTGAGCCTATCAAATCAAATTTATTTATATAGCCCTTCGTACATCAGCTGATATCTCAAAGTGCTGTACAGAAACCCAGCCTAAAACCCCAAACAGCAAGCAATGCAGGTGTAGAAGCACGGTGGCTAGGAAAAACTCCCTAGAAAGGCCAAAACCTAGGAAGAAACCAAGAGAGGAACCAGGCTATGTGGGGTGGCCAGTCCTCTTCTGGCTGTGCCGGGTGGAGATTATAACAGAACATGGCTAAGATGTTCAAATGTTCATAAATGACCAGCATGGTCAAATAATAATAATCACAGGCAGAACAGTTGAAACTGGAGCAGCAGCATGGCCAGGTGGACTGGGGACAGCAAGGAGTCATCCTGTCAGGTAGTCCTGAGGTATGGTCCTAGGGCTCAGGTCCTCTGAGAGAGAGAAAGAAAGAGAGAATTAGAGAGAGCATACTTAAATTCACACAGGACACCGGATAGGACAGGAGAAGTACTCCAGATATAACAAACTGACCCTAACTCCCCGACACATAAACTACTGCAGCATAAATACTGGAGGCTGAGACAGGAGGGGTCAGGAGACACTGTGGCCCCATCCGATGACACCCACAGACAGGGCCAAACAGGAAGGATATAACCCCACCCACTTTGCCAAAGCACAGCCCCCACACCACTAGAGGGATATCTTCAACCACCAACTTACCATCCTGAGACAAGGCCGAGTATAGCCCACAAAGATCTCCGCCACGACACAACCCAAGGGGGATCTCCGCCACGACACAACCCGTTACGCACATCTGTAGGCTCCCGCTGAGGCATGGGAGCCTACAAACTCGCTGAGGCATGAGAACCTACAAACTTGCTGAGGCCTCCCAGGTCGTTCCGACTCCAACACCCGGACCCAACATCACCTCCAACACAAAAACTAACAAAAAAAAACACTCCCTGATGCTTCCCTTTGAGTCGTCATTCTGTAACGATGTACTCTGAGAGTCAGGAAGCAAGTTCAGGGAGTGAATACGTTTAATAAATAAACGCACACAACAAGAAACACGAACAGTGCACCAACATGACACAGAAACAAGAACAATGACGACTGGAGAGGAAACCAAAGGGAGTGACATATAAAGGGCAGGTAATCAAGGAGGTAATGGAGTTCAGGTGAGTGTCATTATGCGAAGATGTGCGTAACGCTGGTGACAGGCGTGCGCCATATCGAGCAGCCTGGTGACCTAGAGGCCGGAGAGGGAGCACACGTGCCACTCCAAAGTAGCCTATGACTACCTGGCAGAACGATATGATAATTATTTTCATCAATCCACTGGCTACAGGAACACTGCTAACCAAACAACAGTGCTAGATGCCTGTGCACTGGAATTAAAGGGTAACTACACTCAAAAAGGCACATTTCTTAGAATTTTTTTCTTCCCTCTCTCTCTCTCTCTCTCTCTCTCTCTCTCTCTTGCTCTCTCTCTCTCTCTCTCGCTCTCTCTCCTGAGTCTTATGATGGTTGATAGTCAGTGAGTGTAGCCTACATATTGTAATCAAGGTAAGTTTTTATCAGTTACCGCATGACTGTAATGTGCATAATATGACATAGGCTACATTTTAAAAAGCTAGCTGTGTTGGTTGGATAATAAACATCATCTTTGATCTCTTGATCAGTCTTTGTATATTCCGTAGGTGTGGCCAGGCTCTCTCAGTCTTCAACGATTATTTAAACAAATGTTATGTCAGTCGCGGGACACAGACTTTATAGACAATAGACACAGTAGAGATGGGGGTTTGAGCTGAAGTTTGTCTGAAAATGTCTAGTTTGCCCGACTAGTGCTACCCAGAGTTAGTTGCTCTTTGACACTTTTCCTCAAAGTTAATGGGAATAAAAGGATGAATTTCAGGAGGCAGTACTTTGATTAATAACGGTCAGTTAGCTGGGATGAGCTCTTCAGTGCTCCTTGATGATACCAATAAACAAGAGATGTTTAACTGTCTAATACACAGAGATCTCATTTTCCAGATGGTCAAACTTGATTAATTTGCCAGTAAAGATCAAATCACAGACAGCTCGTGTGGAAAAACACCCACCGTGTTGTTATTGATTCATTTGTCAGAATGACTTTTTTATATTACCGTGGTTTTAGTAGTTACATCCTTCAATGTGTTGTGGCTGTATAAAACACATATTGGTTACACTTTACTTAGTGGTGATATGTAGCATTAAAAAAAACTTCAGAAATGCTTTATATGCACGTCATAGAGGCATAACGCTCTACATATCAGCACTAAAGTGTTCAGGTTATAACTTAGCCTCACATTCAACTCCAGGTCTCCCTGAGTTTCCCCCAAGGTTGCTTCTGTGCTCATCAGGTTGATCGGTATGCCAGCTCTCCTCCTCGTGTTAGTTTAGGTGCTGTCTTCTTCTTCAGCAGCCCACTCACATACACAGGAAGGAGCGGAGTAGAGCTGACTCCTTCGTCAGTAGCAGGCCCAAAATAAAAAGGAGTGTGAGTCTCTCTGTCTTGTGTGCATGTAGCCATACTGACTAAGAGAGTACAGTATGTGTAGCTCTTCTTAGTCATACAAGTACACCCGGAATCTCCATTCACACGCCACTTCAAAAGAGCACTATTATTCAATACTTTAAAAACATTTCCGTACTTAAAAAAAAAATCAATTTCAAACACACATACTCTAATTTTAGTGAGTGTTGCTGGCGTGTGTGTAATGGATTCACAGCAGCACAAAGGCTGTAGAAACACCAACTACAGAAGGTGGTGACTTACTGTATGTATGATGCACATCGTGTCTTCACTCTTCATAATGTCAGAGAGCCATACCTCCCTGCCTGGGGTGTCTTATGTGCACTATGGAGTGTGCTACCAGTGGTGGTGGGGTGCTGCTGCAGTATGACAGCAATAAGACACATTATCTGCATCCCAAATGGCACCCTAATCCCACAGGGCTCTGGTCAAGAGTAGCGCACTACATAGGGAATAGGGTGCTATTTGGGACACAACCTTAGAATGCCAGCAGCCCCACACCACACTAAACAAACAAAAATATGTGAAAATATGTGTTCAGGAAGCACTTGGGAGAAAAGCAGTCCTAAAAACCTAGAGATAACAAACAAACTATTTATATCAACTCAAGAAACTGCAACATTGAGGAAAGTGGACCCGCCCACATCCCATTCCCATGTCATACAGTTACCCCCTCTTTCCCCTCTCCTCTTTCCTCCTCCCCTTTCCCCCTCTCCCCTTCTCTCCTTTCCCTCTCCCCCCTCCTCCTTCACTCCACCCCTCCTTTACAGGTGTAAAGATTTGTCTGAAACAGCCTGAAGTCTGTATATTGCCAGATTTCTGCTAAGAAGACATTTAAAATACTCCTCCACTGGAGTGCTGTACTAAACTATCCTACGCCTTGACCTCCTTCTCCCCTCTCTCTCCAGATTAAATTCTATGACTAGTGAGGTCCAGCCACCCGACAACCTGCCCGCTCGACGCCATCCTCTCCTCCCTTCTGGAGACCTTCTCCCATTTCTCACTTCACTCATCTATGACCACTGGCTGCGACCCTCTGACTTCAAAAAGGCCGGAGTCGCTCCCCTCCTTAAGAAACTAACACTTGACTCCTCTGATGTCAAAAACTACAGACCGGTATCTCTTCTTTCTATTCTTTCTAAAACACGTGAGTGTGCTGTCTCTGACCAACTCTCTAAGAACAATCATCTTGACCCTAACCAGTCAGGCTTCAAGACTGCTCTCCTCTGTGTCACGGAGGCTCTCTGCACTGCCAAAGCTGACTCTCTCCTCTGTTCTCATCCTCCTAGATCTATCCACTCCCTTCAACACCGTGAACCATCAGATCCTCCTCTCCACTCTCTCAGGGCATCTCAGGTTCTGCACTCTTGGATTACATCCTACCTGGCAGGTCGTTCCTTCCAGGTGACATGGAGAGTTTCTGTGTCTGCACCACGTACTCTCACAACCGGCCCACCACATCAAACTCAACCTCGACAAGACAGAGCTTGTCCAGGAAAGGCCTGCCCACTCCAAGACCTCTCCATCATTTTTGACAACCCGACGGCCCCCCTCCCAGAGTGCAAATAACCTTTGTGTGACCCTGGACTACACCCTGTTGTTCTCTGCAAACATCAAAGTAGTGACTCGCTCCTCCAGGTTGATGCTCTACAACATTCGTAGAGTACGACCCTACTTCACACAGGAAGCGGCGCAGGTCCTAATCCAGGCACTTGTCATCTCCCTTCTGGACCATTCGCAACTTGCTGTTGGCTGGGCTCCCGCTTGAGTCATCAAACCCCTGCAACTTATCCAGAACACTGCAGTCTGCCTGGTGATCAACCTTCCCAAGTTCTCTCATGTCACCGTGCTACTCCACACACTCCACTGACTTCCAGTCGAAGCTCGCTTCCACTACAAGACCATGGTACTTTCCTACGGAGAAGCAAGAAGAACTGCCCCTCCCTACCTTCAGGCTCTGCTCAAACCCTACACCCCAACCCGAGCACTCCATTTTGCCACCTCTGGTCCCTCGGCCCTCCCACCCTTATGGGAGGGTATCACCCACCCACTCAGCCCAGTCCAAGCTCTTCTCTGACATGACACCAATGCTTAATTTGTAAATCGGAAGGTCCCGGAACACATAGTGAGCGCGAAAGGTGGGGGGGTTGTTATCTAGGAGACTCCGAGGTACAGGAACACATTGAGAGAAAAAAGTGTCAAATACAACACAGCAGCGCAGCAGACAGAGTGAACAGCCAAGTAGCCTACTGTCTATGGTGGTGAAACGGACAGCACTCTCCGAGGTGCTGATTAATTCAAAGCATTTTAGACGTCACTGCAGTAGGCCCACATACTTGAGTATAGCTGCGGGGCTAACACAAGTCTGAATTTCTTATGGCCTCATTTTCTAGACAATCAATGTACAGCAACATTTTTAGACGACACTGCAGAACACCATCCATATGCATATGCACACATACTCCGCTGTGGGGCTTACAACGCCCCAATTTCACATCATTTTCAAGACATCAATGTAGCAGTAGAACAAATGTCACAATATCGGAATATAACTTCAAATAAAATAAATCAATGTAGACTAGAGCAGAACACACATATGGGAATATGTCGGCCTCCTGCCTTTGTGATAATATGAAGCACATATTCAGAATACCTTCACAGTACAGAACACATTTGTAAAGAAAAGAAAATGTCCTACCTTAGTTTTCAAAACATCCCACAATGACTCTCCTCATGTCAAATCCATTTAACTCCCGATAGTCAATTTCTTGCTCAAGGCCATGAGCGGGCCTGTGGCTGTGACGTTTAGCCTCCTTCTAAAGCAGTTCTGAAGACTCTGGCTGTAGTGTCTATATATTTTTTTTTTTTCATTTTGAGTGTTAACTATAACCTGGGTGTCTTCATTAGCCTTGTCTACAAGGCTTGCTGCCACCAAACGCGCCTTGTTTCGGGTATGTTCAAAAACTTTTTTTTTTTTAAATTTTTTTAACGTCTGATGCATAGGATGATAATTTACTGTACATTCCACCCACTCTTTTGCTATTTTAATCCCTCCAGTCATTTCTAGACCCAATCCCCATACCTCTTTTTGCATGTTCTACAGCTAATTTTAGAATTCTGCATGACAAACCAGCGGTTATATGTTTGCTTGTTATTGAACTGCAAATTGCTCCTGCTCCGAGCCGGTGGTGATGTTGAACTGGCTGGATTAGTAGCGCTGCGAGCTAAGACATCGCCATGAGGACCAGTTTGCCCCTCAATTCTCTCCTCCGGTACGGACAGTTCTCTGGCTCGTTCTGGGTTCGATCCACCATCTTTCGCTGGACTTTTGGACTTGAGAAATATTACCAAACTCTATTGTCTATTCTTATCCATTTTTATTTGGCTTTCCCGCGGTTCAAATTCAGTAGGCAGATGACTAGCCTAGGCTATGTAATGTGATTACTTAGGGACCTCTTCACTAGCTGACCACCACTACCAAGACCTGTGTCAAGATTAGTTATTTACCCCACCGGCCCTGCCCATAACCTCCATGTACAAATAAGAGAGCAGGTCTGGAAACCGTGTGGCAGGATAGGATGATTACACAAAAGGATCACCGCGCCTTTACATTATGGTCTTTCTAGGAGGCGGGAGAAATAACGAGGAGGCAACTTGATTTAATGATGATTGCTTTCATTTAAATACCTACAGTGTGAACTGTGAAACAATTAATAAATCATGCCCCGAGAGGTACCGGATGTATGCAAATTGGTGCCTAAACAAAGAAAGTAAAATCTGAGAGGTACCGGATTCTATTCCGGCAGGATCCAGTTTAAATTAAGCAGTGCGTGGTACCCCACGTAGTGAGGTGCGTACTGGCGACAGAGTAGTCAGGCGCAGGAGAGCAAAAACTGATTTACAACGGTGTCGTTTAATAACACATAAACCACCGTCAACAGAACAATACATAAAATGGGTCAAACAAAACCCGATAATCACCAGAATACCGTGCACAAACACTACATGAAAACAATTACGGAGAAGGGCAGAACAGAACAGAGGGTTACATTCACAACATGTAATTGATGGAATTGGAACCAGGTGTGATGGGAGACAAGACAAAACCAATGGAAAATGAAAAGTGGATCAGCGATGGCTGGAAGGTTGATGGCTGGAAGGTTGGTGACTTCGACCGCCGAACACGGAGGGGGACCAACTTCGGCGGAAGTCGTGACACCCCAACGTTGGAACCAGCATATCTCTAAAGCTAGGACAGCCGATTCCTTGCCCATCTTCCCGAAATAGTCTGAAACCCTACCTCCTCAAAAGGTATCTGGATAAGAGCTTCTGCTAAATGACTTAAATGTAAACACAGAAACAGCAGCCCCCAGCAGCCTGCTCCTCTGTGTTGATGGATCACCCTGGAACACTGTGTGTCCAAAATGGCACCCAATTCTCTATTTAGTGTATCACTTGTGCACTATGTAGGGAATAGGGTGCCATTTGGGCCATTTATGTTTTCCGACTGGCCTAAATGTTAACGTAGGATAATGGCCCCTTCTGTAGCTGTGAAACGCAGTGCTGCATGACGCTGTAATCCATGACACCCAGTCGACCACCCATGCAGGAAGGTGACTCACCACTGGGATATTGTTTTGTACATCTCAGCTCTTTTTCTAGACTTAGCTATCTATAGAAAGCTGAGATATACAGTACAATATGTAGGCAACTCTTGATGGGTCTTACGATACCCTGACATTATGAAGATGTATGATGGCACCTTTTACCTGATTAGAGAATCAAATCAAATCGTATTTGTCACTTGCGCCGAATACAACAGGTGTAGGTAGACCTTACCGTGAAATGCTTACATACAAGCCTTTAACCAACAATGCAGTTCAAGAAATAGAGTGAAGAAAAAAAAATAAAAAATTAATAAAAAAAGAAACACAAGAAAATGACATAATAGCGAGGCTATAGACAGGGGTACCTGTATCGAGTCAATGCGTGGGGGTACAGGTTGGTCCAGGTCATTTGTAAAGTGACTATGCATAGATAATAGACAGCAAGTAGCAGCAGTGTAAAAACAAAGGGGGGATCAATGTAAATAGTCCAGGTGGCCAATTGATTTATTGTTCAGCAGTCTTATGGCTTGGGGGTAGAAGCTGTTAAAGAGTCTTTTGATCCCAGACTTCGCGCTCCGGTACCGCTTGCCGTGCGATAGCAGTTTAGTCCCAGGTTCCTTAGCTTAGTGATGTGCTTTGTGGGTACTGGTGGTGTTGAATGCTGAGCTGTAGTCATTGAACAGCATTCTCACGTAGGTGTTCTTTTTGTCCAGGTGGGAAAGGGCCGTGTGGAGTGCGATTGAGATTGCGTCATCTGTGGATCTGTTGGGGTGGTATGCAAATTGGAGTGGGTCTCGGGTTTCCTTCATGATGGTATGATGTGAGCCATGACCAGCCTTTCAAATCACTTCATGGCTCCCGAAGTGAGTGCTACGGGACGGTGATCATTTAAGCAGGTTACCTTCGCTTTCTTGGGCACAAGGACAATGGTGGTCTGTTTGAAACATGTTGGTATTGCAGACTTGGTCAGGGAGAGGTTGAAAATGTCAGTGAAGACACTTGCCAGTTGGTCCACGCATGCTTTGAGTACCCATCCTGGTAATCCGTCTGGCTCCGCGGCTTTGTGAATGTTGACCTGTTTGAAGGTCTTGCTCTATGCTTAATGGTTGAATTCATTTTGATTTCATATTGCGCTTTTAATGTATTTCTTATATTATTTTCTCCTCTTTTCCAACAGGTTGTCTGTTTGAGAACAAGTTGTGCACTCCTTACGAGATCTGTGTCAACGGTAAGGTATTTTCATTTCTCTCAGAAAGAAACCATGCAACTCTAAAATAGAGATCACAAATCAAAGCTCAAATATATTTAATCTGAAAGGAAATTGGACATTCATGGCACAATATCAGAGAAAGTGTTGATGATCAATTTCTCCTCACTTCTCCTAATGAATGGTTGGTTCAGAACACAGGCTATAAATAGATTATATTTCTATGGTATAGAATGTACAGCTGGTCAGTTCTGAATACATAGGTCAGCCACAGGAAATAATAGCTAAGAGAACAATTACAGTCAGACACAGCTTGGCGAGATGGAGTCCACCTCTCTTCCTGTGTGCTCTCTTTGGGCCTCTACTCCCTCAGTAAGAATTTGTTTAGGCTTCGTCCCAAATGACACTTTCTTCCCATTATAAAGCACGACCTTTGACCAGAGCCCTTTCAGCCCTGGTCAAAATATGGAATAGGGTGCCATTTGGCACACAGCCATACTAATTTCCTGTCTGTGTGGTGGCCTTTTTCTCATTTGAAATGTGGCCTCGTCTCTAATCTCATTCTGATAGGAATATAATAATGCCTTGTGCTATGGGGGAAAATCATATTCATAGATAAACAATTTTTTGGCCCAGCTCAGCTAAGCTCTCAGTCTGTGTTTTGTCTGCGCTGGTTGCCTCCTGAGTATGGCCTGGTTTAACAGGCCATATGTCGTAGGAACACTCTCCTAAGACAGGGATTCAAGTGCAAACTGTATGATGGATTTTATGGATAGACATTATGTCCAGGAGCTCCATCTGTCCAGTTCGGCTGCTCCAGTCTAGAGCATATGGGAGCATCCCAACCTTGAGGTGAACACACCTTCTTCCCATAGATTCACTAGAGCATAGCCCCTCAGACAATCATTTGATGGTTCTACCTCTCTTGACCTGATTACACATGTTTTTGAGGGATTATTATAAACCGTTCATGTTTTTTCCTGATGGATATTTGATTCATTTGATCGAACTGATGACATAGTAGGCATGCGAGGGACATGAGAGAGGTATGTTGTATTATAGGGGTTGCTGTTCACACCCCTCATAACTCACTCAGTCACACTTACCAACCAATGAGTGACCAATAGCACACAAGTGGTTCTACACACCACAGAAACACATTGTCCATATTTACCGTGTTTTTTTCCACTAGTAACCAATCTATAATGTATTGGTGTTGTGAGATAAATTGAGCTTTATTTTATGTGAAAGAAATTGCATATATTCGGCCTGATATGGTATGTATTTTTTACAGCACTCCTAATGGCTGAATACTGCTATCCGTCAGACAAAGAAAACGATCAATGTAGATTGACGTGCTGCCTAGCAACAGACTGAAAGTTCTACTTTGCCAGCCAGTCTGACGCTTTCTCTCTTTGACTACCTGTTTGAAACTGTTACTACAAGTGCCAGCTGAGCTGAGGTGAGGCTGACACTTGGACCACGCTGTGTAAAAGATACAGTGAGTGAGCACCACCACCACTTTCTCTCTGTGGTGTGCCAGGTAGTGTTAATGACAGTGTTGTCAAATTACCCCGCTATACTGTCACTTACCAGGTAGAAAAAAGAGACACAATGAGGGGGCTAATAGGTGATGGGGGAACAGCATTAACAGCCCCTCCCTCTCCTGCTGTTTTTTACTATTACTTTGCCTGCCTACAACTCTCTGTTTGTGCCCAAATACAAAAACCACTGTTAACATGTGAACACTGTGTTGATAGAGTAACATGGTTACTACACAGGTATAAAAGCAAAATGGGACAGTTGAAAGTGTTACTGTAAAATGTCACCTAATTTGGTTATTATGTGAAACAACAGTGAGGGGAAACAAGCTACTGTAATTCAAAGTAGTTTGGTACTGAAATAAAGTAGCCGCAAGGCATCTCATCGATCAAAGACACATTAATCAGAGACACTGACAGTTCCATGCTTTCTGCTCTCTCTCTCTCTCTCTCCGTGTGCAAAATTAATCATTTTTTACTCAGAACATCAGCTTCTGATGTAGCTTCCTGGATCCTGCGATAGAGATGCGTATTCGTGTTCACTGGAGGAGGGTACCTGGCTTTTAATATTCTAGAACATATCTCACCCCCTGCAGGGATGCATCTCTAATGGCACCCTATTCCCAGCCCTATAGATCCCTGGTCAAAAGTAGTGCACTATAAATGGAATAGAGTACCATTTGGGACACGGATCAGGTCTGATCTGGAGCACAAAGGAAAGGGCAGCCTGAATGATCGTCGGCGGTGGAGAGGCTCAGTTTGATCTGTCTGAGGATGAGCAGCCCTGAATTTAGACCAGGATGACCAAGTGCTCTGTGACATTATAGGCACATCTCATGATTCTGAATGACCTGGCGTCAGTAGCACGGAGCCCAGTAGCCTGCACATAAAGATATGGTCTGAATCCCAAATAGCCCTATAGGTCCTGGTCAAAATTAGTACAATAGTGCAATATATGGAATAGGGTGCCATTTGGAATGTATAGAATGGTTGGGAAGGGTCTGCAGTCAATTGTTCCACATACTGTCCCCTTGTGGTCAATCCCATGTATTGCACATCATACCCAAGATGATAGAGCTGAGGGTACTGCAGCTTTTCGGTAAACTGTATTACCAATGTTGTCCCTACAGCTGAATGGCAGGGTGTCGGTCTGGGTATTGGAGCGAGGTCAGGTCAGGTCAGGGGGAAATAGGCTGTGGAAAATCCACATAGGCTGTGGAAAGTGTGCACAATGCATGCCCTTTTTGCTTAACCCAGTTTCACTTTGATCCAGTAGGTGTGATGTTGCTATCAGATAACATATCTGGAGTGTATATTAATGATGATAGATCATTTTTAAGTGAGGGTGTATCCAAAGTGATGTCACATGATAGAAATCTGTCTGTAATGAATGTAACTTTAAAAGTATATTTATGACAGAGTATTCCTATTAGAGTGCATTTTACGAGTTGACGACAACATATTTTGTTAGATATTGTGTTAATGTAATCCACCATTATTTTGACTTTTCACGGCTTCTTTTGGACGGTATGCTTCTTTTGGACGGTATGCTTCTTTTGGACGGTATGCTTCTTTTGGACGGTATGCTTCTTTTGGATGGTATGCTTCTTTTGGACGGTATGCTTCTTTTGGACGGTATGCTTCTTTTGGACGGTAAATGCTTCTTTTAGACGGTATGCTTCTTTTGGACGGTATGCTTCTTTTGGACGGTATGCTTCTTTTAGACGGTATGCTTCTTTTGGACGGTATGCTTCTTTTGGACGGTATGCTTCTTTTGGACGGTATGCTTCTTTTGGACGGTATGCTTCTTTTGGACGGTATGCTTCTTTTGGACGGTATGCTTCTTTTGGACGGTATGCTTCTTTTAGACGGTATGCTTCTTTTGGACGGTATGCTTCTTTTGGACGGTATGCTTCTTTTGGACGGTATGCTTCTTTTAGACGGTATGCTTCTTTTGGACGGTATGCTTCTTTTGGACGATATGCTTCTTTTAGACGGTATGCTTCTTTTGGACGATATGCTTCTTTTAGACGGTATGCTTCTTTTGGACGGTATGCTTCTTTTGGACGGTATGCTTCTTTTGGACGGTATGCTTCTTCTTTTGGACGGTATGCTTCTTCTTTTGGACGGTAATACTTCTTTTGGACGGTAATGCTTCTTTTGTTAATTCGGCGTGTTGTTAAACTTTGACTGTTGTCAAAAACACTGTAGCCTATAGAGAACAATTTCTTCTAGTGCAAGTTTAACAGCTTCCTGAATGTTTTCTGTTGATTTGTGAGGCTTGAAATGGATTCATCACATCCGTCCCCAGTGGCGTGATTTACCCATGGAGGTGATGGATAGTATTTGTGTTGCCAGTTTGCTAAAGAGTTGTGCATGAGCAAACCCAAGGTTGTTCTAATGCTTTCAGAAGGGAGAATAGCAATTCTTGGAAGCCAATTAATCTTGCTTTGAGCTTTTGGTTTGTTTGCAAGACTCGCTGGGTCCTGCTGTTTTCTTTGCCTAATATTTCTTTGCTTGACTGGGATTCTCAGAAACGTGCACACTGACACACACTCATGGTTTATATTTCATGTTTGTCTCACTTGCAATATTTCATTGCTGCTTGGAAAAGGGATATGTGAAACAAGATACAATATATGAATACGGTGATCTGTGCTATTTGAATGGAAAATGGATATTAATATTTATAAAATGACTGAAATCTACTCATCAGCAAGTCATGTCAAACAAGTAATTTGCCGCAATGGAAAATCCAGGGTACTTTCTAGGCCAGTGGTTCCAAAACTGTCGAGTCGGGAGGGAGGGGAGCGGGGTATCTCAGTCCAGCTTTCAATTTACTCTTGAATGTTGTAATAGTAGAATGCACAAGGTGCAATTTCTAAATTGGGTAGCGCATCACCAGTTTTGCTCTTGTCATGTCAGTCATTGCAGACCTTAGAGAGCTGTTTGTAACTTTTCAGAAATGTCCAGATCAACAAGCCATTGTCATCTAAATAGTTTTAGCTGGGTGCGGGATGTTCCCCAATGCTGGAAGGGGGGCCCGAGTTAAAAACGCCTGAACTAGGACACCAGCAGGCCACCAGCAGGCCCTTGAATGGTCGGTCAGTCGCCACCTTGTGGTGCAATTACAGTACTGTTTCATACATTTTCCGCCAAAAATTCAAGAATGACAGACATGCTTTACTGATTCTGAATGATTGCTACATGAACAGTTGATGTATACATGTATACAATGATATTGAAAATGTTCTTTATATGTCTAGATTATTCTCCTCGGATTTCCCCGTAAATGTTCATCAGTTTCCTAGTCTGTATTGTGTAATGTGTGATTTATAATTAAATACCGGTAGTACAGAATGCTCCCTCAGCCTGTCTTTGGTCCACAAGGAACACCCTCTGTGTGCTCAACAGTGAAATTGAAACATTCCTTCCCTGATACAGGAACACCTGTAGTCAATAAGTATACACTTTCTTATACGTTTCTTTTGGACATTTCAGAAGTGTACTTGGTGCTTTG
This sequence comes from Oncorhynchus masou masou, assembly GCF_036934945.1. Lineage (NCBI taxonomy): Eukaryota > Metazoa > Chordata > Actinopteri > Salmoniformes > Salmonidae > Oncorhynchus > Oncorhynchus masou. The sequence goes on along the minus strand of NC_088214.1, from coordinate 31,446,140 downwards.
TTACTTTGTTTATGGAGTAATGTTGTAAAACTCTAGTGCAGAATAGATTCTTATTAAATCAATTAAGATGTTGCTGTAATTAATACTGTTTACTTTTTGTACAAAGCGGAGAAAGCCTTGGTAAGTTCATGCAGTCTTGGAATAAGTTTGAAAGAGGTCAGAGAACTGGCAGTGTGGTGCCAGGACAACAACCTCTCCCTCATTGTGAGCAAGATTAAGGAGCTGATCGTGGACTACAGAAGAAGGCGGGCCGAACATGCACCCATTAACATTGACTGGGCTGTAGTGGAGCGGGTCGAGAGTTTTAAGTTCCTTGGTGTCCACATCACCAATTAACTATCATGGTCCAAACACACCAAGACAGTCGTGAAGAGGGCACAACAAAACCTTTTCCCCTCAGGAGATTGAAAAGAAAGATTTGGCATGGGTCCCCAGATCCTCCAAAATGTCTACAGCTGCACCATCGAGAGCATCCTGACCGGCCTCCCGGGTGGCGCAGTGGTTAAGGGCGCTGTACTGCAGCATGAGCTGTGCCACCAGAGACTCTTGGTTCCTGCCCAGGCTCTGTCGTAACCGGCCGCGACCGGGAGGTCTGTGGGTCGACACACAATTGGCCTAGCGTCGTCCGGGTGTCACACCCTGACCATAGTTTATTTGTATGTTTCTATGTTTTGGTTGGTCAGGGTGTGATCTGAGTGGGCATTCTATGTTGGATGTCTTGTTTGTCTATTTCTATGTCTGGCCTGATATGGTTCTCAATCAGAGGCAGGTGTTAGTCATTGTCTCTGATTGGGAACCATATTTAGGTAGCCTGGGTTTCACTGTGTGTTTGTGGGTGATTGTTCCTGTCTCTGTGTGTGTTGCACCAGATAGGGCTGTTTCGGTTTTCCACGTTTGTTGTTTTTGTATTGTTCGTGTTTCATCTTCATTAAAGATGTATCTAACTAACCACGCTGCATTTTGGTCCTCTGATCCTTCTCGCCTCTCCTCTTCAGATGAAGAGGAGGAAGACCGTTACACCGGGTTAGGGATGGTTTGGCCGGTAGGGATGTCCTTGTCTCATCGCGCACCAGCGACTCCTGTGGCGGGCTGGGCGCAGTGCGCACTAACCAAGGTTGCCAGGTGCACGGTGTTTCCTCTGACACATTGGTGTGGCTGGCTTCCGGGTTGGATGCGCGCTGTGTTAAGAAGCAGTGCGGCTTGGTTGGGTTGTGTATCGGAGGACGCATGACTTTCAACCTTCGTCTCTCCCGAGCCCTTACGGGAGTTTTAGCGATGAGACAAGATAGTAGCTACCAACAATTGGATACCACGAAATTGGGGAGAAAAAAGGGGTACAATTTAAAATTAAAATAAATAAAAAAAGAGAGCATCCTAACCAGTTGCATCACCTCCTGGTAGGGCAACTGCTCGGCATCTGACCGTAAGGCACTACAGAGGGTAGTGCGTACGGCCCAGTACCCTCCTGCCATCCAGGACCTATATAATAGGCGTGTCAGAGGAAAGCCTATAAAATTGTCAGACTCCAGTCACCCAAGTCATAGACTACTACCGCACGGCAAGCGGTGCAGGAGCCCCAAGTCTAGGACCAAAAGGCTCCTTAACAGCTTCTACCCCCAAGCCTTAAGACTGCTGTACAATTAATCAATGGCCACCGGACTATTTACATTGATGTCCCCGCCCCACCCCCCCACACTTGTTTTGTACACTGCAGCTACTCGCTGGTTATTATCTATACATAATCACTTCACCCCTACCTATATGTACAAATGACCTCTAACCTGTACGCCCACACAGTAACTCGGTACAGGTGCCCCCTGTATTTTTACTTTTACATTTCTTTTACTTTAGTTTATTTGGTAAGTATTTTCTAAAACTCTTCTTGAACTGTACTGTTGGTTAAGGGCTTGTAAGTAAGCATTTCACGGTAAGGTCTACACTTGTTGTATTTGGCACGTGACAATGTATGATTTGAGTATTAATAACAACAGTTGAGGTCTTGTGTGGTATAATACAGTATATTCACACCGTAGTTATTTAATTTGGACCTATACATGTATTTATGCTTGGCTCACTTAAGAAGCAAAGGTACATTTACATAAAATGTTCAATACATCAAGTGGGGTCGCACGTACACACGCACGTACACACGCACGCACACACACGCGCACTGTATTGTATCTTACCAATAGAAAACCGTGGAGAACAGATGTTCCACAATTTAGCACCAATGTATGATCATTTCCAATATAAAACCATTAAGATTCTGCTAGTAGAAGCACATACTGCGATTTCCTCCAAAGTGCCTGATGTTGGCTAGGTGAATCTAACCCTTTCTCATTAAGACAACAGACACCAGGTGCTTTTTGAGACGAGCAGGCGAAGAGGCATCAGATACCTGTTGAAAACTTGCTTGAGCACCACACAAACAAAAGAGGATACTCTAATCTGTTCCAGCTCCTACTCTGATTAGCAAAAGGGGAGTTGGGGACAAACACTCAACTGGCATCACCATGGCAACAGGTGTAACAGGGGAATGGAAATAAATTGGCCCATTACCCAGCTGTGTCCTACCAGGTCTTCATCCAACATGTCACGGACAGATTCAGACTGCTGTGTGACTCCTCCCAGCTAGTAGGTTTTGGTCTCTGATAATAACAAGACAGCCTGTTTGTTTGTCTCAAGCAACTCAAAATGTAGCAACTCTTACTGATTCAATAAATAAATAGCCGTTTAAAAACAAATATACAGTACATAAGATATATTGAGAAAAGAACAATCATGTTTGATTCTGGCCCTCCTGCTTCCTGAAATGATGAAGTGTCATGGCTCTGTGGTAAACGTGGCTGTGGTTGTGGTTGCGGATGCTCCGCTTATTAAAGGGGAAATTGTAATGGACCACAGATGTTATGCTTTATACTGTATGTGGCACGGAAAGCTTTCCATCAACTGAAATCATCATCATCATCTGTTTAGCTTAAGTCTAAAACATTTGTTTAATGAGATCTAGCATATCTCTATACTCCCATACTTCTACACTATATCTACCATATTTCTACACTATATCTACCATATTTCTACACTATATCTACCATATTTCTACACTATATCTACCATATTTCTACACTATATCTACCATATCTCTACACTATATATACCATATCTGTACACAATATATACCATATCTGCACACAATATATACCATATCTCTACTATGTCTACCATATCTGTACACTATATATACCATATTTCTATACTATACCATATCTCTATACTATATCTACCATATCTGTACACTATACCTACCATATCTATACACTATATCAACCATATCTCGTCTAGCCGTGTCTGAATCCTGGCTTAGGAAGTCCACCAAAAACTCTGAAATCCCCATCCCTAACTACAACATTTTCAGACGAGATAGAACGGCCAAAGGGGGCGGTGTTGCAATCTACGGCAGAGATAGCCTGCAGAGTTCTGTCCTACTATCCAGGTCTGTACCCAAACAATTTGAACTTCTACTTTTAAAACTCCAACTCTCTAAAAACAAGTCTCTCACTGTTGCCGCCTGCTATAGACCACCCTCTGCCCCCAGCTGTGCTCTGGACACTATATGTGAACTGATTGCCCCCCATCTATCTAACACCCCAGCCATCCTACAATCTGAGCTTGATGCCCTCAATCTCACACAAATTATCAATGAACCTACCAGGTACCACCCCAAAGCCGTAAACACTGGCACTCTCATAGATATCATCCTAACCAACTTGCCCTCTAAATACACCTCTGCTGTTTTCAACCAAGATCTCAGCGATCACTGCCTCATTGCCTGCATCCGTAATGGGTCAGCGGTCAAGCGACCTCCACTCATCACTGTCAAACGCTCCCTGAAACACTTCAGCGAGCAGGACTTTCTAATCGACCTGGCCCGGGTATCCTGGAAGGATATTGACCTCATCCCGTCAGTAGAGGATGCCTGGTTATTTTTTTTAAATGCCTTCCTCACCATCTTAAATAAGCATGCCCCATTTAAGAAATCTAGAACCAGGAACAGATATAGCCCTTGGTTCTCTCCAGACCTGACTGCCCTTAACCAACACAAAAACATCCTGTGGCGTACTGCATTAGCATCGAACAGCCCCCATGATATGCACATTTTCAGGGAAGTTAGAAACCAATATACACAGGCAGTTAGAAAAGCTAAGGCTAGCTTTTAAGCTTCCTGCAACACAAACTCAAAAAAAGTTCTGGGACACTGTAAAGCCCATGTATTCATTGACCTGGCCAAGACTTTCGACTCTGTCAATCACCACATCCTCATCGGCAGACTCGACAGCCTTGGTTTCTCAAATGATTGCCTCGCCTGGTTCACCAACTACTTCTCTGATAGAGTTCAATGTGTCAAATCGGAGGGTCTGTTGTCCGGGCCTCTGGAAGTCTCTATGGGGTTGCCACAGGGTTCAATTCTTGGGCCTCTCTTCTCTGTATACATCAATGATGTCGCTCTTGCTGCATGTGAGTCTTTGATCCACGTCTATGCAGACGACACCATTCTGTATACTTCTGGCCCTTCTTTGGACACTATGTTAACAACCCTCCAGGCTAGCTTCAGTGCCATACAACTCTCCTTCCGTGGCCTCCAATTGCTGTTAAATACAAGTAAAACTAAATGCATGCTCTTCAACTGATCGCTGCCTGCACCTGCCCGCCTGTCCAACATCACTACTCTGGACGGCTCTGACTTAGAATATGTGGACAACTACAAATACCTAGGTGTCTGGTTAGACTGTAAACTCTCCTTCCAGACTCACATCAAACTTCTCCAAAGTTAAATCTGGAATTGGCTTCCTATTTCGCAACAAAGTATCCTTCACTCATGCTGCCAAACATACCCTCGTAAAACTGACCATCCTACCGATCCTCGACTTCGGCAACGTCATTTACAAAATAGCCTCCAATACCCTACTCAACAAATTGGATGCAGTCTATCACAGTGCCATCCGTTTTGTTACCAAAGCCCCATAACTACCCACCACTGCGACCTGTACGCTCTCATTGGTTGATCCTCGCTTCATACTCGTCGCCAAACCCACTGGCTCCAGGTCATCTACAAGACCCTGCTAGGTAAAGTCCCCACTTATCTCAGCTTGCTGGTCACCATAGCATCTCCCACCTGTAGCACGCGCTCCAGCAGGTATATCTCTCTCGTCACCCCCAAAACTACTTATTCCTTTGGCCGCATCTCCTTCCAGTTCTCTGCTGCCAATGACTGGAACGAACTACAAAACTCTCTGAAACAAGAAACACTTATCTCCCTCACTAGCTTTAAGCACCAGCTGTCAGAGCAGCTCACAGATTACTGCACCTGTACATAGCCCATCTATAATTTAGCCTAAACAACTACCTCTTCCCCTACTGTATTTATTTATTTTGCTCCTTTGCACCCCATTATTTCTATCTCTACTTTGTGCATTCTTCCACTGCAAATCTACCATTCAGTGTTTTGTTTGCTATATTGTATTTACTTCGCCACCATGGCCTTTTTTTTGCCTTTACCTCCCTTATCTCACCTCATTTGCTCACATCCTATATAGACTTATTTTTCTATTGTATTATTGACTGTATGTTTGTTTTACTCCATGTGTAACTCTGTGTTGTTGTATGTGTCGAACTGCTTTGCTTTGTCTTGGCCAGGTCGCAGTTGTAAATTAGAACTTGGTCTCAAATAGCCTTCCTGGCCAAGGTGAAATCAATAAAATAAATATAACTACCATATCTCTATACTATATCTACCGTGTCTCTATACTATATCTACCGTATCTCTATACTATATCTACCGTATACTATATCTACTATATCTCTATTCTATACCTACTATATCTCTATTCTATACCTACCATATCTCTATACTATATCTACTATATCTCTATTCTATACCTACTATATCTCTATTCTATACCTACCATATCTCTATAGTATATCTACCATATCTCTATAGTATATCTACCATATCTCTATAGTATATCTACCATATCTCTATAGTATATCTACCATATATCTATACTATATCTACCGTATCTCTATACTATATCTACCGTATCTCTATACTATATCTACCGTATCTGGGGTGGCAGGGTAGCCTAGTGGTAAGAGCGTTGGACTAGTAACCGGAAGGTTACGAGCTGACAAGGGACAAATATGTCGTTCTGCCCCTGAACAGGCAGTTAACCCACTGTTCCTAGGCCGTCATTGAAAATAAGAATTTGTTCTTAACTGACTTGCCTGGTTAAATAAAGGTAAAATAAAAAAAAAAAAATAAATCTCTATTCTATACCTACTGTATCTCTATACTATATCTACTGTATCTCTATACTATATCTACTATATCTCTCCCATATAACTACCATTCAGCCTAATGGACTGGACCCCTCCTGGGGGCCAGACAGAGCTTGGCCAGAACCCCACAGACACCAAGATCAATTACTCTGGCATCCCACGGCACAATCGGACACTTGCGGCATCCTAAATGACACCCTATCCCCTATATAGTGCACCTCGTTTGTCCAGAGCCTGTTCACTTAAAGGGAATAGATTGCCATTTGGGTTACAAGCTGGATAGGCAATACACATCATCCTGCTCTGGCAGGCAGCAGCTAGCAGCAGCATGGCCCAGTGACTCATAGCCTCCCACTCAGAGAACCTTTTATTAGCTTTAGCATCACTCACAGCTGATTAGCTGCATCTACTGATGCTGTGCATTGGCTGTGATCTGACACACACACACTGGAGAAAGAGCTGAGGTGTAGTGCAATGCGGAGGAGATATTTTACAGGATAAATGTTATATTTAGGCTTGAAGTATCTTCTTGTTTTTTTGTATGAGACCATCAGAATTCAGAAATCTATGCACTTATCCTATTCATTCGTAGGTTTACCCTTATTCATAATTTTGGTGATATCGTATGAAGATGGATTGTGGAAGTTGCTTCCTGTTGTTTTGATTGACTATGGGAGTTGTTTAGAGTTACTCCAGCTGTACAGACCAGTGTAGCACAGCAGAACATGACCACCTGGTCACTTCCAAGCAGGGATAATACATCAGTCAGAATCCAACAAGGCATTTCTAAACTCCAGCGAGCATCTCCTCAATCATAATGCAAACCACTTCCATGAAAATGGCCTTTAAATTCTCCTTTGCTGTAATCCACGCCGTAAATCAAGTTGAAGGAAGGGGCTCTGGCTTTGATTAACACCCCCATGTACAGGGGCCAAGATAGATGAGAAAGAAGCTGTTTTGGACTTAAATCTGCATTGCTATAATTACGAGTAATAATTCAAATGTTGCCTTGAACTTCACCACAGTACAGCAAGAGGACAATATGAAAAGAAAGAATCCAAAGACACAAGCCTGATACAACTGATGCTTTACGGAATGGCATTTGATAGGATATGGTATATTATACTATACCTCCATGTTGTGTGAATATAGATTGGATTAGATTGATTTATGGTTATCAACATAACAATTATCTTCCTGGTCATACATTAGCAAAAACATACATTACACAATATTGGCAATACAATACAAAAACATGTGTCATTGCAAAAGTAAAAGTGGTAAATGCATAGGTTACTGTCTCTTATCGCTCATGTTTCCCATTATAGAAACAGAGATGGTGAATGGTTGTTACAGGCAGTAGAGAGACCGATTGGACACTATACAGCTCGGTGCCAGGCCACTCTCAGTTTCCTCCTAAATGTTACAATGGGGGATGTTCTAAAACAAAAAGGCTGGACTGTTTCCATAACCAACATGGACCATTGCCAACATGTTTGCACGGCACCATTTGAATTGGATCTCACTCAACGACGGGAGTGATTTGTGAACCAAAACAAATGAGCATGATGAATTCATACATTTTGCAATGCAATGTTACTCAACTGTCTTAATTGGCAAAGGTTGCTTCCCAAAATGGCAGCCATAGGGCTTGTGTCAAAAGTAGTGCACAAGGGAATAGGGTGCCATTTGGGACGTATCCACACTTTTATAAGTGCTGGCTTTCTATAGTGGGTAGATTAAATATGAATCCCGCTGTATGTGCACCTCAGAGTGTGTCACCCCAGAGCCCATTGGACACAGCGTAGAGCTCAGGGCCACTGATATGTAGATAAGATGAGCCTTCATTGATAACGTCTCTCTATTGATGAGCCAAGTGCTTTTAACCATGCTGATAGCATCATGTCTAAAGTGAGAAGCATTAGCTCCCATTGAATAATATCTAAATCTCTGAAAAAAGCTGTGCTCACGGGGTTGGTACTGAAGGGAGAGTTTTCTGCTTCTTGGTGAGTCATAAAAATAGCAGTTTAAAAAAACTCATAATAATGAATTGTATCAAAGTCCTTCTGTTGGTCTCTGTTATTAATGTTTGAAATCCCTGGAATGGGGAATCTGTATGGCAGAGTTTAGTACCATACAGTATGTTCCTGACTCTCTGTGTCCTCCTTTCCCCAGATGGAATGTTCGGGAGGTGTCACTCCAAACCAGTTCCGGTGACAGAGGTGTACACCTATGATGTATCTCTGTCTGTGGTTCAGCACTTCAGGACACTGCTGCAGAAACTCTCCCACAGAGGTACGTAACATAGTGTACACCAACGCTACCACTACTGCCTCTGCTGCGGGGCACGCCAAGGTGACGCACCGTTTGGACGGTTCGAAGAGTGGAACAAGTCTAGACAGAGCTCATAAAACACAACTTAATTCCAAAAAGCAACACATTTGTAGGAATTTTTTGACACTTGTTGTCAGGCATACTGATCAAGGATCATCGACTCCAATTTCCACTTTTACACCAGCGATACCACTTACTACTGCTGCCTTCACTGTCTGCCACAGCCCCCCTGAGTCATCCTCAGAGACCCAGCCACCCGACTGGTGTGGAAATGTCAGCAACGCATAATTAATATGGTTGCTTCAGTCACTTCTAATACTACACTAGGCTTACATTTGTTCAACAATAACAATTTTCACTTCTAAACTTCTGTCACTACCATAAAAAATATTTTTAATATCGATGAACAAATACATACATTTTCAAACGCTATGACAAGAACACTTGAACTATTCCACATACAGTTGAAGTCAGAAGTTTACATACACTTATGTTCGAGTCATTAAAACTCGTTTTTCAACCACTCCACAAATTTCTTGTTAACAAACTATAGTTTTGGCAAGTCGGTTAGGACATCTACTTTGTGCATGACACAAGTAGTTTTTCCAACAATTGTTTACAGACAGATTATTTAATTTATAATTCACTGTATCACAATTCCAGTGGGTCAGATTTTTACATACGTTAAGTTGACTGTGCCTTTAAACAACTTGGAACATTCCAGAAAATTATGTCATGGCGTTAGAAGCTTCTGATAGGCTAATTGACATCATTTGAGTCAATTGGAGGTGTACCTGTGGATGTATTTCAAGGCCTACCTTCAAACTCAGTGCCTCTTTGCTTGTCATCATGGGAAAATCAAAAGAAATTAGCCAAGACCTCAGAAAAACAAATTGTAGACCTTCACAAGTCTGGTTCATCCTTGGGAGCAATTTCCAAACACCTGAAGGTACCACGTAAAACAATAGTACGCAAGAATAAACACCATGGGACCAAACAGTCGTCATACCGCTAAGAAAGGAGACGCGTTCTGTCTCCTTGAGATTAACGTACTTTGGTGCTAAATGTTCAAATCAATCCCAGATCAAAGGGCCTTGTGAAGATACTGGAGGAAACAGGTACAAAAGTATCTATATCCACAGTAAATGAGTCCTATATCGACATAACCTGAAAGGCCGCTCCACAAGTAAGAAGCCACTGCTCCAAAACCGCCATAAAAAACCCAGACTACTGTTTACAACTGCACATGGGGACAAAGATGGTACTTTTTGGAGAAATGTCCTCTGGTCTGATGAAACAAAAATAGAACTGTTTGGCCATAATGACCATCATTATGTTTGGAGGAAAAAGGGGGATGCTTGCAAGCCGAAGAACACCATCCCACCCGTGAAGCACGGGGTGGCAGCATCATGTTGTGGGGGTGCTTTGCTGCAGGAGGGACTGGTGCACTTCACAAAATAGATGGCATCATGAGGTAGGAATAGTATGTAGATATATTGAAGCAACATCTCAAGACATCAGTCAGGAAGTTAAAACTTGGTTGCAAATGGTTCTTCCATATGAACATATCAACAAGCATACTTCCAAAGTTGTGGCAAAATGGCTTAAAGGACAACAAAATCAAGGTATTGGAGTTGCCATCACGAAGCCCTGACCTCAATCATATAGAAAATTTGTGGGCAGAACTGAAAAAGCGGTTGCAAGCATTGAGGCCTACAAACCTGACTCAGTTACACCAGCTCTGTCAGGAGGCATGGGCCAAAATTCACCCAACTTATTGTGGGAAGCTTGTGGAAGGCTACCCGAAACGTTTGACCCAAGTTAAACAATTTAAAGGCAATGCTACCAAATACTAATTGAGTGTATGTAAACTTCTGACCCACTGAGAATGTTATGAAAGAAATACAAGCTGAAATAAATCATTCTCTCTACTATTATTCTGACATTTCATGTTCTTAAAATAAAGTGGTGATCCTAACTGACCTAAGACAGGGAATTAAATGTCAGGAATTGTGTGAAACTGAGTTTAAATGTATTTGGCTAAGGTGTATGTAAAACTTCCGACTTCAACTGTATGTTCAGGTAACAGCTCTGTGTGTATGAAGACAGTGTTTGTATGTATAAAGACATGGTGCCATTGACTGTTAATAACAGATATTAATTTAGTAGTTGCTGTGTGTCTTTCTCTAAATTTCCTCTGGTCTCCAGTCTCTGGAATGACAGCTTGTTTGCTGAGGTGTTTTTGTCATTTTAGCAGACTTATCCAGAGCCACTGACAGGAGCACTTAGGGTTATGTTCCTTGCTCAAGGGCACATCGACGGACTTTTCACCTCGTCGGCTCAGGGATTTGAACCAACAAACTTTTGGTTACTGGCCCAACATTCTTAACCGCTACCTGCTGCCCCAATACAGAGAGAATGCGCCCCAAACTGCACCCTATTCCCTATTTAGTACTGTACTTCTGATTCATTGTTAGTGTGACTCTCTTCAGCACAGAGGTCCGTACAGTACGCCAACGCTACAGCTGCTGTCGTCACTGTCTGTCTTAGTCATCCTCAGCACCCCAGCCTACTGCTACTGGGGAAATGTCAGCTATGCATAATTAGAATGGTATATTCCTATATTCCTGTTGAATCTGATTGTTTAGTTCCCCTTCCCTCACATAGACCTACTGTTTGTGGGGTTTTCCCTCACATAGACCTACTGTTTGTGGGGTTTTCCCTCACATAGACCTACTGTTTGTGGGGTTTTCCCTCACATAGACCTACTGTTTGTGGGGTTTTCCCTCACATAGACCTACTGTTTGTGGGGTTTTCCCTCACATAGACCTACTGTTTGTGGTGTTTTCTCTCACATAGACCTACTGTTTGTGGGGTTTTCCCTCACATAGACCTACTGTTTGTGGGGTTTTCCCTCACATAGACCTACTGTTTGTGGTGTTTTCCCTCACATAGACCTACTGTTTGTGGTGTTTTCCCTCACATAGACCTACTGTTTGTGGTGTTTTCCCTCACATAGACCTACTGTTTGTGGTGTTTTCCCTCACATAGACCTACTGTTTGTGGGGTTTTCCCTCACATAGACCTACTGTTTGTGGGGTTTTCTCTCACATAGACCTACTGTTTGTGGTGTTTTCCCTCACATAGACCTACTGTTTGTGGTGTTTTCCCTCACATAGACCTACTGTTTGTGGGGTTTTCCCTCACATAGACCTACTGTTTGTGGGGTTTTCCCTCACATAGACCTACTGTTTGTGGGGTTTTCCCTCACATAGACCTACTGTTTGTGGGGTTTTCCCTCACATAGACCTACTGTTTGTGGGGTTTTCCCTCACATAGACCTACTGTTTGTGGGGTTTTCCCTCACATAGACCTACTGTTTGTGGGGTTTTCCCTCACATAGACCTACTGTTTGTGGGGTTTTCCCTCACATAGACCTACTGTTTGTGGGGTTTTCCCTCACATAGACCTACTGTTTGTGGGGTTTTCCCTCACATAGACCTACTGTTTGTGGGGTTTTCCCTCACATAGACCTACTGTTTGTGGGGTTTTCCCTCACATAGACCTACTGTTTGTGGGGTTTTCCCTCACATAGACCTACTGTTTGTGGGGTTTTCCTCACATAGACCTACTGTTTGTGGGGTTTTCCCTCACATAGACCTACTGTTTGTGGGGTTTTCCCTCACATAGACCTACTGTTTGTGGGGTTTTCCCTCACATAGACCTACTGTTTGTGGGGTTTTCCTTCACATAGACCTACTGTTTGTGGGGTTTTCCCTCACATAGACCTACTGTTTGTGGGGTTTTCCCTCACATAGACCTACTGTTTGTGGGGTTTTCCCTCACATAGACCTACTGTTTGTGGGGTTTTCCCTCACATAGACCTACTGTTTGTGGGGTTTTCCCTCACATAGACCTACTGTTTGTGGGGTTTTCCCTCACATAGACCTACTGTTTGTGGGGTTTTCCCTCACATAGACCTACTGTTTGTGGGGTTTTCCCTCACATAGACCTACTGTTTGTGGGGTTTTCCCTCACATAGACCTACTGTTTGTGGGGATCTTATTAGGTACATTTGTAGATCTTTCAGCATAACCTTGAAATCAATTCAGTGACCGTTATGCCAAAGATAATGTATAAAGTTCCACTTGCAATAGATGTCAATGTTTTTCAGTACTGTATGTGCTAAAATCAGTGGTGTAAAGTACTTAAGAAAATATACTGGGATTATCTGTACTTTACTATTTATAATGTTGGACTACTTTTACTTTTACTTCAATACATTCCTATTGAAAATAATGTACATTTGACATTTTCCATGACCCCCAAAAAGTACTTGTTACATTTTGAATGTTTAGCAGGACAGGAAAAGTGTCTAATTTACACACTTATCAAGAGAACATCGCTGGTCATCCCTACTGTACTGCCTCTGATCTGGCTGACTCACCAAACACATGCTTTGCTTGGAGCATGCCACTGGCTGTCCGTAAATAAAACAAATATTTAAAATGCTACCGCCTGGTTTGCTTCATATAAGGAATTTGAAAAGATGTCCACTTTTGCTTTTACTTTTGATGCTTAAGTTCATTTTTGCAATTACATTTACTTTTGATATTTTAGTATATTTAAAACCAAATACTTTTACTCAAGTAGCATTTCCCTGGGTGACTTTTAATTTTACTTGAGTCATTTTCTATTAAGGTATCTTTACTCGTACTGAAGTATGACAATTGGGTACTTTTTCCACCAATGGCTAAAATGCCATGAATGTTATGTCCCATACAGTGCATGGCATATAGAGCTGTACTGACCATAAATAAACACCAGAGGGCGACCAATGCCTGTGTATAGTCCATCCCCCAACAACAACCTGTTGTTGATTATAAAGAGTAGAAATGGGAGAAATGTTGTAAGGAGAGACATTACTTTTGAAGTTAAATCCTATATTACGCAATCATTAAGTCATCGTGTTTCAAATACTGAGCTTTTGAACAATAATGATTGTTGTTTTACGGCTCAAATACCTTATCCTCTAGCTAGCACCCTAACTGCAACTGGTTGAATCAATTTGCTTAGTGGCATACAGTTGAGCAGACAAATGTTTAGAATTTCCACACATGGGGATTTTTTTGTTGTTGCAGGAACTAACATTTTTTGGGGCCTTTTATAAATGCATTTCATGCTATTCTAAGTCATTTACATGATAGAAGACATAAGCAGAATATTTGTTAATGCCACACAAATGCCCAAATGCAGGCTACTGTGCAGCTCACTTTTCAGGTAGGATGCAATTTTGGAACTTTATAAAAATGTTGTATTTATAATAATTTGTTTATACCATTATCATGATTTTATATCACTGTTATTATTGTAGGCTTATTTGATCATCTAAACCAGTTCTTTAAATATGCTAAATGTGTTTTGTTTCATTCTGTTTAGACATTTTTGTTGGTTAAATTAAGTTTGATATGTCTTTCTAATGGTGTACTCCTTATTTAGTTTAATATACGTTATAAGTAAAATAAATATCATTAACCTATTGCTGTCATTTATTGGGTTTAAACCAGTTCGCAAGTGTTTAGTTTCATTCTCTTGAGCCATTTTCTTTGTCCAAATGAAGTTTCAACTGTAATGTTGTGTTGGCCGTGATGTAATATCCTGCTCGTATTTTCCCCATAAACAATGGCTTGACTTACTTATTACCCTGATAATGTTTGGAAACTTATGTGAAGGTTTGGTGGTGTGCAGCTATTAGCATATTATACTGCAGGCCTGTGATATGAAGGCAATGCGCACCGGCACTCCAACGGATCATTTGAACTTGAGGTGAGGAAGAATAATTTAGGCCTACCAGAGTTACTCCTATAATCAAACAATATAATTATTTTCTTTATTTTTTTTAAAGCAGATATATTTTTTGGGGCCTACGTACTTATGTATGGCTATAGTCCAATCTGTAGACCTATAGTTGACGTTGTAGCCTATCTGACAAGTATAAAGAAATTAATGTTGGTGTCGTAGCATGCTGCTGGCATATCTCTCACTCTCTCTAGGGCCTAAGCTTTTCTTCTTTTATATTTAGTTTTTAAATATTAATATCACACAGTGAACACCTAAGCCTAATAGGTCCATGCATGTAATGCCCTGATGCATTTGGTGCTCAAATCTCTGACAGCAGAACCATGAGGTGGACAATTATTGTTTTAGGAAATTAAAAATCAATAAAACAATAGGTTTATAATGTTTTGCATATGCTACACATCAAAACACGGGGAATAGTGTTTCTGTCATTTGTTAAAGGTTGTTTTTAAGGACATGTGCTTCATTTGGCTGATAACGCTTGTTTATTGATGGCGCTGGCTGTGTGGATGGACACCCTGATGGATTACGCATATTGAACCGGTAGGCCTATATTTCTTAAAATTCTGATGCATTAAAATCTTCCCAGTCCCTTTTCTGGGGCCAACCTCTGGATTGTTGACCTCTGCCTACCCTGACCCTGAGCCTGCCTGCCGTCCAGTACCGTTGCCCCACCTCTGGTTTACTGACCCCTGCCTGCCTTGACCTGTCTATTGCCTGCCCCTGTTGGATTATTAAACCATTGTCAATTTGACGTGTCTGCATCTGGGTCTTACCTTGATTCCTGATACAAGGTAGGGGTGGTATACAAAAGATAACCCTATTTGGTAAAATGCCAAGTCCATATTATGGCAAGAACAACTCAAATAAGCAAAGAAAATGACAGTTCATCATTACTTGAAGACATAAAGGCAGTCAAAACGTCTCTTCAAAGTGCAGTCGCAAAAACCATCAGGCGCGATGATGAAACTGGCTCTCATGAGGACCACCACAGGAAAGGAGACCCAGAGATACCTCTGCTGCAGAGGATAACTTAATTCAAGTTACCAGCCTCAGAAATTGCAGCCAAAATAAATGCTTCACAGCGTTCAAGTAACCGACACATCTCAACATCAACTGTTCAGAGGAGACTGCATGAATCAGGCCGTCATGGTCGAATTTCTGCAAAGAAATCACAACTTAATGACATCAATAAGAAGAAGAGACTTGCTTGGGCCAAGAAATACAAGAAATGGACATGAGACCAGTGGAAATCTGTCCTTTGGTCTGATGAGTCCATATTTGCAAATATTTATTTTCAACCAGTGTCTTTGTGAGAAGCAGATTAGATGAATGGATGTTCTCCGCATGTGTGGTTCCCACCGTGAAGCATGGAGGAGGAGGTGTGATGGTGTGGGGGTGCTTTGTTGGTGACACTGTCTGTAATTTACTTAGAATTCAAGGCACACTTAACCAGCATGGCTACCACAGCATTCTGCAGCAATACGCCATCCCATCTGGTTTGGGCTTAGTCCCACTATCATTTGTTTTTCAACAGGACAATGACCCAACACACCTCCAGTCTGTATAAGGGCTATTTGACCAAGAAGGATAGGGATGGAGTGCTGCATCAGATGACCTGGCCTCCACAATCAGCTGACCTCAACCAAATTGAGATGGCTTGGGATGAGTTGGACCGCAGAGCGAAGGAAAAGCAGCCAACAAGTGCTCAGCATATGTGGGAACTCCTTCAAGACTGTTGGAAAAGCAATCCAGGTGAAGCTGGTTGAGAGAATGCCAACAGTGTGCAAAGCTGTCATCGAGGCAAAGGGTGGCTACTTTGAAGAATCTAAAATATTAAATATATTTTGATTTGTTTAACACTTTTTTTTTGGTAACTACATGATTCCATATGTGTGATTTCATAATTGTGATGTGTTCAATGTTATTCTACAATGTATAAAATAGTACAAATAAAGAAAAACCCTTGAATGAGCAGGTGTGTCCAAACGTTTGATTGGTATTGTATATGAAAAATAAAACTTTACTTAGATAGGTATTCAGACTCTTTGCTATGACACTAGAAATTGAGCTCAGGTTCATCCTGTTTCCATTGATCATCCTTGAAATGTTTCTACAACTTGATTGCAGTCCACCTGTGGTAAAGTCAATGGATTGGACATGATTTGGAGAAGCACACACCTGTCTATATAAGGTCGCACAGTTAACAGTGCATGTCAGAGCAAAATCCAAGACATGAGGTCGAAGGAATTGTTCGTAGAGCACTGAGACAGGATTGTGTCGAGGCACAGATCTGAGGGAAGGGTACCAAAACATTTCTGCAGCATTGAAGGTCCCCAAGAACACAGTGGTCTCCATCATTCTTAAATGGAAGAAGTTTGGCACCACCAAGACTCTTTCTAGAGCTAGCTGCCTGGCCGAACTGAGCAATCGGGGGAGAAGGGCCTTGGTCATGGAGGTGACCAAGAACTCGTTGGTCACTCTGACAGAGCTCCAGAGTTTCTCAACCATCTCTGCAGCATTCCTACAATCAGGTCTTTATGGGAGAGTGGCCAGACAAAAGCGACTCCTCAGTAAAAGGCACATGACAGCCTGCTTGGAGTTTTCTAAAAGGCACCTGAAGGACTCTCAGACCATGAGAAACAAGATTCTCTGGTCTGATGAAACCAAGATTGAACTCTTTGGCCTGAATGCCAAGCGTGAACGGAGCAAAGTACAGAGAGATCCTTGATGAACACCTACTCCAAAGTGCTCAGGACCTCAGACAGTGGCGAAGGTTCACCTTCCAGCAGGACAACGACCCTAAGCATACAGCCAAGACAACACCGGAGTGTCTGAATGTCCTTGAGTGGCCCAGCCAAAGCCCAGACTTTAACCTGATTGAACATCTGTGAAGAGATTTGAAAATAGCTGTGCAGCGACACTCCCCATCCAACCTGACAGAGCTTGAGAGAATCTGCAGAGAAGAATGGGAGAAACTCCCCAAATACAGGTGTGCCAAGCTTGTAGCGTCATACCCAAGAAGACTTGAGGCTGTAATCGCTGCAAATGTTACTTCGACAAAGTACTGAGTAAAGGGTGTGAATACTTAAGTAAATGTGATATTTCCGTTTTTTTATACATATTTCTAAAAAACTGTTTTTGCTTTGCCATGATGGGGTATTGTGTGTAGATAAGGGGAAAAGCAATTGAATCAATTTTAGAATAAGGCTGTAGCGTAACAAAATGTGGAAAATGTTAAGGGGTATGAAAACATTCCGAATGTACTCTATATAGTACAGGTTACAGTAGGCTACAAAAAACACTTTCCAGTGACACTGACTCACCCAATGATAAAGATGAAGCATAGGCTACTCACTGGTGATGGCCGATGCTCTCGTGTCAATATCTCAAGATAAGGTACTTTGAAAAACAGTGCTGTTGGCTCAGAATCGCTCAAAAATTCAACAGGAATAACACTCAGAATGTCAGACTAGAAAAAATGGTGGCACATGTATTATCAATTGCATTATGTGACAATTCACAAAAGGAAACACAGAGAACTGTTTTTATCCCTGGTGGATTAGGTCAAAGGTCACTGGATCTGTCTCAAATGGCACCCTATTACCCATAGAGCTCTGGTCAAAAGTAGTGCACTATAAAGGGAATATGGTGCCATTTGGGACACAAGTTATTCTCAAGTTATTCTCATTCTGTAATATGTTCTCTCAGCATGTTAGTATATTTATAAAACAAAAAGGCTACATGATGAAGAGAATTGTTAGTTTCTATAGACAGATCAGTCTTCTCTTTTCAGCAGTAGGCATTAGCTTTCCAAACGGGAGGCCTACAGTTTTCTCACGATTTGTATTTGAACATTTGTCAAAGGCAAACTGACAGCCGCAACCAACAATAGAAATATAATCCATACATGGCAGTTCCCATTCAAGTCAGGACTGGCAGCCATTGCAAGTGTCAAAGTGCCAGTGTTAGCGGTTCCAAAATCCTTCTATGGAGAACAAGCTGTTCTATATTCGGCGCATGTGCTGTGATAACTTATTCCACAGCTATTTTTTAGAAGCTATTGATCCTCTGTGGTAAAATGATGCTCTCACGTGTAGTATTTTGAAGTATTTTACTGTTGTCTGTTCAGACTGGAGTAATATCATTTTGGGGGAAATGATTTCAGTTTATCAGGGGGTTCTGCAGCACCCCTACTGTCTTGGCAATAATGACAGGGTGCCATTTTTGGTTGATTTCACATTGAATTGACATTAGTTGAAAACTCAACCAAAATGTAGATCAAAGCTAGATGTTGAACTGACGTCTGTGCACAGCGCTGATGATTTTTGGCGGTTTTATCAACCTCTCCAGCAGAAAGGAAATATGCTATTAAGTTATTTACCCTGGCTTCCTCTCAGTCCCGAGGTACCCCTCAGTCCCGAGCTACCCCTCAGTCCCGAGCTACCCCTCAGTCCTGAGCTACCCCTCAGTCCTGAGCTACCCCTCAGTCCCGAGCTACCCCTCAGTCCCGAGCTACCCCTCAGTCCTGAGCTACCCCTCAGTCCCGAGCTACCCCTCAGTCCCGAGCTACCCTTCAGTCCCAAGCTACCCCTCAGTCCCGAGCTGTCCCTCAGTCCAGTGGGGCCCTTTATTAGGGTTACTAGGCCAAGGTCGGCGGCGAGGGTCGCCAATCTAAGGACACGGAGTAAGCGGACTGAGACTATGTTGGAGTGGGGTCCACGTCCCGGGCCAGAGTCGCCACCGTGGACAGACACCCACCCAGACCCTCCCCCATGGGTTTAGGTGTCCAGGAGTCCGCACCTTTGGGGGGTGGGAGGGGGGGGGTACTGTCACGCCCTGGCCTTAGTATTTTGTGTTTTCTTTATTATTTTGGTCAGGCCAGGGTGTGACATGGGTATTTATGTGGTGTGTTTTTGTCTAGGAGTTTTTTGTAGGTTATAGGATTGTGGTTAGTGAAGTAGTCTAGGAAAGTCTATGGTTGCCTGGAGTGGTTCTCAATCAGAGGCAGGTGTTTATCGCTGTCTCTGATTGGGAACCATATTTAGGCAGCCATATTCTTTAGGAATTTCGTGGCTGATTGTTCCTGTCTCTGTGTTTGTTGCTCCAGATAGGGCTGTTTTGTTTTTTCACGTTTGTTTTTTGTTTATTGTTCGTATTTTTCATCTTTATTAAAGATGTATAAAGATTACCACCCTGCATTTTGGTCCTCCTCTCTTTCACCGGAAGAATCCCGTAAAAGCATCTGCATTTCAAACCCAGAACAGAGCGTGGTAGAGCAGCATGATGAGCCGAGCAGCACAAACCGAGGTGGAGTCCCAAATGACACACTATTCCCTACGTCGTGCACTACTTTTGACCAGAGCCCTATGGGTTTATGTAGGGAATACGGTGCCATTTGGGACGCGGACCTAATGGCCTCAGATTATTCAACATAACAGCCACCGCTGCCTCTGCTCTGACCCTCTGAGTGCTGGTCGGGTGAAACACAGAACACAGAAACACCTCCACAGATTCAAAGCTACCAACCTGCGTCTTGTTTCTCCTCATCACAAAAACAAACCCTGCTGATGTAGCATAGAGCTATGGGCCTTAAACTAAACACTAAGGTTTTCCAGAAATCCCAGTTGGAAGGCCACTGGATGTCCTGCTTATTCCCTCATGAAAAACATGGGAATTTGTGGAAAGTTACTAGAATTTTGCAATGCTATTTCTGTTAAATGAGTCCCATCGTTTGTAAAACCCAAACCCTGACCCCCTCCCTCTCACTGCTCTCTGTTAACCCCAGCTGCCCAACCAGGCGGACCTCTCCTTTATATCCCATTGCTATGGAACCGTTTCGCCTGCGTGGTTGTGAAAACCTAAGCTGTGTGTGAATGACTTGGTGGGGGTTACAGTTAATCAAGCTGCGGTGCCACATAGCGTCGGTTTCTGTGAAAACCCTGCCTTAGCTCTCCTCTCACACAGACAGCCATCAAGACCCCCGTTAAAGCAATCATTGAGCACAGCTATTTTATGTGTGTTTGATGGTGAAAGCTGGCTCTCAGTCCTCCCTGTGTTACTGAGCCCGGCCCTGCTCAGTTGAGTGATGTGTGGCAGGCAGGCCAGGCTGTAGCAGCAGACAGCAGTATGGTGGGTTCCGTGTGTTCCATGTCTTCTATGTCTTCTGTTGTGTTCCGCTGCTCCTCCCTCATCAGGCTGTGGTGGATCTAGAAGGCTGGCTGGGTTCCAGAACCCTGGCCTCTACCTTCTGTGCTCCGCTCAATAGCATCATGGGAATCACCCGCCACCGGGAGATCTACATTGTTTGACTCTCTCATCTGGTAGCCATGAAAGCACATTTGCATACCTATGTATTTAAAAAAGAGGACATAGATGTATTATCAGACCAATGTGCCCATATCTACATATTTTCTAAATCCATCCTCTCGTTTATTATGTTATTGATGGTTTTACTGATTATACAACTTTTTAAAGATTGATAACCCATAACAACGCATGCCTTCTCATGGAAATGTGATTTTATAGAAGTCATCCCAACCTGATCTAGCCAAACGCTCACTAACAGTAAGGTGCACTGTGCAAAGTGACATGTGTACTGTGCTCTTCCTTCTATTACCAAGATAAGGATGTCATTGCAGATACTGTTTGCTGTGCAGTCTAGTGATGCTTGTATCTCTCATGGACGCTGCCTCTCATCTGTGGAATGTCTCTGTTGAATTGTTCAAGTGTGCGTGGCCATATTCTGGGTTACATTTGGTTCCGCTACCCCATCTGGTATTGGCACCAGTCCTCAGTTGTGTTGCCAAAACGTGCTGTAGTTATGTACTGTCTGTTAGTATTAAGAAGCAGAGGGGAATACATATGGAGCTCATCATGTAGCCTTTCGTCTTATAAACCTACTAACATGCTGAGAGAACATATTACAGAATGAAAATGACCTAGTATGTGTCCCAAATGGCACCATATTCCCTTTATAGTGCACTACTTTTGACCAGAGCCCTATGGATAATAGGGTGCCATTTGAGACATCCATAGTGACCTTTGACCTAATCCACCAGGGATTAAAAACAGTTATCTGTGTTTCCTTTTGTGATTTGTCACATAATGCAATTGATAGTGTAAGGCCCAACGCAGGAGATGAGAAGCAGGTACAAGGAGTGAACCATTTAATACAGACGGACATGTAACGGAACAGGGACAGCGTCTGGACATAAACACGACACGACAAAATGCTACTACAGGGAACAACACAGAGGAGCAGACATATATGCAGGGGCAATCAACAAAGTGAGGGAGTCCAGGTGAGTCCAATGAGCACAGCTGCTCGTAATGATGGTAACAGGTGCGTATGATGACGGGTAGCAGGAGCATGCTTGACAGATAGTATATGTGCAACCATTTTTTTCTCGTCTGACATTCTGAGTGTTATTCCTGTTGATGTGTTGCAGGGTTGATCTGGGAGGATGAGGCCACCCAGCAGATCCTGTCCAAGGAGCTGTCTAAGCTGAGGAAGATCCCCTACAGACGCCTACAGGACTCCAGCCCCCATGTCTATAGCAGCAGCAAATCCAGGTCACTGTTCTAGCAGGCAGCACCATCCATTATACCTGTGCAAACACACACGGACATACACGTATGCATGCAGACAGACAGACAGTCAGGCAGTCAGGCAGTCAGGCAGACTCTAGGAGTGCACATGTTAGAATATGATGACTGATGAGCTGGTTTATGTCTGAACGGATCTAGTTTCTAGCTCTGGATAGTCCAGGTTATGTCTGTCTGTTCCTTATGGCTGGCTGTTTGTTCATGTGTTTTTTGTTGTTTTTTTCTACCTTTTTATTTAACTAGGCAAGTCAGTTAAGAACAAATTCTTATTTTCAATGACGGCCTAGGAACAGTGGGTTAACTCCCTGTTCAGGGGCAGAACGTCAGATTTGTACCTTGTCAGCTCGGGATATGAACTTGCAACCTTTCGGTTACTAGTCCAACACTCTAATCACTAGGCTACCCTGCCACATCTCTCCTCTCCTTTTTCTATCTCTCTTTCTGTCTTTGTGTCTCTTTCCATCTCTCTCTATCTATTTATTGCTGTCTCTCGCACACTTACTCACACCTCTCACTCTCCATGTCTGGTCCAGACCCTCTACCCAGGCTATGGACCCAGGAGACCAAAAGATCAAGCCTGTGGAGGTGGAGCTCAGTAGAAACCTTCAGAACGCCCTACAGCATCTGGGCCTCCTTTCCCAGGCCTCGTCCCCCACTGGCCCCAAGAGTCCCAGCAAGGTAAGGGCCCCCCCCCCCCGGCCACCTTCAGAACCCTGCCCTCCAGACCCCCAGGCCCTTGCTTTAGCCTGGGATGAGCAGCTGGATCTTTTTTTACTTCTCCATGGATGCACGTCTCTATGTGCACACACACACACACACAAACTGACGCTGTGGGAGCTGTATCATTATCTCTCCCCTTCTGAAGGGTTGGTGAATGGCTGTTGGTTGACCATTCACAGGGATAGTTTCCTGCTGGATTATTATGAGGGAGATAATGCCCACCGAGGGTTCAGGAGTTCACTTCCTTAATTAGTAACACCCACATGATGGGCTCCGTGTAATTTCTGTTGAGGGGGGTGACCAACATGGCCTAGCTGAATGAGAGGGCCAAACCCCTGCTGAGGTCCAGGCATTCGGGGTTGGGGAGGGTACCTCTTTATTTATCGAGAATGGGGAGAGTAGCCCTTTATTTATTAAGGATGGGGTTGGTGGAAAAAGTTTGAGATGAGCATGTGGGAGATGGATGGATCTTAGAGTGTTGTTGACCCGTCCGTATAGTGTACTGCTTAGGAAGATATTACATACTCTCTTCTTACTGTTAACATATTAGCAATTAACATTTCAGTTGATGGTGGTGTATTAGTTGGGGATTTAAGTGAAGCACTAAGTAAAGATGAACACTTTGATCTAGTTGATAACACTTTCTATGAAGTAAATGTATAATGCTACATAATTACCGTTATATAATGCCTTATGATACACAAATAATGTGTTTTATTATCTTGCAGAGTGACCGTTACCAATCTGGCGTCTTCTCTGACTACTACCGGCCCAAGTCCCAGGGAGAGGGACATTTTTCCCCACTGTCCTTATTCCAGCCTCCCTACCAGGACAGACACTCTGCAGGGGATGGAAACCTCCTTGTGGCTGCCCTTAGGCACTACCTGTCTGCGCAGGGACCGCCCCAGACCGGGGGGGCCCCCAAAGTCCCAACCTTGCCCTCCCCGCTACGCCCCTCCTACAGCCACAGTATAGACAGTGCTGGGCCTATAGAGAACTCTCAATCCCAAACACCCAACCTGGATAGACTTTTACTCCTCCAGACAGCTGGAGCCAGTCAACCCTCTAGTCCAAAAGACCCCTACAGTCCGGTGGATGGTATGTGCTGCTTTTTACTGTACAAGTTCTTCCTTATTATTCCTACGTGAACAAATTAGCGCTATCAATAGTTATGGATCCGCTGAAAATAACGGTATAGCATGTTATTAGTTGTTAATTTAGGCATTGACATCTACCATAGTTGGAACTCTTCTCCCTCTCATCCTCTCTTCCTTCTCTTCTCCCCTCTCCTTCTCTTCTCTCCTCCTCTTCTCTCCTCCTCTTCTCTTCTCTCCTCTCCTCCTCTTCTCTCCCATCCTCCTCTCATCCCCTCTCCTCTTTCCTCCTCCACAGAGGTGTTCATCCAGAAGGTTCTGAAGAACGTGGGCAGACACAATGTGGACGTGGACGACATGAGTCCAAAAGACCTGGACCAGCTGTCTACACTGATCGCTAACGCCCTACAGGTAGAATAAACAACAACGTTTTTGTACTTGTCTTTCTTGCACAAACCCTCAGACCTTTCTTACTAGCACTGATTTTGCCGATAGCTGTGTTTGATAGCTGCGTCAATGAATGTGATGTTTAGTTGTCTTACCTAGACACCGTAGTTGAATGCACTGTCTGTAGTTTCTCTGGATAAGAGTGTCTGATAAATGACCAATACGTAAATGTGAATGCAGGTAGTGGATAAAAAACATCCTCAGGCCAGACCAGGACCAAGAGACGTGGGGGAGGAAGAGGAGCAGGAGGATGAGGAAGAGAATGAGGGGCCTGGAGAACAGGGGCCCGGGGAAGAGGAGGTTGAGAAGGAGGACAGTGACCCTCCATCCGCCACAGAGAAAATGGCTCCGGAGAGCACTCCCCTAGAGGAGTCTGTGGTCCAAGGTACACAAACCTGACAGACCTGATTACTTGGAGAAGACCTCCATCTGTAGTATTAACTCACCAACACCTTTATATACTCATTGTCTTTCCATGCCAACTTCAGGGTGACTAGTTCATATTGGCTGCTCTGTTGATTTGAAATGCAGTTAGACTTTGGCAAAAAAAGTATCAGCTAAAAATATTCACAAAACCATAAGTTTCCCTCCGCCTTCTAAAAGAGTGAAGGGAAGAGTATATCTGCGTGGCTGTTATTTGAGATATGCAGAGTCGGTTTGCTTTTCTGCTTAATATTATTCTTGTTGTCAGTAAACACTCAGTCTCTGTTATTTCCTGACAGAGCGACAAATGGAGGGAGACAGAGAGCCAGCAGGCTCCAATGACAAGGTACCCCCCATTTTGATTCTTAAAGTGATAAAGGGTTTGAAAGAAAGTGGAAATGTCAAACGGAATACTGACATTATAAACGGTGATATTATACCGTGTGTGTAGGGTATGAATCATCCAGAAGAGCTGATTTTCAAAAGGATTTTGATGATAAATCTGCAATGTACTGTAGACAGTAAAACAGTTAGTATACACAACATAGAGAAGAAGTATGTTTTGAAAAATGGATTGAAAGTGTTGTAATGTTGTCAGTTTGCATACCTATCTTTCAAACATTTATCATTGGCTTCTGTCCTATTGCTTCCTGCTTTTCCTCGAATTTGATGAGAGAAGCAAATTGCCTCCTCTCCCCTATCAAAACAGTTCCTCAATTCAGTACACATGGATTGTAACAAAACATGTCTCATAATCAAGATGAAAGAAAAAAAAGCCATAATGTAGTTATGATTGATTCGTATTTGTTACTTCTGTGCTTCCTGAGATCACCGTGACTTGTGTTGTTTGTGCTGTAGCTAAATCACCGTGACTTGTGTTGTTTGTGCTGTAGCTAAATCACCGTGACTTGTGTTGTTTGTGCTGTAGCTAAATCACCGTGACTTGTGTTGTTTGTGCTGTAGCTAAATCACCGTGACTTGTGTTGTTTGTGCTGTAGCTAAATCACCGTGACTTGTGTTGTTTGTGCTGTAGCTAAATCACCGTGACTTGTGTTGTTTGTGCTGTAGCTAAATCACCGTGACTTGTGTTGTTTGTGCTGTAGCTAAATCACCGTGACATTGTTCTGTGTTTTTTCAGTCCCAGGATGCAGCTGGCTTATTTGGAAAGCTTCTGGCGTACCTGGATAAGAGTGAGTCCCCAGCCCAGAGACTCCGGGGAGATTCCCCCGGCCAGGCTGGTGTGGGTGCAGGGCCGGGCAAGGGCAGGGATGTCGGTCTGGAGACTGTCCGCAGTAAGACCACTCAGGCCGAGGTGAAGACCATATTACCCTTACAGTTGCAAGAAAAAGTATGTGAACCCTTTGGAAATACCTGGATTTCTGCATAAATTGGTCGTACAATTTGATCTGATCTTCATCTAAGTCACAACAATAGACAAACACAGTCTGCTTAAACTAATAACACACAAACAAGTGTTTGTTTTCACATCTTTATTGAACACACCATGTAAACATTCAGTGTAGGGTGGAAAAAGTATGTGAACCCTTGGATTTAATAACTGGTTGACCCTCCTTTGGCAGCATTAACCTCAACCAAACGTTTTCTGTCGTTGCGGATCAGACCTGCACAACGGTTAGGAGGAATTTTAGACCATTCCTCTTTACAAAACTGGTTCAGTTCAGCAATATTCTTATCCTCTCTCGAGGTCATGCCACAGCATCTCAATCGGGTTGCGGTCAGGACTCTGACTGGGCTTCTTCAGAAAGTGTATTTTCTTCTGTTTGAGCCATTCTGTTGATTTACCATTCTGTTGATTTACTGTTTTGGGTCGTTGTCATGTTGCATCACCCAACTTCTGTTGAGCTTCAATTGGCAGATAGACTTACATTCTCCTGCAAAATGTCTTGATAAACTTGGGATCTCATTTTTTACGTCGATGATAGTCTGACGCAGCAAAGCTGCCCCAAACCATGATGCTCCCACCACCATATTTTACAGATGGGATGAGGTGTTGATGTTGGTGAGCTGGGCCTTTGTTTTCTCCACACAGTGTTGTGTGTTCCTTCCAAACAACTCAGCTGTAGTTTCGTTTGTCCACAGAATATTTTCGCTGTGGAACATCCAGGTGCTCTTTTTGAATACTCCAGCAATGGTTTTTTTTGGACAGCAGTGGCTTCTAACCGTGGTGTCCTCCCATGAACACAGTTCTTGTTCAGTGTTTTACGTATCGTAGACTCGTCAAAGGAGATGTTAGCGATTTCCAGAGGTTTCTGTAGGTCTTTGGGTGAAACTCTAGGATTCTTCTTAACCTCATTGAGCATTCTGCGCTGTGCTCTTGCAGTCATCTTTGCAGGACAGCTTACCATGGACTGATGAACATCAAGGTTTTTAGAGATACTTTTGTAACCCTTTCCAGCTTTATGCAAGTCAACAATTATTTAATCCTAGGTCTTCTTAGATCTCATTTGTTTGAGGCATGGTTCACATCAGGCAGTGCTTCTTGTGAATAGCAAACTCAAAATATTGTGAGTTTTTTTATAAGGCAGGGCAGCTCTAACCAACATCTCCAATCTCATCTCATTGATTGGACTCCAGGTTAGCTTTTGGAGAAGTCATGAGCCTAGGGTTTCACATATTTTTTCCAACCTACACTGTGAATGTTTAAATGATGTATTCAATATAGACAAGAAAGATACAATAGTTTGTGTCTTATTATTTTAAGCAGACTGTTTGTCTCTTGTGGTGACTTAGATGAAGATCAGATCAAATTTTTATGCAGAAATCCAGGTATTTCACATACTTTTTCTTGCCACTGTAAGTAGAACCACAATGACTCTGTTGCTACAACATTTTGGTGTTATCCTCAATTATTTGAAATGCACTGTGTCCACATGTGTCGTTGAATCTTGGTTTAAATGGTCACGTAATCAAGGTGGCAGTGCAGAAGTCGACCCACTCAATGGACGTGGAGGAGGTGGCTGCGGTGGAGGGCTGGATCCAGGCAGTGGAGCCTCCGGCTGCCAAGATGGTCTACCGGGAGCCCCTTAAGAAGAAAGTGAACGTCCAGGAGCTGCAGCTAGATGTCAAAGCAGCTGTGACCACGAAGAAAACAACTGATGATGACTACGGCTATGTCATCACTGACACGGTGTGAGTAGTACCTTTCATAAGTAATGAATGAGGCAACCGCAGCTAATCATTCAAGGTTCGATGTTTGTGCGGAATTGCATTTAGTATAGTGCAAAGGAGTTTTTTTTTTTTAGGCCAGGGCCAACTATGGTGAATTGACAGGTGTTGTGTTGGGTACGCTAGATCAGTAGCAACCATTTGGATCCATTGGTACAGTTGTACCATGACTTTTATTTTTGTTTCCTGTCTTCAATAGGCATAGCTGGAGTTGCTTTGAAACAAACCATTACAAATGGAAACAGAAATGTGCTTTAGATGCTAGACACCCAAAGGCCTACTGTGTCCCTGTCAGAGTAATTTCTCATTCCACATTTTAACTCACTCTTGGGAAAGTAATTTACCATGACGTTGAAAAAAAAAAGGGTTTCGCTCACTGAATATATTACCCTAGATTATTTTCAATATTTCAGTACTGGACTCATATTCATGCATGAACGTAAATAAATCATTCATTTATGTAACATTGACAATTGACAAACAATTTTATTTACATGCATCAAAACCATACCCCAGTGTGGTATATCATATGCATGTGCAATAAACATGCCTCGTGCGTATCATTCAGTAGATGATGATGATTTGAAGGTGTTCAGGTCAAGTCCCTCTCCAGGGCACAGAACCCACAGCCCATCAGACCACCAGGAACTGGAGCCCACATCCCTTCACTATTCCATCATAATCAGGTCTGGTGGGCCTCCACTCTCCATAGGGGGCTGGGGATATGGAAAAGCAATGACTTTCCTCAATGTCTGTATTAGACTGTTTCTCCTTTTAAACTCCATACTCCCACTACGTTATGTGATTAACTAGGACTGAGGTTTGCACTGAAATGTATATCTTCCCGAGTCCCTGGTCATCAGAGACTCTGACTGTGTTTTAGAGGTGGGGCACATCATTAGCTGTGGCCAACGCTGAACTGAGCCACCGTGGTGCCGATGCACCATTTCATTTGCACTTCTCTGTCTGGCCTGAAGTCTAGGGAGTGGCTATGTCTCAAATTGCACCCTTTTGCCTATACTGCACTAGTTTTGACCAGGGCTCTGGTCAAAAGTATTGTACTATATAGGGAATATGGTGCCATTTGGGACACAAGCAGAGCACACAGGTGATTCATCATGCCAGAGGAAACACCTGCTCCCCCAGTTCTCATACCTCACCCTCCCTCAGTGTCTCCCTGCCTCCCTCATCTCCCTATTTGTCCCACCCTCCTTTTATACGCCCTTACCCTCTCACCTCCCTGTCTTTGGGCTTCACTCCCTTCCCCGCTCCCCCATCTCCTCCCCCTCCTACCCTCCATCCCCCTGAACTCCGTGCCTCTCGTGTCCCCTCTCCTCTCTGAATGTGACAGGAATGTAATGTGTCGGAGCTCTCACCCACACTTAACAGGCTAAGGTGACAACTCTGTTGATGAACTCTGTATTTTTCTCTCCCCAGCGCGCTACAGACTGATGAGGGACTCCACTTGATGGAGATTCTGGCACGGCGGGCCAAGCTGCAGATGACTGACTTCCTGGAGCTCTCGTATGTATTTTATTCATGATTAACATTTTTATAGATTTTTCACACACTCAACAGAACAGAAACAACAAACACGGA
Source organism: Oncorhynchus masou masou (assembly GCF_036934945.1). Lineage (NCBI taxonomy): Eukaryota > Metazoa > Chordata > Actinopteri > Salmoniformes > Salmonidae > Oncorhynchus > Oncorhynchus masou. The sequence continues at coordinate 31,416,534 of NC_088214.1, read as the reverse complement.
CTACACCACTTTTATGTATTTAACCTTTTTATGTGACTTCATTTTGACTGTATGTTTAAAACAGACGTGACTAGATTTGATTCTACTCTGGAATCTTATACGGTGCTGGGTAGAATCTAAAATGGGTTGTAGAGTAATTGCTTGTAGCTTGTAGATAGGTATACATCCACTCAAACCTTGTGGATGGGGGCATTGTCATGTTATAGGGCATAACCATGGTAGCTAAAATATTTGCCAAATTAATAGCCTGCCCAGCATTTTTATACTGGACCCTAATCATGGGATGTTAATTGCTTAATTATCTCAGCAACCACACCTGTGTGGAAGCACTTATTTTCAAAATACTGTGTTTCCATTATTTTTGGAAGTTACCTGGCTGCAATCATTATGAACAGGACTGAACTCTCCATGAACCTCCCTCTCTTTCTCCAAAATCATTGTTTTTCCCTGCAGGTATCTGACTTTAAACACATGCATACACACACACACTTAGAATGCAATGAGGCTTTTAAAGCCATCCTCAACGAAATGAGAGTATATAGTGACACACTGTGCTGGTCTGCGTAGTCAGTGGCATCTCCTTCACATAGTCTAACCAAAAACGGCCATACACACATTTTGCACACAAATGCACAGCTAGATATTGCACTGAAGCACACTATTTAAAGACTTTCAAAATAATATTAAAGAGGAAATGTTATCGGCATTCTGTAAAGACATGGTGTCATAACCTGTCAAGTTCATTTCCTGAACCATCATGCCCTGTAACCCACAGGTAAACACTGCTTTATGATGGGCCTCTTATCTACCTTATGTTCAAGTCTGACATTGTGGTCATTGTAATGCAGTCATTCATCAAGTGAACATACACTGCGATACTCAATAACCGTAGCAGTGTGTATGCGAGAACAATTTACCCCCATAAATACAATGCAATGTGCTGATGACAGGCATAAGAAAGGGAGTATTGTATGGGCTGATAGGCCCCCTTTGTGTCTTCCTAACTACTAAGCTTGATTGTTGGCGGTACAGGTAGGGATTGGCCGATTCCGTATCATGTGACACTGTGAATAAGGTTCTGAATGGCCCTTGTTTCTGAAGCACCTCACGGCGCTAGGGAAGGTATACACTGCTCTGTATTCAGCCCTTCAGCCCATGGGTGGCCTTACAGGGCTGGGCTAATGTACCTTTTGTCTTTGTCCCTTTCTGAAACTGAAAGGGCCTTGGTATGGGAGAGTGATGGATTGGGTGGGGGAGAGAGCTGGGGCCCTTTGTTAGAGCTCCGAGTCGGCCCAGCAGGGGGAGCAGCCTGGACAATTTGTCCAGGCCGCCACGCTTATTTGGGCCGTCCCACTCCTTGCAGCTAACCGCTGCTGATCCGAGACCACCACCCCACCTAGGAGCCTGGGAGAATGGCCCTCCACATAATCAAATACTGGGCCCACAATTCAGCCCAGCCAGCATGGCTCCTCTCACCTTTCATGTTGACTCATTTGTGCAAGCACGACTTGGTTCTGTAGGACCTTGAAATTAGTGTCTATCATGTTTACCATAATGAAGGAAAATATAGATGCATGCATACAGGCTAATTCAATGTTACCGATATATGTAGTAACACAGTATGTTAGACACTGTGTCTAAATGTTATACATACTTGAATCAATCATCTATCTTTGTGTTACTTTGTATGATCGAACAGACGATATAGAATAGGAGAACAGACGCCGCTGTCAGAAACGTCTTGAATTGATCATGTCAGGCCGGACATGGCGGTTGAAAGCAGAGACGTTGGTTTTGATGTGTCAATGTGGGTGGTTTGCTTCAGAATCGTGTGAGCATTAGTTCACTCTGAATAATAGTTGTTGCGCAACACTTACCGACTGTAGTCAGACTCCAATTTGATGGGGGTGACGTAATGTCTGACTTCATATGCTGCTCATTTCAAAGTATAACCACTAGGTGGGGAGATGCACCTTTGCTGGTTGCTTGTAATGCAGCCTATGTGTTACTGAATACTGAAGACGCATTAGACAAGATTAATTTATTTTCACTGTAGAATCACAAAAGATTGATGGACAATGACAGTTCAACATTCTATATATATATATATATTGGTTCTAACATACTTCAAGCGAGCGCTTTTACATGGGAGTAATAGTCTGCTGAAGAAAGCATGCGCTTCAGCTTGAAAATCACAAGTACATTATTTACTTTTGCTGTAGTATTGAATTTTGAAAATTGGGAGGCGGTTGGCATAGTTCAGACGTCATTCCCATATGGGACACAAGGGCCCATGCCCCCTCACATTTGTCCTGTTTTATTTTTATTTTTCCGATGTTCAATTAATCCCCTCCATCCTCACGTACTTTGTGCCCCCTCTAAAGTAAAATGGCCGCATGGCGCCCCTGGCGTAGGTCAGGAAACATATCAATGTGTTATGAAGTCACATTGAGTGATGTTCCTTTTCAACCGCTAATAGATCTAACTCTTAATAGATGTGAAAAATCTATACATCTAATTTCCTGGGGGTGAATATCATAGAGTGGTTGAAAGGCTGGCTGCTGGTTGAGGTTATCCTCCACACATTGTTCGATACCTTAACCTCCTGGCTGGATACATTCTTTGACTTCAACATACTGTACAGCAAAACACTTTCTGTTCAATAGGTTGCCAAAAATAAAAATGTACCGCATTTTATGTTCAATAGGTTGCCGTAACCTGGTTTTATTCTGGGTGGTTTGCCCTCCTTCGTCACCTTTAGCACTTTTCAGCTCAAGATATATTTTTACAGCATGAATAGTATTTGCCCAGTGTCCACACTAGATTTGCTCTTTGGAAATACATACAATACATTGGGAAAAATAATATCTGTACATTTAATTTGCACAGCGTTTGTCATTACACAGAAAATGTACAAAGCTCTGTACATAAGCAATTGTCCCTATGACTGTTGGTGAAGGGACACACAATAAAGTATGTGTACCTAATCCGAGACCAAAACCCTCCTTGTCATTTGTTGTTTGTAAAACACTCAGAGGCACATTGAGATTCGAGAGGTATCCGTCGGAAACGGCTCCTTCGAACAGCTTATGGGGTAGCCAGAGGTAAAATACTGCTCAATCACTGTGCGTGTACGGCTCTGATTTAACACCAGGAAAAATAGGCTTTTCATTTGTCTGACGTTCATTTATCTGCATGTCCAGCCCTAACATTTAGCCTCACACTGAAGTGTTTAACCATGTTATTTCCAGGACAATCAGGGCTACAAGTACAGCACAAAACTATTTAACATAAAAAGATGCATTTACGAGTTTATTTGACAAATGTCAATAAAAAAACAAAGTCTGCCAAAGCAAAAACCGGATAAAAATACATTTATGTGAATGCTGTAAGTACAGAAATGAATATCCAACTCGTCAGTGACAGCTGTGTGGAGTTTGGAGTTTGTGATAGCAACTATGTGAGCTTATACCAGTATTATAGACACTATGTCCTGGGATTTGCTATGATCTTCTATGTAGAAGTACCTCTTCTAATGACTCTTGTGTACCTTGTAAGCGTCATTGTGTTGCTTGTGAGCATCATAGTTCATGTTCGTAGGAGTCTCAGCTTTTCATAGTTTTGTAGCTCAAACCATTTTGCCTCTATGGTCGTTTTTGTAAAAAGACATGGCCCTGGGCCCCTTCGGGATCTGCCCTTGTCTCACAAACAACCCTCTAGCTCAGCCCCCTTTAATTACACAGAAGTCTGTAGCTCAAACACACACTGTTTAAAAGGGGTTGGAAGACTCATTGGGTTAATGACCTGCTCTGTTCTTTGTAAGGCAAGAGGGCAGAAAAACAATGCTTTACCACCATGTAAAAAAAATGTATTTCTCATTGATCATGTCTGAAGTGTCTCATCTCACTGTGTGTTTCTTTTACAGAGTGGTGGGCCCAGCTGTGACCTTCAGAGTACGACCTAATACCCAGAATGTCAGCACTGCAGATGTGGCCAACGTAGCAGGTTGGTCTGAGCTGCTCTGATAGCTAAATGTTATATATATATATATATATATATTGCAAAAAAAAGCAATCTCTTGTGCTTTAGTGGAGCATGTTGGAACTGAAATGGACATTTTAGCTTTTTCAAATATCCAAGATTTTGTTGTTTACTCTCAGAGAACTGGTCCACAGTTTTTTTTTTATAGCTCCATGCTGAACATTCTCTGTATAGACCCCTGATAATGGAGATGTGCTGTTGGGAGAAAGAGTCAAATCTAAGTGACATCTGTAAGCGTTATTAGGAAGCCTCCCTTGCACCAATCACAACTCTTCTCTGGTGAATGAAATACAGGTATGCATTGTCAAGGAACCCCAAAGGAAAGGAGAGAATAGCTGTATTTGTATATAGTTATCATTACTGACAAACATACAAGGCTGCTTCAACAGTTATGAGAAAATATTTGTATAAGAAGATAATGTTTTTCCCCACGAATTGGAATTTGTTACATATCATACCAATGGCAAAATTGTGGTGTAGATATTGGGTGGGGGGCGAACAGTAGGGGGGGGGGGTCCTCCACCCCCGACATTTAAAACGCATTTCCAGAAATTCTACACTGTTTGATTTATTATGCCTCTCTTGAGGGGTATTTTGAGGGGAAAACAATAAAATTGGAAGGGCCCCCAACCCCCCCAAAATAAAACATGATTCGTTTTTAGGGAAAACTGATTTTTGGGGAGAAAATAGCTGACTTCCTGCACATTTTGCAATGGGGCAGAGAGAAAAATATGTGGTTTTATAATGCTATTCTACAATTTTAGTCAGCTAATTAAAGCTAATTTCCTGCAATTCTGCACAGCTAATCTCATACTATTCTTCACATTTTGCCATGAGGATGAGATAAATGTTTGCAGTTTTAAAGCAAATTTCCAGCAACTCTACGCATTGTGCCATGACGCTGACAGAACATGTTGCAGTTCTAATTTAACTCTCCAGTGAAAACTTAATAGTCTGTGAACTCATACCCAGATAATGTTGTTGACTCATCCTATACTGGTATTTGTGGACAAAGCATAAATTGGAGAAAAATGACCACCTAAACAAAAAAACAGACCATTTAGAAAATAGCAAGCATTTTTTAATAGGGGATCATGTCTGGCCAATCAGTGGTCTACTCGCATTAATATTTTTTGTGACCTTATACACCCACACCATTCTGCTTTTGGGGTACGCCCACACCATTTCAACACAGCTGCTTTTTAACATACTTAATTACTATTTTTGGGAAGGAAAACACTCATATTGTAATTAGTTTGAACTATAGTTCAAATATCATAGAAATCTAGAAACACTGGACAGTTACTTTAAAGGTCGACTTTGGGGGGGAAAAAATGCTAAAATAACAGCTTTAAACTGTATAACTGATCAATGCACCATCATACTCGGTCATTTAATGCTTAAAATATTTGTTGGCTATTTAGCTTTAGAAGTGCCATTTCTTTCCAACCTCAGCTTCCCTCCAAAAACAAATCCTGTGAAATGACATCAATACATACTGGAGGAGTTACTGGCTAGCTACAAGTGGCTATCTTAGCTAATAAACTAGTTACGTGGGTTGCAGCATGCAGGACATATCGATGAACCACCAAAGGCACACCCCATTTCTGTTTGAAAATTGAGGAGTTAGACTGTTTTTTTTGTGCCCAAAGTTGACCGTTAAAGCTAATTATCTGCAATTCTACACATTTTGCCATTGCCTATGACGTGTTAATGTGATATCGGGAGGTCGGGGGCATTTACATTGTTTTTAATACATTATTAGGGAGACGAATCGACCTGTTCTGAATATTAGGGGAATCCCCCATGGCAATTTCACCTATATATCATACGAATTGCAGGGGACAGACACACACACACACACACACACACACACACACACACAGTGCAATTGCTCTGTCAAAGTAAGTTTAGCTTGAATAGATAAATCTAGTTTTTTTCCCTTCGTCTAGTGATGACAGTTTTGATAATTGAACTCCACACTCTTGATCAAGTGATTGTGTAATGGCTACCCCCGTCCTGTTTCACAAGTGCTATTGTTTGTGTTCATGTCCTCGTTTCTCATTTCCAGCCCTGGACTAACTTGTTTTGAGAGGTCATGGATGAGCCTTTATTCATATTAATGCAGTTGACAGAACCGCACTTGAAATGACATACGGCTGCCTCTTAACTTAAGTGCAGTAGTGTGGGTGTGCTGCTGTCTCTAAAGCATAATTTGTCATATTCAACAAGAGTATCGGCAAAGATTATTTCAATAGCCCCAGTTGATGTGGTTTTTCTGAGACGTTAAGCATTACAAGGCTATTGTAATGGCATCATTTTATCATCATTTTACAGTTTCTTCCAGACACATTGGAGAAATCTGTGTGCCCATGTTTTAAGCAGTTGGAGACAAAACTTAAATGATTCAATTTTAATCATCTTCGCATTATTTAATTTAAATGGCACTGTGAGAGATTTCAATATGACATCATAGCTACCATAAATAAGGTGTGTTATAATACCATTATTATGAGATACATAGAAAAAATGTTGGTAATGTGTCCCAAATGGCACCCTATTCCCTATACAGTGAACTATTTTTGACCAGTGCCTCGGGAAGCCCTGGACTGGCTGGACACTGGACAAAGGAGTCAGTGTTACCTCATAGAACATTAGCATTCTTCTGCTCCATGTGAACAATACTGGATCGATAGAGAGCCAGCCTCCTGGGCGTCCCGGGCCAGAGTGGAGGAGGGTAGAGGACTGTGCCGGTTGTCTGGGGTGCAGCAGCACGGCCCTAGTTGTGTCACAAATGGCACCCTGATCCCTAAATATCTAGTGGACTACTTTTGGCCAGGGCCCATATGGCTCTGGTCAGAAGTAGTGCACTATATAGGGAATATTGTGCAATTTGGGACTCAGCCTCTGGCCTGCCCCGTATTGCCCTGGCCTGCCCCGTATTGCCCTGGCCTGCTGAGTAAAGAACCCTGGAGTGGAGCTTGTGGAGCTCCTGTCACGCATACCCGACCATTGTTAGGAACCCAGGGCCAGGCAAAGGCTATTGTCAGGGGGATGTCAAGATGGTGAGCCGTGGGGTGATGACCCTCATTGTCAGGCCTATTCATGCACGCTGTGGAGCCATGGAGTGGCAGGCCCAAAAACCACTTCCAGTGGTGCGTCTCGGCCGTGAGAACCAGGCTCCTCAATTGGCTGGAGGTCAGGGTCAGGCCAGCCAGCCAGCCGCACAATTAGCACATTAAGCAAGGTCCCCAATAAAGTTCACAATAGAATGCAGAAATAAGTTGTCTGCAAACTGTATCCACTTAAAATATTATTTAGTCAAATATATTTTTAATGGCCTAACTGGTTTGACTGAATGTGTATTATCGACCGTTAAACTGACCCCCCTGTGTTTTCTATGAAGAGGAGAACATACATTGTCTTCCCTGACAATAGCTAGTTACTCATTCACTGGCTGAGTGTAATATCTGAGGTTTGATTTGTGTCTTGACATGGAAATAAATCTGTGTCACAGACAGTTCAATAAGTTATTATGGTGGTTTTCCCTCGCAAATTGGTATCGGTGAATGGCTGAGTTTCTATGTTTGACACACTTTTTAAAAAGCAAGGAAATGGTGATCATTCTGATCAAGTTGACATAACATCTATCGGAATCAGTTTTTCTTCTGTCAGGTCCTCACTTTTGCAGACAGCTGTGTAGAGCGGTGTTGTATTCAACCAGCGTGAACACTAAACAGTAGAAGCAACACTTTCAGTTGGGCAGTGTTTACTTTAAAACACATTCCTATTCACTCTCATTCCCTCCCTGTATCTGGTAGTCCTAACCTTGATGGCCTTGAATATACTTTGAACCATGAGTCATTTCTGATCACCGGAGTTGAAATGAGACCCCAATTCCTCTGATCATTACAAAGACCGTTGGTTGTATTTTTTTCTCTCTCTTTTCACGGTTGAGTGGTTTAGCATAGATCTCATAATGCTGACAGCTCTGACCTTCACTTCAGCTTTAACACTTGTTAAAATGTCAAATCTTATTAGCTGGCTCTTTAGGAAAAAGCAATGTGGTTTATCTAACTTCTCTTCTCCTGTGATGTGAAGAGAGCCTTCAACCTCTGGTTAGCTCAGTCTTAGGGCGTAGCTTTTAGGGCACTCACTTACCCTAAGTATGTGCGTTCTACTGTGGAGAGACATTGAATAAATACTATGTATACCTGTTTAACGGGATTTATTGTCTTCCATGTGACTGTATATGCACATGATGCTGATGTGCAACGTGAGATTTGTGACATTGTAGTACAAATCTTGTGGTAATGATGCTTCTCTGGTTTTCATTATCATCAGCTTGGTCTTTCTGCATTATCTGAGAGAAGTCACGTGCCTACTCCTTCCTGGAAAAGTTCCAAATAACATAGCATTTTGTCATCTTCCTAGATCTCTGTATGCTTGTCTGTTTTAACCATACAATATACAGAAGCTTAACACATTAGTGTATAAAACATACTACTCACCCCCCCCAAGCCAGCTGATCCTTGGTGCCCTTTCACATAATCATCATCAGTAGCCGCTCAGTCCCAAATCAAATCCAAATCAAATCCAAATCAAATTTGATTTGTCACACGCTGCGTAAGACCAGCAGTGACATGCTCACTTGCAGACTTTTCCCAACAATGCAGAGAGAAACATATAGAAGCATAATAACACGAGGAATGAGTAACGGTAACTTGGCTATATGCGCGGGATACCAGTACTGAGTCGATGGGTATGGGTATGAGGTAATTGAGGTAGATATGTACATATAGGTAGGGGGTAAAGTGGCTAGGCTACAGGATAATAACCAGTAGCAGCAGTGTATGCGATCAAAAGAGTCAGTGCAAAAGGGGGTCAAAAGTAGTGCACTGTATGGGGAGTTGGCTGCCATTTTGGACAAACCCTGACTTTGTCATCAGCACTTTCTGTTTGGATTCACTCCTTTAATTGTCTCCATTGATTTCCTGTGTGATTTCATTGGAAGCAAGTCTCCCCAATGGGACTATGGGCCCACTTAAGCCCTACAGGAGCCACCAGATCCATTGAAGTTAACTTCATTTAGTTTGCCTGTTGATCAATTCTCATCTCATGCTGAAGGATAATCAATTCTGGATTTTCTCTAGCTAGTAGCTAATAGCAACCTGTTGGCCAAAATGTGCTCAAAATCAAATTGGGGGAAAATGAAATGACAAAAACAGTTGTTTATTGATGTCATTTGTTGTGACACGGGTTGGTGCGTTATCTCTATTGTCTGTCGGCGTATGCGTGGTGGTTGTGTTTTGTGATTTCTGAGAAATCCCTACAAGTGAGACCTCAATCTTTTGTGTCCCCTGCAGTTCAGAGTTGCTTGTGGTTATTTTGGTCTGACTTCAGAGAGAGCTGGGGTGGGGGGTGGAATCCTCTAGAGCTTTGGAAGCATCTGTGAGTCCTGCTGTGAAGAGGGTGGATCATCACAGGTGTTATATGGAAGCTGAGTTTGTTTAGCAGCGGTGGCAGCGTGGGCGTCATGGTACTCAGCCAGGCCTCTCTGGGCAGACCTCTCAGGGTCCCTCTCTCACAGCTGGCAGCTCTACTTTGGTTGAATCCCAAATGGCACCCTATTCCCTATACAGTGCACTACTTTTGACCAAGGCCCATGGGGCTATGGTTAAAAGAAGTGCACTATGTAGGGAATAGGGGGCCATTTGGGATGCAACCTCTGTGTTGGCCCTGCTCCTGGAACTCCAGCTTCAGCTCAGGCTTCATGCCTCCTACAGATGGCACCCTATTTACGAATGTAGTGCACCACTTTTGACCAGGGCTTTGGTCAAAAGTAGTGCACTATATGAGGGAATAGAGTCCCATTTGTGCTGCAGATGGCTTGACTGACTGGAGCTCTCTCTGCTGGCTCTGCTGCCTGACTCCACACTTGCAGCACTCTTGCATCATTCCAGGGCAGGCAATGGACTGGCTGGCTTGGAGAGGGAGAGGGAAAAATCTGTGTCGCTGCGGTCTGTTTCTCTGTGCGAGAAATGCAGTATGTGTGGGATGTATAAATAAATACTCTAAGCTTGGATGTAGGCATCGTTCATGTAAGGAAGATGATGACATAACACAACATGTAGGGCAGAAATGCCTTCTTGAACATGTGCCTTCATTACAAACTTGTATGGGATCCGTAAATATGAATTAAAATGTTAAATTATGAGCCTAGTTAGACGTGATTGGCTGAAATAATGGAGGTGATGACCATGCTGACTGTTGGCCATGTGTTTACATGTGAATTCTTAAAGAGATGGGTGTAAAAAAAAAGGACTCTCTAGCACTCAACAAATCGTTCAAGGGCATTTTCTCCTACTGGTATCCTAAGTGGGATAACACGTTTAGCAACTTTTAAAGCAGCATAACTTTCCCATGCTTCCTCCAATCACAAGCTCTGAATCTGACCTAAAAAATGTTTTTTAAAAGGATTTCAGATTTTTCTACATAACCCCCTTTGGGACTTAGCATTCCATCACTATTTTCTTACTGTAGGATGGATAACACCCCATATGATTGAGGCCCTCTTCATGTCAGACATGACGGAGTCTTCTCTCTGGGTCTGTAATAAAGCCATGTTCCTCCAGACTTCCTATTCTGGCTTCTCTATCTCTCTCACTCTAGTGAAGAATGTTATTAAAGGTTAATAAAATGCTCCTTTTGTTCGCTCACCTTTGGTGGCCTGAGTACAAATATAGGATCTTAATTTGATCACTATTTTGATGCTGAGAATTGCAAACTTGGTGTATTCAAGGTTTAAAAGACTTGTAAAGGCTTGTAAATTGTGTAATTTTCAACGATATGTTACAACCCGTTCAAAAATTGTCCAGTAATTATAATCCACATAATATTTAATATTTCCTGTTGCTGCATGATTTTTTTTCCTGCTGTAGCAATCTGTCTCAAATTAAGATCCTACATCTGTAGGCAGAATCCAGCTTCTCTTAGTGGGCTCTGAGATCCCTGATGAGAACAGAAGCAGACAGCTGAATTGATTGGCCCACTTCAGCGTATGGACCTTGATTACAGCCACATTCAAGTGCTGTTCTGTTCTCTACATCACCTTACCCACTCCTTAGAGGAGAGGAGAGTGACTCACTAGGAGTAGGCTGTCTGCCTCCCTGCTGCATATAGCCAGCTAACTGTTCGCCTTGAAAAACCTTCATATAGTCAAGACAGACAGACTAATGCGGTGCCCTGTATTATACAGTATGTTGTAAATGAAGTTGCATAGATACAGTAGGCTACTACAAAGATGGAATGTACATTATCCGTATGTACTATTCTGTTCTCAGAATAAGACATATTTCTTGTAATTTCCTCATTTAGTAAAATATTAATGTTCTTGAATGAGTAACACATAATGATTGATTGGCTTCAACATTATGTTATCAGTTTTATAGCTACACAGATCACAGTAGGTTGGTGGCACCTTAATTGGGGAGAACGGGCTCATGGTAACTACTAGATCGGAATAGGTGGAAGGGTATCAAATACATCCAACACATGGTTTCCAGGTGTTTGATGCCATTCCATTTGCACCATTCCGGCCATTATTATGAGCGGTTCTTCCCTCAGCAGCCTCCTGTGATACAGATGTAGGATCTTAATTTGAGCCAGTTTGCTACATCAGGAAAATAACACAGTTTTCGTAAGGGAAAATCAAGTCTGACATTTCAAAGTGGAAATTACTTCAGAACTTTTTTAACCTCAAATACACTACAATTTTTACATTTCCTGCATTACAGGACATTTCACCTGAAACAGGGTGATCAAATTAAGATGCTACATCTGTACAGAATATGTTCTACAGTGTGATTCACAAATGTCACTGTGTTCTGACTGAGTGAGTGATAAAATCATATTGGTACATACAGTGCAATGGCTGCTTGGTATAGAAAGTTAGAGGTATCTCCATAAGGTTACGGCACGAGGGGAGCAGGAGAGGGTTCAACTCTCGTTTGATGGTTGGAGCCAACATGAAATGTCCCTAGAAAGCCGGGTGCTGGTGCTTCTCTCTTTCTGTTTTAGAGTGTTTTATGTATTCCAACAGAGAGACAAAGTCAGCCCAGAAACTTCAAAGCTGCTGGGTGACATTTAGGTCTACATCTTCAAAGGACCCCTCCCTGCTTTTGTACTTCAGCTTTTTGTCTATAATTAATGTACTCCTTCCAGATTCTGAGTGGGATTAGAGAGCCAGACAGAATGTATATGTGTGTGTGTGTGTGTGTGTAGCCATAGCCAAGGGAAGTAGGGGTGCTGAGGGTGATGCAGCACCCCATGAAAAATCAGATTACAAAAATACTTTTGTTATTGACCAAATACTTATTTTCCACCATAATTTGCAAATAGATTAATTCAATATCCTACAATGTGATTTTCTGGATTTTTTTCCCTCATTTTGTCTGTCATAGTTGAAGTGTACCTATGATGAAAATTACATCTTTTTAAGTGGGAGAACTTGCACAATTGGTGGCTGACTAAATACTTTTTTGCCCCACTGTGTGTGTGTGTGTATATGTATAAATAAAAATCACAAAGTAGAAGACTGATATAGACGTCTGTAGCGCAGGCATTTACTTTTTTTGACATATGGTTTGTAACAATATGCTCCTCAAACAGATCACATTTACAGAGTGGGCTCTCTGGTACTTTTAATGATTTGACCCATTTTATAGAAATTAACATAGAAATTGACATTATACTTCATTAACCAATCACAGCCCTCCTTTAGGATTGCACATTCAGCAAGTCACCAGCACTAAGCATTCAGTTAAGAACATATTCATATTTACAATGACTGCCTACCGGGGAACAGTGGGTTAACTGCCTTGTTCAGGGGTTAGCTCGGGGATTCGATCCAGCAACCTTTCGGTTTCTGGCCCAACGCTCTAACCACTAAGCTACCCGCCGCCCCGTATTTGTAGAGTAAAATAGTAAGAGTAAAATAATGTCTTAAAATTAATCAAATCAAAAGGGGTAGTTTTGAGATATTCATATTAATGTTTTATGTTGAATAAATGAATGTGACATTTTCAGAATCATGAGGGATGACATATACTTGCTATTTTAGAGCACAATAATAATGACGCAAAGATATTGTCTGTATCATATATGGTTCACAGATTTTAGGGTCTTACAAGAGGCATGTATAGGTCTAAAAAGGGGCTAAAATGGCCACTTTCATCATGGTTTTCTCAAAAATGGTTTGTGATCCTTCCTGCAATGAAGTTTCTGTGATACCAAACATATTTTACGCTCCCATAGGTGTGGACCGCCCTATTGGACTATGGAAGTATCCATATTGATCATATCAAGCATGCATGTACACATGCATTTGACCTGTATTTCTCTCGTATGAGGTTGTACTGACTCCATGTGTTTTCCTACCTGAACTTTATGGACGTTAATGGATCAATTATTTTCCACTGGATGCATTAACAAAGGGCAAGTACAGATCTGTCTGGGAAAATAAAAGGGTTTATTTTTCTTCCCATCATGAAAGAAAGAAAAGAAGGGATGAATTATGTATGGGTTATGAGAGACGAGTCTTCAGTTCATTCTCAACCCCTGATTGAGTCTCAAATTGATCGGTGCGGGTGATGCCATAGTTGTTATAGGTCAGTATGGACTCATGCCAAAGGACACCCTATTAATTATGTAGTGCACTGCCTTCAAGCAGGGTTGTAAAAATGTGTGCACTTTAGAGGGAGCAGTGAGAGGCGTCGGAGGAGATGGCTGCCGTTTTACGTCCTCCTAACCAATGTGTGCTATTGTGTGTGTTTTTTGCATGTTATTTGTAACTTATTTTGTACATGTAATATCTTATGTTTCACCGAGTCATGGCTGAATGACGACATGAATAACATACAGCTGGCTGGGTTTTCTGTGCATCGGCAAGATCGAACAGCTGCCTCCGGTAAGACAAGGGGTGGCGGTCTGTGTCTATTTGTAAACAACAGCTGGTGCACGAAATCTAATATTAAGGAAGTCTCAAGGTTTTGCTCGCCTCCGGTACGGTACCTCATGATAAGCTGTAGACCACACAGCTTTTTGTTCTAGACTTGGCACTCCGGTACCGCTTGCCATACTGTAGTAGAGAGAACAGTCTATGACTGGGGTGGCTGGGGTCTTAGATAATTTTTAGAGCAGTCACTGGCTTCATCAATAACTGCATCAATGACGTCATCCTCACAGTGACCGTGGATTACAGGCAACATCTGCACTGAGCTAAAGGGTAGAGCTGCTGCTTTCAAGGAGTGGGACTCGAACCAGGACGCTTATAAGAAATCCCGCTATTCCCTCCGATGAACCATCAAACAGGCAAAGTGTCAATACAGGACTAAGATTGAATCGTACTACACCGGCTCCGACTATCGTCGCTTGTGGCAGGGCTTCCAAACTATTACAGACTGCAAAGATAAGCACAGCCACGAGCTGCCCAGTGACATGAGCCTACCAAATGAATTCTATGCGCGCTTTGAGGCAAGCAACACTGAAGCATGCATGATGAGAGCACCAGCTGTTCCAGACGACTGTGTAATCACGCTTTCCGTAGCCGATGTGAGTAAGTCCTTTTAAACAGGTCAACATTCACAAGGCCGCAGGGCCAGTCAGATTACCAGGACGTGTACTCCGAACATGCACTGACCAACTGGCAAGTGTCTTCACTGACATTTTCAACCTGTCCCTGACTGAGTCTGTAATGTTTCCAGCAAACCACCGTTGTCTCTGTCCCCAAGAACACCAAGGTAATGCCTTTAATGCCTAAATGACTACCGACCCGTAGCACTCATATCTGTTGTCATGAAGTGCTTTGAAAGGCTGGTCATGGCTCACATCAATACCATTATCCCAGAAACCCTAGACCCACTCCAATTTGCATACCACCCCAACAGGTCTACAGATGACGCAATCTCTATTGCACTCCACACTCCACTTTCCCACCTGGACAAAAGGAACACCTACACTACCGTTGAAATGTTTGGGTTCACTTAGAAATGTCCTTATTTTTGAAAGAAAAGCACATTTTCATAAAATTGATCAGAAATACCGTGTAGACATTGTTAATGTGGTAAATAACTATTGTAGCTGGCAACAACAGATGTTTTATGTAATATCTACATACTGTAGGCATACAGGGGCCTATTATCAGCAAACCATCAATCCTGTGTTCTGTTCCAATGGCACATTGTGTTAGCTAATCCAAGTTTATCATTTTAAAAGGCTAATTGATCTTCAGAAAACATAATTGCAAAAGGGTTATCACAGCTGAAAACTGTTGTCCTGATTAAAGAAGCAATAAAACTGCCCTTCTTTAGACTAGTTGAGTATCTGGAGCATCAGCATTTGTGGGTTCGATTACAGGCTCAGTCTATTCTTGTTCTGAAAAATTAAGGCTATTCCATGTGAGAAATTGCCAAGAAACTGAAGATCTCGTACAACGCTGTCTACTACTCTCTTCACAGGACAGCACAATCTGGCTCTAATCAGAATATAAAGAGGAATGGGAGGCCCCGGTGCACAACTGAGCAAGAGGACAATTACATTAGAGTGTCTAGTTTGAGAAACAGATGCCTCACAAGTATGCAAAACACCTGTCTCAACATCAACAGTGATGAAACCAAAATTGAACTTTTTGGCAACAATGCAAAACGCTATGTTTGGCGTAAAAGCAACACAGCTCATCATCCTGAACACACCATACCCACTGTCAAACATGGTGGTGGCAGCATCATGGTTTGGGCCTGCTTTTCTTCAGCAGGGACAGGGAAGATGGTTAAAATTGATGGGAAGATGGATGGAGCCAAATACAGGACCATTCTGGAAGAAAACCTGATGGAGTCTGCAAAAGACTTGAGACTGGGACGGAGATTTGTCTTCCAACAAGACAATGATCCATAACATAAAGCAAAATCTACAATGGAATGGTTCAAAAATAAACATATCCAGGTGTTAGAATGGCCAAGTCAAAGTCCAGACCTGAATCCAATCGAGAATCTGTGGAAAGAACTGAAAACTGCTGTTCACAAATGCTCTCCATCCAACCTCACTGAGCTCGAGCTGTTTTGCAAGGAGGAATGGGAAAAAATGTCAGTCTCTCGATGTGCAAAACTGATAGAGACATACCCCAAGCGACTTACAGCTGTAATCGCAGCAAAAGGTGGCGCTACAAATTATTAACTTAAGGGGGCTGAATAATTTTGCACGCCCAATTTTTCAGTTTTTGATTTGTTAAAAAAGTTTGAAATATCCAATAAATGTCGTTCCACTTCATGATTGTGTCCCACTTGTTGTTGATTCTTCACAAAAAAATACAGTTTTATATCTTTATGTTTGAAGCCAGAAATGTGGCAAAAGGTCGCAAAGTTCAAGGGGGCCGAATACTTTCACAAGGCACTGTATTCCTTCTGTTTTGGCACAGTTAAAGTACTAGTATTACTCCTGTGTGAAATGCTGTGTTGGTACCAGTATAATAGACAATATAATGCGATTTGTACTTCAAGGATCCAATGCAACACTTTCCAAGTCTTCTTATGAGAAAGTCGTTTTTTCTCACCAATGTGTTGACTAGTGGAATTACAACCAGAAGTGATATGACAACAATCCCCTGTCCCAGACATATCACTGACCTTTGCTGCAGCAGACAATTTCATTGTTGACTTTATCCCCATATTGCATTTCCAAATGTAATTTAAGTCATGCAAATCAGATTTTCCAGCAGAGAACTGATTTTTGTGAGTTGAGGGATTTCAGGTCTAATAATGGATTTGTTGTATATCAGAACAGCAATAACTGTCATTAACAATGTGTTTGGTTAGCCATTTACTGTGACCTGCAATTTAACCATAAACATTGAGCTTAATTAAATGAGGTTGAGGTGACCCAATATTCAAGTGTAAAAATTGTTTAGTTACATTTAGTAAACCATTTGTAACGCAACCATTGTGAATCCAGAAGCAGCCATGGTGCCTTAGTGCTGTGATGTGGTGCAGAGTCCATAGCTTTCCATATTGTGATTTGGTACAGCTGTAGTGCATTGGATCTGTGATGGCACATTCCTTCAGACACATGTGCACGCCATTGGATCCCCCTCTGCCAGGTGCTACCCATCTTTGTGCCACCGCCACCACCCCCTTCCCCTTTCAACCCACCACACACACGCAAACAAATGCAAGCAGGTACTCATAAACACAAACACACACACCCAAATGCAAGCACACAAACACACACACACATACACACATACACACACACGACACACACACACACACACACACACACACACACACACACCCTGCCGTGGCTCCACTGTTGGCAGGAGACCAAGTCATGCATAATGGCTCTGCCAAGGCTGATATGTTCACTCGTTAACTAGTAGGATCTCATGCTGCTGACACACACACACACATACACAGCTTCACCAGAGACAGGAGCCAGGAACAGCTACAGCAGCCAGTTAGCACACTACTGATCTGGGCCTGGTTTTCCAAAACAGTTAGAACACTACTGGCCTGGGCCTGGTTTCTCAAAACAGTTAGAACACTACTGGTCTGGGCCTGGTTTTCCAAAACAGAACACTACTGGCCTGGGCCTAGTTTTCCAAAACAGTTAGAACACTACTAGTCTGGGCCTGGTTTCCCAAAACAATTAGAACACTACTGGTCTGGGCCTGGTTTCCAAAAACAATTAGAACACTACTGGTCTGAGTAACCATCGGGTTCTTGGTCACCTCCCGGCCCAAGGCCCTTCTCCCCCGATTGCTCAGTTTGTCTGGGCGGCCAGCTCTAAGAAGAGTCTTGATGGTTCCAAACTTCTTACATTTAAGAATGATGGAGGCCACTGTGTTATTGGGGACCTTCAATACTGCAGACATTTTTTGGTACCCTTCCCCAGATCTGTTCCCCGACACAATCCTGTCTCAGAGAGCTACAGACAATTCCTTCGACCTCGTGGCTTGTTCCGGAGCCGACAGAGATGGCCGCCTCGCTTCGCGTTCCTGGGAAACTATGCAGTATTTTTTTTTACGTGTTATTTCTTACATTGGTACCCCAGGTAATCTTAGGTTTCATTACATACAGTCTGGAGGAACTACTGAATATAAGAGCAATGTCAACTCACCATCATTACGACCAGGAATATGACTTTCCCGAAGCGGATCCTGTGTTTTGCCTTCCACCCAGGACAATGGATCGGATCCCAGCCGGCGAACCTGAACAACGTCGCCATAAAAGGGGAAAACGAAGCGGTCCCCTGGTCAGGCTCCGGTGACGGGCACATCGCGCACCACTCCCTAGCATACTACTCGCCAACGTCCAGTCTCTTGACAACAAGGTTGATGAAATCCGAGCAAGGGTACCATTCCAGAGAGACATCAGAGACTGTAACGTTCTTTGCTTCACGGAAACATGGCTCACTCGAGAGACGCTATTGGAGTCGGTGCAGCCAGCTGGTTTCTTCACGCATCGCGCCTACAGAAACAAGCATCTTTCTGGTAAGAAGAAGGGCGGGGGGGTATGCCGTATGATTAACGAGACGTGGTGTGATCATAACAACATACAGGAACTCAAGGCCTTCTGTTCACCTGACTTAGAATTCCTCACAATCAAATGTCGACCGCATTATCTACCAAGAGAATTCTCTTTGATTATAATGAGAGGAATATTACAACCCAAGCAGACACATCGATGGACCTGAACAAACTTTTTTTAAATCTATGTAAACTGGAAACCACATATCCTGAGGCTGCATTCATTGTAGCTGGGGATTTTAACAGGGCTAATCTGAAAACAAGACTCCCTAAATTCTATCAGCATATCGATTGTGCAACCAGGGCTGGTAAAACCCTGGATCATTGTTATTCTAACTTCCGCAACGCATATAAGACCCTCCCCCACCCTCCTTTCGGAAATGCTGACCACATCTCCATTTTGTTGCTTCCTGCATATAGACAGAAACTAAAACAGGAAGTTCCCGCGCTCAGGTCTGTTCAACGCTGGTCCGGCCAATCTGATTTGTACAGTGGGGCAAAAAAGTATTTAGTCCGCCCCCCAATTGTGCAAATTCTCCCACTTAAAAAGATGAGAGAGGCCTGTAATTTATGACAGACAAAATTAGAAAAAAAATCCAGACATTTGTAGGATTTTTAATGAATTTATTTGCAAATGATGGTGGAAAAATAAGTATTTGGTCAATAACAAAAGTTTATCTCGATATTTTGTTATATACCCTTTGTTGGCAATGACAGAGGTCAAACGTTTTCTGTAAGTCTTCACAAGGTTTTCACACACTGTTGCTGGTATTTTGGCCCATTCCTCCATGCAGATCTCCTCTAGAGCAGTGATGTTTTGGGGCTTTTGCTGGGCAACACGGACTTTCAACTCCCTCCAAAGATTTTCTATGGGGTTGAGATCTGGAGACCTGGTTTCATCTTCAATGCCCTTGCTGATGGAAGGAGGTTTTCACTCAAAATCTCACGATACATGGCCCCATTCATTCTTTCCTTTACACGGATCAGTCGTCCTGGTCCCTTTGCAGAAAAACAGCCCCAAAGCATGATGTTTCCACACCCATGCTTCACAGTAGGTATGGTGTTCTTTGGATGCAACTCAGCATTCTTTGTCCTCCAAACACGACGAGTTGAGTTTTTACCAAAAAGTTATATTTTGGTTTCATCTGACCATATGACATTCTCCCAATCTTCTTCTGGATCATCCAAATGCTCTCTAGCAAACTTCAGACGGGCCTGGACATGTACTGGCTTAAGCAGGGGGATACATCTGGCATGCAGGATTTGAGTCCCTGGCGGCGTAGTGTGTTACTGATGGTAGGCTTTGTTACTTTGGTCCCAGTTCTCTGCAGGTCATTCACTAGGTCCCCCCGTGTGGTTCTGGGATTTTTGCTCACTGTTCTTGTGATCATTTTGACCCCACGGGGGGAGATCTTGCGTGGAGCCCCAGATCCAGGGAGATTATCAGTGGTCTTGTATGTCTTCCATTTCCTAATAATTGCTCCCACAGTTGAGTTCTTCAAACCAAGCTGCTTACCTATTGCAGATTCAGTCTTCCCAGCCTGGTGCAGGTCTACAATTTTGTTTCTGGTGTCCTTTGACAGCTCTTTGGTCTTGGCCATAGTGGAGTTTGGAGTGTGACTGTTTAAGGTTGTGGACAGGTGTCTTTTATTCTGATAACAAGTTCAAACAGGTGCCATTAATACAGATAACGAGTGGAGGACAGAGGAGCCTCTTAAAGAAGAAGTTATGTCTGTGAGAGCCAAATCTTGCTTGTTTTTAGGTGACCAAATACTTATTTTCCACCATAATTTGCAAATAAATTCATTAAAAATCCTACAATGTGATTTTCTGGATTTTTTTCTCGGATTTTGTCTGTCATAGTTGAAGTGTACCTATGATGAAAATTACAGGCCTCTCTCATCGTTTTAAGTGGGAGAACTTGCACAATTGGTGGCTGACTAAATACTTTTTTGCCCCACTGTATATACTGTCCTCAATACCATCTACTGCATCTTGCCTATGCTGTTCTGTACCATCACTCATTCATATATCTTTATGTACATATTATTTATCCCTTTACACTTGTGTGTGTATAAGGTAGTAGTTGTGGAATTGTTAGGTTAGATTCCTCGTTGGTTATTACTGCATTGTCGGAACTAGAAGCACAAGCATTTCGCTCCACTCGCATTAACATCTGCTAACCATGTGTATGTGACAAATAAAATTTGATTTGATTTTTTTTGCTCTGACCTCATATAGACAGATGTGCACCTTTCCAAATCATGTCCAATCAATTGAATTTACCACAGGTGGACTCCAATCAAGTTGTAGAAACATCTCAAGGAGGATTAATGCAAAACAAGATCTACCTGAAGTCAATTTCGAGTCATAACAACGGGTCTGAATACTTATGTAAATAAGATATTTGATATTTGAATACGTTTGCAAAAATGTCTAAAAACCTGTTTTTGCTTTGTCATTATGGGGTATTGTGTGTAGATTGCTGAGGATTTTTTTTTCTATAAACCATTTTAGATTAAGGTTGTAACGTAACAGAATGTGGAAAAAGTCAAATGGTCTGAATACTTTCCGAAGCACTGTATACAGCAGGGCTATAGGCCACATCGGCCTAATATATTGAAATCAATTTCATGTTCAGTCAACTGAGTTCTATTTTTAAGGTATTGTAAAATGTGCCTCAATTTATTTCATGATGTGTAACAACATGTGCGCAATGATATTCCAAATAAACCTGTGATTTAGTGGATTATTATAGTGTAATCATTAGAATAAGCCGCCTCAAATATTTGCAGCCATGAGGTGATATCTCTCTAGGAGCTGATCCATCGTCAGCGTTATGGAATCATTTTAATGTGACGGTAAGATTTGAATGGAGAAAGCTGATCAGAGAGCAGCCCTGCCTTTCTTTCGATCCTGTCAGTATTGAAACAACGCACTTAGTAAACGTTCTTTGTGACTGTTCAGTGTTAAGTTTATTAGGATCCCCATTAGATACTGCACATGCAGCAGTTACTCTTTCTGGCATCCACATAAAATGTACAAATACCTGACAAAGCACAGAAGAGTAATACACAAGAAAAACTTAAGATATTACCATAAAATAAAAATGTAAATAAAAAAAGTTATATATAGGAAAGACACTAATAGACAACAAAAACACTATTTACACACTATTCATATATAAATATTCATATTCTTATATACAGTACAGGTAAATTAGGTCAGTGTGGTTCCCTTAAGCAATAAGGCACGAGGGTGTGTGATATATGGCCAGTGTACCACGACTAAGGGCTGTTCTTAAGCACGAAGCAACCCGGAGTGCCTGGATAAAGCCCTGAGCTGTGGTATATTGGCCAGATACCGCAAACCGCCAAGGTGCCTTATTGCTATTATAAACTGGTTGGCAATTTAATTAGAGCAGCAAAAATAAATGTTTTGTCATACCCGTGGTATACAGTCTGGTATACCATGGCTGTCAGCCAATCAGCATTCAGGGCTCGAAGCACCCAGTTTATGCAGTATATATAATGTATTTGTATGTTTTATTTGAAACTAAATGTAATCTCTCTCTTTGTGAAGAAAATATGAGAAGTTACTCACAATTGCTCATTCTATTATGAAACCTAGCTAAGTACCCTAGAAGATAGTTTCCACTTTCCCCTTTGTAATAATGGATTTCAATGCAGTAATTCTGAGTTGTAATAGACATTTCCGAGGTGAAATTAAGCAGTAAAGGTGTAAATCTATGCTCATAAGGTTGGTTGTTACAGTTAATGTTGTAATGCAGTAACTGTCCATTTTTATGTCGTTTACAGTGATATAGCGCCAACATAGCTATTCTAGAGATCACAAGGTGCTGAGAAGACTGCCTAACAACGTGATGAATAAACTCTGCTTTGCAGTCACAGTGTGTAAACTCAGCAACCTTAGCTTATGGATGTATCTGAGTGTTGATACAGCCAGGTCAACTATGGGGTCATCTTTGCCTTTTTTGGTTGCGTCCCAATTGGCATTGTATTTTAGCTCTGTCGGACAAAGAGAATTCCAGCAGTCAGTGTCAGGGTTTCCTATTGGCTTGCTGGGTTTGAGTGGCACGGCGTTTGATTTGTCATGACAACCAGAACAAATGCTGTTAATGAGGTCACCTTGGGTTCTAGATCAACTGTCTGACTTCTATTTCCCCAAGAAATCACAACCGCCATGGTTGCATCCCAAATGGTACTCTATTCCATATACACAGTAGTGCACTAGTTTTGACCAGGGCCCATATGGCTTTGGTCAAAATTAGTGCACTATGTCGGGAATAGGGTGCCCTTTGGAACGTAGCCTTAGTCATCTAAATGAAAATGTAATGGCTGGATTTCAAGTGCCTACCGCCTGATACGGGGGATTCCTTGAAATAGGAATCTAATATTTTCTGTGGTATATTTTGTATTCTTTTCTTTTTTCGGTGAGCCTTTTCCTGACTCAGTTCTGAGGGTTAGAACGTGGGTGTGTTCAGTATACACCTCATCCTCCTCTGTCTTCTCTCGTGGGGACATCAGTAGGCTGGCTAATACCTTCAATTTGGCTGTGTGTTTGTATGAGAGAGAGAGAGAGAGAGAGAGAGAGAGAGAGAGAGAGAGGGAGAAGAACTCTAGTACAGCTCAGTGTCTGAACAAGTAGTACCCACTTGCCGATGGGCAGACGGGAAACAGAGACAGCTCATTTCAGTGTCTGGAAGCGTACACACACACACACACACACACACACACACACACACACACACACACACACACACACACACACACACACACACACACACACACACACACACACACACACACACACACACACACACACAGGCTCCACTCCAGAAGAAACACCATTGAAGGTGGGGTAGGAGAAGAGAAGAGTGGGGGAGGGGTATCGAGGGCGTCATATTCTCGTATAGCAGAGGAGAATATTCATGACCATATTCTCGTTATGTGGCTGACCTAATGTCAGAGGTGTAGGAGGTAGACAGAAAGGCAGCGTCTCTCTGGACCAGTACAGATCTACTAGGATTCGACACAGTGTGGTAAACTGGTTTCTCCTCTCCTCCAGGTATAGCTAGGCCTTGGATATGTGCTCTAGGGGGTACGGAGCTCTGCTTCTCTCATCCTTTGATACCGTCCTACAGAGTTAGGGAGTTTACACCGAGTAGGCACTGCCTGCCAGCGCTATGCTGCCAGTGACTCACTACACTGCCTAGTGCCTTGGTTTTGTAGTCAGCTAGCGTCTGAAGAGCCGGGCAGGAGTCAGAGCCAGCCAGGTTTGCCCTAGGCTTTCTTTTATTTACAATCTGGACTCCGTGGGCTCCATTTCTTAAGGGAAAACGAAGTGAGCGAGCCAGCGATCTAACCACTCGTACAGGCAGCGTCTGGCCAGTCTCCAGCCTCCCGTACCTCCTGAAGGTATTCATATGGTTTCAGCCAATACAATGTATCTTCTTTTAGGCTGCTGCGTGTGGGGGGGGGGGGGGGAAGTGACAGTCCTCCACTGCTATCTCTACACCCAGATGTCCCTTGATAGTTCCATCCACCGCCATGGGACTTGTGTAGACCTTTCAACGGATCACATCTTCTTCCTCCAGCTAGTACCCGGGTTTGTAATTATGTGCCGCAGGACAGGAGGACTTGTCCTGGGAGGATCACGTATTGACGTGAAGCCTCTGTTAACACAGATGTACTCATCAGCACCTGTGCCTGTCTGTGGCCCTGGGCTATGGTGATCCAGGTGTGCTCCCCTGCTGTCCTGTCCTCTTAGTGACACCACTGCGGTCTCCAGGTGTCCACTCGAGTGTGTACAGCTGTCCCAGAATGCAGTGTTATTGGCACAGGGAAATGCAGGAACTGTACAGACCTCACAGGACGACTGTGCTAAAAGACTAGTGAAATCATCTGGTTGGACTTGACATGCCAAGCATGTGTAACACCGTTGTCAGAGCTCTGAGCAATATGCAAGTTGAATTCATTCCTGCTGTGTTTATTTTCTTACTGTTAAGTATTCTATTTTCGAACGTGTGTGCACATATTGATTATTTGACACAAAAGACTGTCATACCGAATGGATTGTTTATAATAAGCAGAAGTCACTGTCTGAAAAACCGAGGACAATTGCCATAATATGAACAATATGAACAAAACCAGCACAGTCTAAGATATAGCCTTTTAACATTGGGTTTGGAGGCTTCCAGGGCTTGGAAACAATTGAAAGCTCAAGGATTTCCCAGTGTGTCAGCCCCTGTCCTCCCTGCAGCAATAATAGGAGACATTCCCTGTGAGTGTGAATTTTGTGGGAAGGCTCTGACTGTACAGCAAGCTCCCCAGTGAGTGCATCTCCTGCAGAGATGGCCTTGACCATGGAACTGTGCCAGAAGGCTTTAAGTCTCTCTGCTGTGCTTCACTAACACACACACACACATGCAGGCAGATACACACGTTCACGCATGCATTCACTCCAACACACACACACACTGATAGGCTACAGACACATTTGAAAGTACCAGATAGCCTTGTGTAGCGTTTTGTCAATTTCTCTGCTTACACCTCCGCATAACATCCGTTAAAAATACAATTATGCTTTTCTCACACTATGAATGAACCGTTTTACAGTTTGAACCCTAAATATTTGTCTATCTTTTACTCTAGCCTTTATTGGACCATTGAAATGCATTGGGCTGTCAGAGGGTCTTTAAAATGCTTGAGTGATCATGCAGCAATAATATTTGAGCGAGCAGGAGCTGGCTGCTGCCGGCCCTCACTCACTGAGTCCGTCCCAAATGAGGCACTGGTCAAACGTAGTGCACTATAAAGGTCATTTGGGATGCATCCACTCAATCAGCTGGAGAATTGAGTCAGACATAAAGGTCACCCATCGGAGGTGCTAAAATGGAGGAGAGAGAGGGGAGTGAGAGTAGAGAGAGGGGAGGGAGAGAGGGGTGGGAGAGAGGGGAGGGGAGGGAGGGAGGGAGGGAGAGAGGGGAGAGAGGGGAGGGAGGGAGCGAGAGAGAGGTGTTAAGTGCTGTCAGTCTGTGTGAATTTTCCTGCCAAATTTTCTCATATCTTCAGTCTGAAGGAAACGGTATTATACTGCGGCTTCAAATGACTTCCTACTGAGTAGTAGGCTATGTTTGCATCCCAAATGGTAGCCTATTGGGACCTAGTCAAAAGTAGCGCACTATATAGGGAATAGGGTGCCATTTGGGATGTATTCTACAGGTAAAGGAAAGGAAACACAAATAATTGAGGGATGCCAAATAGATTGAAAGATGGTGCTCCTACACAGGTGTGGTTCCTTAAGTTAATGAAGTAATTAACATCCCATCATGCTTCAGGTCTGCAGACTGGACGGTGGTACATTCATGCTGCGAACAGCCCATTCCGTCTTATCCCAAAGATGCTCTATTGGGTTGAGGTCTGGGGACTGTGCAGGCCAATCAAGTAAACTGAACTCTTTGTCATGTTCCAAGTTGTGTTTTTCCTCAATTGTCCAGTGTTGGAGATCGCGTGCCCACTGGAGCAGCTTCTTGTTTTCAAATCAAAGTTTTTTTGTCACGTGTGCCAAATACAACAGTCAACCTTCCAGTGACATGCTTACATACAGGCTCTTAATGATAGTGCAAAAAAGGTATTAGGTGATCAATAGGTAAATAAAGAAATAAAATCAACAGTGAAAAATAACAGTAGCGAGGCTATATTCAGTAGCAAGGCTATAAAAGTAGCGAGGCTACATACAGACACTGGTTAGTCAGGCTGATTGAGGTAGTAAGTACATGTGGATATGGCTAAAGTGACTATGCATATATGATGAACAGAGAGTAGCAGTTGCGTAAAAGAGGGGTTGGCGGGTGGCGGGACACAATGCAGACAGCCCGGATAGCCAATGTGCGGGAGCACTGATTGGTCGGCGCAATTGAAGTAATATGTACATGAATATATAGTTAAAGTGACTGTGTATATATGATAAACAGAGAGTAGCAGCAGCGTAAAAGAGGGGTTGGGGGGTGGCACACAATGCAAATAGTCTGGGTAGCAATTTGATTATCTGTTCAGGAGACTTATGGCTTGGGGGTAAAAACTGTTGAGAAGCCTTTTTGTCCTAGACTTGGCTCTCCGGTACCACTTGCCATGCGGTAGTAGAGAGAACAGTCTATGACTGGGGTGGCTGGGGTCTTTGACAATTTTTAGGGCCTTCCTCTGACACCACCTGGTATAGAGGTCCTGGATGGCAGGAAGCTTGGCCCCAGTACATGTACTGGGCCGTACGCACTACCCTCTGTAGTGCCTTGCTGTCGGAGGCTGAGCAGTTGCCGTACCAGGCTGTGACGCAACGCAGAACTCGTTGATCCTTGTCAAGGATGTTTTTAGCTGATAGGAGTGGAACCCGGTGTAGTTGTCTGCTGCAATAGCATGTCCTTGACAACGATCAACGATTTCTGCGTTCCAAGATGTCGTACTGCGTACCACTGTTGTACTGCGCCGTTATTTGTTTGTGGCCCACCTTTTAGCTTGCACGATTCTTGGCATTCTCCTTCATCCTCTCTCATCCATGAGCTGTTTTCGTCCACAGGACTGCTGCAGACTGGATGTTTTTTGTTAGTTGTACAACTCCTAGTAGATCCTAGATACTATCGTGCGTGAAAGGCCCAGGAGGTCGTACATATCTGAGATACGGGATCTGGCGCCGATGATCATGCCACTCTCAAAGTTGCTTCGGTCACTCATTTTGCCCATGCTAACATTCAGTCGAACAGTGACTGAATGCCTTGATGCCTGACTGCCTGCTTTATATAGCAAACCATGGCCACGTGGCTCATTGTCTGTTGGAGCGATCCATTTTCATGAACGAGGTGGTGTACCGAATAAACAATGTATATCTCCTTCCTCCCAGGGTCCAATTTGCTCAGGCTTGGTTGTGTGGGAAGTGGTGTGTTAATGGTTCCTGAAGGACGGGTCTAAGAGTCGGCTGTCTGGGACAAACTCTCCTGATAACACCAAACACCTTGTCTGCATCTCAAATGGCACCCTATTCCATAGTGCACTACTTTTGACCAGGGCCCATGTGCTCTGGCCAAAAGTAGAGCACATAGTGCACTAAATAAGGAATAGGGTGCCATTTGGAATGTAGACAAGGTGTTTGGTGTTATCAGGAGAGTTTCCTGGGAGTCCCTGTGGTGTTATGTCTACAACTGCTAGTGTTCTGTACTGGCTAACAGGCTAGACTACTGTCACTGTCACAGCCCACTGATGGGCATGGCTTGTGTTGCTAGTACAGCCAGTATTATAGAAAGCAGTGTCATGGTAAGCAGTGTCATGGTAAGCAGTGTCATGGTAAGCAGAAAAGGTAGCTTGACTATTTGACAATGAAGTGCAATGTCTTTATGATTCTGTCTTTGTGTGTGCTGCCTTTTGATTCAGATCCCTGCTGTGGATGGGCTGATACAGTCTGTCCCAGTTTTAGCTGCTTACCTGCTATGTGTGAATCATCCTCACCTCCACTTATCAAAACAAAATGCTCCCTCTCTCTGTCTCTCCCTCCCTCCCTGCCTCCCTTCCTGAACATTTGTGAATCTGCTGTTGGAAGGTGAGGCTGCGATGTCCTAGTCTGTGTGACTTGTTTGTGCAGGAGCCTCCGTTCATGGGTGTTGTTGTCTACCCTGTGTAGGAGGGTTGTTTGTGTCATAGGCCGCCTCCTATATGGCACCGTATTCCCTATATAGTGCACTACTTTAGACCAGGGTTCCGGTCAAAGTCGTGGACTATATAAGGTGTTAGGGTGCCATTTGGAACGCAGGCCCCATTAAGAGCTTAATCAGATGTTTTGTGGACATTCTCATCACTGTTTAGAACCTGCATTTAACTGCAACGGAAACATAACTGCCAATGTGGGGTGGCAACATTCTGTAAAATGTCACCATGCGATACCCAAAGAAAATATTAATAACAAAATAAAGGGTTTGGCGGCACAAAATTGCTCACCTTTTTCATTAGTGGCTGTGTTATGAACATCTGCATCGAGACCAAGCACATCATTACACAACAACCACAAATATGTTCTTTGTTATTTGGAATTACAATAGTTGCAGTAAAGTGTGTAAAATGTGACATGAAAATCAATTACAACCAATACCGTTGTAAGCCAGACCCCAATAACAACAGATGCTTTATCGATACCTCTCCCAGTACAACTCTGTACTGTGACCACTATTTCATCTCCCATGTGCTGTGATGCCGTGACGAGCTGTACAGCAGTGGAACAGTGGCGAGTGATGATAAATGTTTGGATAGAGATGGTGCTCTGCTTGTTTGCCATTATTCAGCTGGCAGACGGTGCTTGCGTCCCAAATGTAACCCTATTACCTACATAGTGCACTACTTTTGACCAAAGCTCTATGGCACTATACAGGGAATAGGGTGTGATTTGGGATGCAGACCGTGTGTGATGGAGTACTGCTCTCCTCCTCCTCCACAGAGAGGTAATGGCTCCTTGCCCCAGCTGGCCTGGGATGCCATTTTACCCCCTGCTTTTAATTTTATGACATATTGCATTGTCTTTGTGATGCTCTAAGTCTTCTCTAATTGCTCATTGCTTCATATTGCAGTTTATATTACTGGAGGCAATAAGGGGAGGGTGTTGGAGATTGGAGAAAAACATCATTTGAAACAGATTAAAGGCTGAAATGTTGATTTCAGAAATCAAATTAATGCAAGTGAGACCCCCAAATATAATATCTAATTAAAACATTTAGAAAAATGACTCTGGAATTGGTTTTGACATCTGTATTTGCAACGGGCTGTCATGGATAGCCGGTTGTTGGGGATGGGGGAAGAGTCTTTACACAAAATGAAGGTTCGGGCAGGAAAAATAGAAATACTATAACTTTACCACGGTTGTGTTTTTTTCTTCTCCCTTCTCTCTATCTCGTAATATTGTTTTAAAGTCACAAGACAGTGATATTGTTACTTGGCTAAAACAACATTTCAGAGATGAAAACACACTGTGCTATATTTTAATTTGTTCAGGGATCACTGCTATCATGATCAGGTAATGTGATTACATCCGTGTAGTGTGTCAGCAAGCGATGGTGTTGTGCCTCTTCGCTCCTCGCCTTTGAAGGATGGCGGTTGTTTTCTTCTCATTACCGCCCTCAAATGTGCTCAGAAACAGTCCCTGGTGCGACACAGCATCCCATTCTGGGCTGTGAACTCATAGACCCAGGCCTTTTCCTTCAGTCAATGGTGAAAAATGGAGCATTTTTTGAATCCTGTCTACTTTGTTCCCCTCAAGGCGCCTCTGATACATTGAGTTAACATAAAGCAGAACTCAGGACATGAAGGCCAGGGTGACAAATGAAACCCCTATGTATTTTTTTAGATGAAGAATAAGCTATTTTTCTCCTGGTACCCCCTGTTTCTTATTCAACATGTATTGGAAATGTGACATTCGGCATTAGATGGAGTGCACTGACAATGGTATATGTAGAATGGAATGATGTGAATATGGATTTCTTACAGGACATGCAATGAGAATCTGTGTAGTTAACTTTTGCTATTTCTATTCAAAATGTGTCATATCATGTCTTAGACTTATTTCAAAGCCTGCAGGTGTGCAAACTGTAAACACAATTGCCAATTTGCCCTCGCCCTTTTTGTAGTTTGTTAGTAGTTTCAAAGATCCATCCATGCAGGTTGTGATTTGGAATCACTCAGTGTGGTACAAACTAGCGTGCTCATTATGGCTGAGCTCTAGTTGGGCTGCTGCTCGTTTGGAGAGGAGAGAGGAGGAGAGGAGATGAGTGGGGAGAAAGGAGAGGAGAAATAAGAGAGGAGAGGAGAAAGTAGAGGGGAGGTGAGGAGGGGAGAAAGATGAGAGGAGAAAGATGAAAGGAGAAGAGATGAAGAGGAAAGGTGAGGAGAGAAGAGAAGAGGAAAGGAGAGGAGAACGAAGAGGAGAGGAGAAAGGAGATGAGAAAAGAGAAGAGGACAGGACAGGAGAAGAGGAAAGGAAAGGAGAGGAGAGAGGAGACAGGAAAAATGAGAGCAGAGAAGAGGAGAAAGGAGAGGTGAAAAGAGGAGAAAGGAAAGGAGATGAGAGGAGGCTGGATGTGGGGGAGCCATGCTCCACACTGTGGTGTTGGGATGACAAAAGTATTGTCTAATGAGAGACTGGCTGGCTTTAATTAACTCACCCTCACTATGAACATCCTAGTACCAGGAAGAGAAGTCACACTTGTTGCTGTGTTGGATCCCTCCCATGGACAGCATGGGGAGTCTTCATGTTCATTTGTCTGTTTATTTGTTTGATTATTTATTTGTTTGATTGTTTATTGTATGCTCATCAGGCTGTGGTGTGTGGTTGCAGTTAATTGATCTTGTATGGGTTTTAATGTCCATGTCTTTCATGGGCATGTCTTTGTGAATTTAACCTCACTTGCAAAGGCAATACGTTACCACGAGCTGCGCCCTAGTGTCCTCTCTGCGGTGCATTTACTGAACAGTGGTGTAATGGTCATGGAGTTGTAGACTGACTGGTTCAGTGGAAACGGAAAGTGGAAATGGAAAGTGCTCATCACTAAGTGTGTGTGTAGCCCAGGTGGTGTGCTGTGACAGCATTATTGAGACGTCGTCTTTGACAGGACCGACCACGGCAGACAAGGTGGTCACACTCCCCTCCTCGGGTTCAGAGTTCAGTTTACCAAGGAGGTCGAGCTCAATCAAATTACCCATCTGAAGCCGCACGACGTAATTATACGGGACTCTGTATAAATTGGTGAGAGCAAATAATTGCTGTGATTGATTAAAACACTAATTAGATTAACATTATATAGAGTTCAGGGTTTGCGTCGCAAATGGCACCCTGTTCCCTACATAGTGCACTACTTTTGACCAGAGCCCTATGGGCACTACTTTTGACCAGAGCCCTATGAGCGCTGGTAAAATGAAGTGCACTATAAATGGAATAGGGTGCCATTTGAGACGTACTCGAGCTCTCCCCAGGTTATTTGCATATCCTTTATCTGCCGGATGTGTCAACAAAGGAGGTGCTTTCACATGGAAAACATAGTGAATTAATTTATGAACAGTTTTTTATAACATTTTGTTCTTCCTGTAAAATGAATCTTGTCAAATTTCAATTAAACCTCAAAATGATTTCCTCTTAAGGCAGAGGAAGGAAGGTTCAACAGGAGTTTTATAATTCTATTTCGGGGAGGATTTGCCTTAATATTCAACTCTTGCAAAAAGAGATATAACTCAGAGAATTCAGTCAGAGAAGATGCTTATTGCTAGTTCAGTACGAGAGGTAAATAAACCTTTAGGTAAATCTACCTGTACTTGTTATCTACTAATCTAGTTCTACTCAATCTAATTGGTTAATAACTTGCACTGTTAGATTATATTGAGGAAAAATGTACTGATAGAAAGACATCTAATAATGTCCTTCATAGTCTTGACCTTGTTTTGTAGACACTTCTTTTCTAGACAGTAGAGATCTGTCTGTGAATTCATCCCAAATGGCTCCCTATTGCCTATATCGTGTACTATAGGCTTCTATCAAAAGTAGTGCACTATATAGGGAACAGGGTGCCATTTGGAACGCAGGCATGGCCTGTCTGTTTCCTCTGGGAGTGACGGCTGCTTCTCTTACTGCCACCTCCTCCACACATTCTACTGTAAGAGTGATTGACGCCTCTGTCTCACAAAGGCTGCTGTTTCTCCCCTTCACAGTTCGCCAGAGGGATGCAGTAGAGACGGAGGCCAAGGTGATCATTCTGGAGGCTGGAATCACAGATGTAAGTTCCTTTCTTTCTATGGGTTTGACTCAAATGACACCCTATTCCCTATGGTAGTGCATTAGTTTTGACCAGGGCCCATAGGGCAGGTAGTGCCTCCAATAGGGCCCATAGTCTCCGGTTAACAGTAGTGCAGTATATAGGGAATAGAGTTCCATTTGGAAAGCAGCCATGATCTCAGACTGTGAGATTATTTTTGATAGTTTAAATTGTCCTATGTCATTTATTTGAGTGTTTTCCTCGTGGGCTGCTACAGCAAAGCACCATGGGTGAAGAAGTACACTTTCCTTAGAGCATAATTAAATATTTTGACAGATTCTGTGTGAAAGAGAGATAGTGACCGTAACGCAAACAAACGGACTAATTCTTTATTTTCTGTGCTCGGCACTTATAAAGCACCTTTATGCATCAGTTGAGAAAGCATCGTTACCGAGCCTCCATTCTTAGAACCCATTCTGACTGGCTGGCTCTCCTGGGCTCCACTCGTGAACATTACCATTCTCTGCTACCTCTCTATTAAATACGCTGTGGAGTGTCTCTCCTCTCTCTGTTATTGATTCAGCAGTAATTCTGCCTCAATGACTGTGTCACATTCACACCGTCAATCAAAATGGCAGGGATGAGCTCAACGCGTCTGGTGAGAGAGACAGAGATGAGAGCGAGGGAGGAGGGAATTCAATACCTAGCCAGAATGGACCCCTATTATCACCAATTGAACTGCTGTTGTGAGAGAGAAAGGATGTATCCCAAATGGCACGCTATTCCCTATGAATGACACTACTTTTGACCAGGCCCATAGGGGTCTGGTAAAAAGTACTGCACTATGTGGGGAATAGGGTACATTTGGGACACAAATAAGGCATATTCAGATAATGTCTGGTGCTGCACTGCTACTGCTGCCCCCATCTCCCACTCCTTGGCCTTGCATTGGTCAGGTAGAGAGTTACTCCATTGCACAATTCTGTTCTGAAATGGATTCTCTCAGAACACTGAGATAGATTGATATCTACTGTGATCAGATAGGGGAGAGTGAGTTAGGTTTTTGCAAAGTGCCCACCTTCAAGATTTTTGAATTCTACAATTGGACACCTTTTACGCATTATAGATTGTATGAGTCAAAACAGGTGATGGTGGCTAAAGTACCCATTTAATTTAGTAATAACTGAGTTTTAAATAGAACAGAAATACACATCTATTGTTATAGCTTGCTGTGTTTTTACATTAGCCAACTCCAGCATCGGGCTGTATCCCAAAAGAAACCTTTTCCCTACATAGTGCTCTCCTTTGGACCAGAGCCCTATGGGGGCAGTACATAGGATAATAGGGTACCACTTGGGACACCAACCTTGTTGTTTCCACACTTCTTCTACATGGGTCCAATTATGAGTGGAGTGAGATAAGGAGTCTGGGCAGAACTCAGATTATAATTGTCCTGGAGTAGTTTCCACTAATCCCAGTCAGTCCCTTGTGCTGCACGCTGCTTTGTTCAGCTTGAATTGTTCTCCTTCCAATCTATTCTCAAAACGGTGTTTTAGACAGCCGTGGAAGGAATTAATCAAAGAGAAAACACAGGAGCGTGGTTAGATAGCCCCGCACAGCTATTTTAATTGATTACAACCGTCGTGGCTCGGGCTCTCTCCTCTGAGAGACTGGTTTGCATCCCAATTGGACTCTATTCCCTAGTAGTGCACAACTTTTGACCAGGGACCTTGCTAAAAGAAGTGCACTAAATAGAGAATAGGGTGCCATTTGGGACGAAACCACTGACGGCACACCTCTGTCCAAAAAGAAGGATTAAAGCTGTCTGTTGTGGCTTTAGGACTCTAAAGACAATACGGCTGGATGCCTTTATTGTGCTTCTGCCTCTTGATGACATGTTATATAATTGTTTTGCTAGTGAGAAACAGACAAACATTGGTTGCATTTGAAATAAATACAAATAAAACACAGATTATTTAATGATATGTCTGTTTACTATGCCACTTTGTTTACATACCCTACATTACTCATCTCATATGTACAGTGCCTTGCGAAAGTATTCGGCCCCCTTGAACTTTGCGACCTTTTGCCACATTTCAGGCGTCAAACATAAAGATATAAAACTGTATTTTTTTGTGAAGAATCAACAACAAGTGGGACACAATCATGAAGTGGAACGACATTTATTGGATATTTCAAACTTTTTTAACAAATCAAAAACTGAATAATTGGGCGTGCAAAATTATTCAGCCCCTTTACTTTCCTTGCAGCAAACTCTCTCCAGAAGTTCAGTGAGGATCTCTGAATGATCCAATGTTGACCTAAATGATTAATGATGATAAATACAATCCACCTGTGTGTAATCAAGTCTCCGTATAAATGCACCTGCACTGTGATAGTCTCAGAGGTCCGTTAAAAGCGCAGAGAGCATCATGAAGAACAAGGAACACACCAGGCAGGTCCGAGATACTGTTGTGAAGAAGTTTAAAGCCGGATTTGGATACAAAATGATTTCCCAAGCTTTAAACATCCCAATGAGCACTGTGCAAGCGATAATATTGAAATGAAAGGAGTATCAGACCACTGCAAATCTACCAAGACCTGGCCGTCCCTCTAAACTTTCAGCTCATACAAGGAGAAGACTGATCATAGATGCAGCCAAGAGGCCCATGATCACTCTGGATGAACTGCAGAGATCTACAGCTGAGGTGGGAGACTCTGTCCATAGGACAACAATCAGTCGTATATTACACAAATCTGGCCTTTATTGAAGAGTGGCAAGAAGAAAGCCATTTCTTAAAGATATCCATAAAAGGTTTTGTTTAAAGTTTGCCACAAGCCACCTGGGAGACACACCAAACATGTGGAAGAAGGTGCTCTGGTCAGATGAAACCAAAATTGAACTTTTTGGCAACAATGCAAAACGTTATGTTTGGTTTAAAAGCAATACAGCTCATCACCCTGAACACACCATACCCACTGTCAAACATGGTGGTGGCAGCATCATTGTTTGGGCCTGCTTTTCTTCAGCAGTGACAGGGTGAGATGGTTAAAATTGATGGGAAGATGGATGGAGCCAAATACAGGACCATTCTGGAAGAAAACCTGATGGAGTCTGCAAAAGACCTGAGACTGGGACGGAGATTTGTCTTCCAACAAGACAATGATCCAAAACATAAAGCAAAATCTACAATGGAATGGTTAAAAAATAAACATATCCAGGTGTTAGAATGGCCAAGTCAAAGTCCAGACCTGAATCCAATCGAGAATCTGTGGAAAGAACTGAAAACTGCTATTCACAAATGCTCTCCATCCAACCTCACTGAGCTCGAGCTGTTTTGCAAGGAGGGATGGGAAAGAAATTCAGTCTCTCGATGTGCAAAACTGATAGAGACATACCCCAAGCGACTTACAGCTGTAATCGCAGCAAAAGGTGGTGCTACAAAGTATTAACTTAAGGGGGCTGAATAATTTTGCACGCCCAATTTTTCAGTTTTTGATTTGTTAAAAAAGTATGAAATATCCAATAAATGTCGTTCCACTTCATGATTGTGTCCCACTTGTTGTTGATTCTTCACAAAAAAAATACAGTTTTATATCTCTATGTTTGAAGCCTGAAATGTGGCAAAAGGTCGCAAAGTTCAAGGGGGCCGAATACTTTCGCAAGGCACTGTATATACTGTACTCTATACCATCTATTCCATCTTGCCTATGCCGTTCTGTACCATAACTCATTCATATATCTTTATGTACATATTCTTTATCCCTTTACACTTGTGTGTATAAGGTAGTAGTTTTGGAATTGTTAGGTTAGATTACTCGTTGGTTATTACTGCATTGTCGGAACTAGAAGCACAAGCATTTTGCTACACTCGCATTAACATCTGCTAACAATGTGTATGTGACATACATTTGATTTGATTTTATAAAAACATTTTACATTGATTTCCAATACCTAGATGCCCTATCGAAAACCTTTGGAATATTGGAATATTTACAGTTGTTCATTAATGTGGATGATCGAGACCCATTTCAATGGATCAAGAGACAGTACTTCAGACAACATCTGTTTACAGGTATACAGACATGATCTCAGCTCATTTTCATTACAAAAAGAGCTACAAAAAAACGAATGGAACATCAGAGTGATGGAGAGAGAATTCTGCATCTATTGTAATAGATATTCAAATGTATCTATGTGAAAATGTAATCAAGAACCTATTGAAGTGCTGGCCCCTTTTTATGCTCAAGACACAGCATCCAAATGCGATTTGATATGGTAATGAGGCCCAGGGTGCATCCAAATGAGCCTGGTCACAAGCAGTGCGTCATAGGGAATAGGATGCCATTTGGGACACATCCCCACAGTGAGGCCTGTCGGCCAGGAGCATGCTGGGGCAGCTCACGAGGTGTTCACCGCATCAGATGCTGCTCCTGGATTGCTGTGCTGATGTTGCGCATAACTATAAATACAACGGCTGGGTGACTCTCACAGTTCAATACCAAACAGACTCACATATACTCTCCATCTATCTGTCTCGATCTCTTAATCTCTCCATCTCTCACTTTCTCTGTCTCTCTGTCTCTCTCTCTCATTTCTGTGTCATCACAGTATTTAAGTGCTGTAATGCAAAGAGTTGTACTGTACTTGTCAGCTCGTTCAAAATTATCTGCACTCATACCATCTTAGCAGGACTCACTGTTGGTAGTGACATATTTGTTTTGGTTCTGTAATGTGTAATGTATGTACTCATAGGATCCATTATTTGTCCACTAAACAACCCTCACAACTCACTATTTCCATTATTGCAAGGGGGAGGGAGGGATGTAGGAATGGAGGGAGGGATGTAGGAAGGGAGGGAGTGAGGGATGTTGGAACGGAGGGAGGGATGTAGGAACGGAGGGAGGGATGTCGGTAGGGAGGTAGGGAGGGATGTAGGAAGGGAGGGATGTAGGTACGGAGGGAGGGATGTAGGAAGGGAGGGGGGATGTAGGTACGGAGGGAGGGAGGGCATACTGAGCTAAACCAAGAGAAAGGAACTGAACATTGTGAGCTCATGGAGGGAGGGAGGGAGGGAGGGAGGGAGGGGGAGGGAGGGAGGGAGGGAGGGAGGGAGGGAGGGAGGGAGGGAGGGAGGGAGGGAGGGAGGGAGGGAGAGCATACTGAGCTAAACCAAGAGAAAGGAGCTGAACATTGTGAGCTCATGGAGGGAGGGAGGGAGGGAGGGAGGGAGGGAGGGAGGGAGGGAGGGAGGGAGGGAGGGAGGGAGTAGTTGAGCAGTGTGAGCTCATTCCTGACCTTTAGAGCAGGTGGTTCCTGGGGCTGTTCCGGTCGGAGGTATGAGGAGACAGTTTGTAATCATCAACTCCTTCCTTCTGCTCTGTGAGAGCATTAAGGCTCATTATGTGACTCAGGATGGGATCTCATCAGATGCATTTGGCAGAAAAACATCCACAAAAATACAGGTTCGGAAAGGAGCTGTTGGAGACAGGAGGTTGATATAGGAGGAAGTGCCACTCATGATTGCAAAATGAAAGGCAATGTGTTTGGAAAGGCTTTAGTATATAAACATACATTGAATGAACACTGACATACACACGTCATGTCAAATATGGAATGCAGAATTCAGCAGTAGTTGTAGATTACCTGCTTTAATAGAATGGTCTACAGTGGAACACAATGCAGCTGACATAATGATGCTTGACATCTATCTTCAGCCCTTTATCTCATCTGCATTTGTGTGACTGTGCATATACTGTGTACTGCACCAGCAGACATAGACATGGCTCACCCAATCCCCACTGGGCTCCAGCATCCCCCTACTCACCCCAACCCCACTGGGCTCCAGCATTCCCCTGCTCACCCCAACCCCACTGGGCTCCAACATCCCCTTACTCACCCAATCCCCACTGGGCTCCAGCATCCCCCTACTCACCCCAACCCCACTGGGCTCCAGCATTCCCCTACTCACCCCAACCCCACTGGGCTCCAACATCCCCCTACTCACCCAACCCCACTGGGCTCCAGCATTCCCCTACTCACCCCAACCCCACTGGGCTCCAACATCCCCCTACTCACCCAATCCCCACTGGGCTCCAACATCCCCTTACTCACCCAATCTCCACTAGGCTCCAACATCCCCCTACTCACCCCAACACCACTGGGCTCCAACATCCCCCTACTCACCCAATCCCCACTGGGTTCCAACATCCCCTTACTCACCCAATCCCCACTGGGCTCCAGCATCCCCCTTCTCACCCCAACCCCACTGGGCTCCAGTATCCCCCTACTCGCCCCAACCCCACTGGGCTCCAACATCCCCCCACTCACCCCAACCCCACTGGGCTCCAACATCCCCCTACTTACCCAATCCCCACTGGGTTCCAGCATCCCCCTACTCACCCCAACCCCACTGGGCTCCAGTATCCCCCCACTCACCCCAACCTCACTGGGCTCCAACATCCCCCTACTCACCCAATCCCCACTGGGCTCCAGCATCCCCCTACTCACCCCAACCCCACTGGGCTCCAGCATCCCCCTACTCGCCCCAACCCCACTGGGCTCCAACATCGCCCTACTCACCCCAACCCCACTGGGCTCCAGCATCCCCCTACTCACCCCAACCCCACTGGGCTCCAGTATCCCCCCACTCACCCCAACCCCACTGGGCTCCAACATCCCCCTACTCACCCAATCCCCACTGGGCTCCAGCATCCCCCTACTCACCCCAACCCCACTGGGCTCCAACATCGCCCTACTCACCCCAACCCCACTGGGCTCCAGCATCCCCCTACTCGCCCCAACCCCACTGGGCTCCAACATCCCCCTACTCACCCCAACCCCAATGGGCTCCAGCATCCCCCGCTCACCAAAATCACACTGGCACCAGTCAGCCTCCAAGCTAATGGGAACCATTATAGCCGACACAGTGTTTGGTGCTCTCACCTTAGCCAGATGCTAGAAACCTCATGCTGATTGCAAGTAATATTGCCACGTGATAGACAGAGGTCATGATGCTTGTTGATTTTGTTTGAATTGAGGAGAAAGTGAATAATGTTTTATTTATATATACACTGCTCAAATAAATAAAGGGAACACTAAAATAACACATCCTAGATCTGAATGAATGAAATATTCTTATTAAATACTTTTTTCTTTACATAGTTGAATGTGCTAACAACAAAATCACACAAAAATTATCAATGGAAATCAAATTTATCCACCCATGGAGGTCTGGATTTGGAGTCACAATCAAAATTAAAGTGGAAAACCACACTACAGGCTGATCCAACTTTGATGTAATGTCCTTAAAACAAGTCAAAATGAGGCTCAGTAGTGTGTGTGGTCTCCACGTGCCTGTATGACCTCCCTACAACGCCTGGGCATGTTCCTGATGAGGTGGGAGGGATCTCCTCACAGACCTGGACTAAAGCATCCGCCAACTCCTGGACAGTCTGTGGTGCAACGTAGCGTTGGTGGATGGAGCGAGACATGATGTCCCAGATGTGCTCAATTGGATTCAGGTCTGGGGAACGGGCGGGCCAGTCCATAGCATAAATGCCTTCCTCTTGCAGGAACTGCTGACACACTCCAGCCACATTACATTTACATTTAAGTCATTTAGCAGACGCTCTTATCCAGAGCGACTTAAAAATTGGTGAATTCACCTTCTGACATCCAGTGTGGAACAGCCACATGAGGTCTAGCATTGCCTTGCATTAGGAGGAACCCAGGGCCAACCCCCTCAGCATGTGGTCTCACAAGGATACTGAGGATCTCATCTCGGTACCTAATGGCAGTCAGGCTACCTCTGGCGAGCACATGGAGGGCTGTGCGGCCCCCCCCAAAGAAATGCCACCCCACACCATGACTGACCCACCGCCAAACCAGTCATGCTGGAGGATGTTGCAGGCAGCAGAACGTTCTCCACGGCGTCTCCAGACACTGTCACGTCTGTCACGTGCTCAGTGTGAACCTGCTTTCATCTGTGAAGAACACAGGGCGCCAGTGGCGAATTTGCCAATCTTGGTGTTCTCTGGCAAATGAAAAACGTCCTGCACGGTGTTGGGCTGTAAGCACAACCCCCACCTGTGAAAGTCGGACCCTCATACCACCCTCATGGAGTCTGTTTCTGACCATTTGAGCAGACACATGCACATTTGTGGCCTGCTGGAGGTCATTTTGCAGGGCTCTGGCAGTCCTCCTCCTGCTTCTCCTTGCACAAAGGCGGAGGTAGCGGTCCTGCTGCTGGGTTGTTGCCCTCCTACGGCCTCCTCCACGTCTCCTGATGTACTGGCCTGTCTCCTGGTCGCACCTCCATGCTCTGGACACTACGCTGACAGACACATCAAACCTTCTGCCACAGCTCGCATTAATGTTCCATCCTGGATGAGCTGCACTACCTGAGCCACTTGTGTGGGTTGTAGACTCCATCTCATGCTACCACTAGAGTGAAAGCACCGCCAGCATTCAAAAGTGACCAAAACATCAGCCAAGAAGCATAGGAACTGAGAAGTGGTCTGTGGTCCCCACCTGCAGAACCACTCCTTTATTGGGGGTGTCTTGCTAATTGCCTATAATTTCCACCTGTTGTCTATTCCATTTGCACAACAGCATGTGAAATGTATTGTCAATCAGTGTTGCTTCCTAAGTGGACAGTTTGATTTCACAGTAGTGTGATTGACTTGGAGTTACATTGTGTTGTTTAAGTGTTCCCTTTATTTTTTTGAGCAGTATATATTAATTTGACTTCAACACACACTTTATTTTAAGAATGTGAAATGTCAGAATAATAGTAGAGAGAATTATTTATTTCAGCTTGTATTTCTTTCATCACATTCCCAGTGGCTCAGAAGTTTACATACACTCAATTAGTATTTGATAGAATTGCCTTTAAATTGTTTAACCTGGGTGAAACGTTTCGGGTAGCCTTCCACAAGCTTCCCACAATAAGCTGGGTGAATTTTGGTCCATTCCTCCTGACAGAGCTGGTGTAACGGAGTCAGATTTGTAGGCCTCCTTGCTGGCACATGCTTTTTC
The DNA here is from genome assembly GCF_036934945.1 of Oncorhynchus masou masou. Classification (NCBI taxonomy): domain Eukaryota; kingdom Metazoa; phylum Chordata; class Actinopteri; order Salmoniformes; family Salmonidae; genus Oncorhynchus; species Oncorhynchus masou. The sequence goes on along the minus strand of NC_088214.1, from coordinate 31,375,080 downwards.
AGTTCTGCCCACAAATATTCTATGGGATTGAGGTCAGGGCTTTGTGATGGCCAATCCAATACCTTCACTTTGTTGTCCTTAAGCCATTTTGCCATAACTTTGGAAGTATGCTTGGGGTCATTGTCCATTTGGAAGACCCATTTGCGACCAAGCTTTCACTTCCTGACTGATGTCTTGACATGTTGCTTCAATATATCCACAAACACTTTCTTGCCATCTATTTTGTGAAGTGCACCAGTCCCTCCTGCAGCAAAGCAGCCCCACAACATGATGCTGCCACCCCGTGCTCCACATTTGGGATGGTGTTCTTTGGCTTGCAAGCATCCCCCTTTTTCCTCCAAACACAACGATTGTCATTATGGCCAAACAGTTCTATTTTTGTTTCATCAGACCAGAGGACATTTCTCCAAAAGTACGATCTTTGTCCCCATGTGCAGTTGCAAACCGTAGTCTGGCTTTTTATGGCAGGTTTGGAACAGTGGCTTCTTCCTTGCTGAGCGTCCTTTCAGGTTATGTTGATATAGGACTCGTTTTACTGTGGGCATAGATACTTTCGACCCGTTTCCTCCAGCATCTTCACAAGGTCCTTTGCTGTTGTTCTGGGATTGATTTGTACTTTTCGCACCAAAGTACATTCATGTGGAGGTCTCCAATTTTTTTCTGAGGTCTTGGCTGATTTCTTTTGATTTTCCCATGATGTCAAGCAAAGAGGTACTGAGTTTGAAGGTAGGCCTTGAAATACATCCACAAGTGCACCTCCAATTGACTCTAATGATGTCAATTAGCCTATCAGAAGTTTCTAAAGCCTTGACATCCTTTTCTGGAATTTTCCAAGCTGTTGAAAGGCACAGTTAACTTAGTGTATGTAAACTTCTGACCCACTGGAATTGTGATACAGTGAATTATAAGTGAAATAATCTGTCTGACAGCAATTGTTGGAAACATTACTTGTGTCATGCACAAAGTAAATGTCCTAACCGACTTGCCAAAACTATAGTTTGTTAACAAGAAATTTGTGGCATGGTTGAAAACTGAGTTTGAATGATTCCAACCTAAGTAAATGTAAACTTTTGACTTCAACTGTAGCTCATGATTCCTCTCCAATACAAAGCCATGCTAGTACAATATTACAAAATGTCTGTCCCAAATGGCACCCTATTTCTTTAATAGTGCGCTACTTTTGACGAGAGCTCTATGGGTCCTGGTCAAAAGTTGTGCACTTAATGGGTAATAGGGTGCTATTTGGGATGCATCCAAGGTGTAGAGACCCAGAGATGACTACAGTTGTTATGGATTAGCTTCTTTCACTGTACTCGTGCCAGGAGAGACATTGCTTGGGGCCTTTAAACCATGTATGATGATATGCTTTTTGGTAGTGAGATGGAAGAAGAGCCACGAGATCCTAACTGACAGTCTGCTATACAGTACAGTAGTCCTCTGACATTGACAGGACCTGACTGAGCTATATAGTCTGCTTCAATGGTCATATACAGCACTATGATGTGAAGCTCTACCTCCTCCCTCCAGCCGTCCATCCCCATATCCCTGCATCCCTCCCAGCAACCCCTACTTCCCTCCATCCATCTGTCTCCCTCCCTGTACCCATTTCGCCCTCCATCTCCCTCTCCCTTACAAGAATGTGAACCACTGCTTTTTACTGAGAATCACTAATCATGTTGTGACATTAATTTTATATCAACATGTTATTGTTTTTCATTTATATCAACATGTTATTGTCTCTATTTTATTTGAATAAGATGAACCTCACAACGTAGTCTCGCTCTTTTAAGTATAATTGAAATGAGAAACTATATACAGTAAATTAAGTGAAAAATAGTGGAACTTTGTTCATTTGTAGGCTGATACTGTTGTCGTTTTACGTGTACATTTAATACATTGCTTTAGTCATAATCTTGTTGATTGTCTCCCTTTATCTGCAAATTGAGTCATTTTTAATCAGAGCATGCAGTGTGTGCTTAACAATTAGCTGGAGTTCTTTTTCCCTTTAGCGTATTACTGGTGTCTGCTATATTCCTTACCTGATCAAACACAGTAGGATTTCTACTTCTCTATTATGATTAGTAAATGGCACTTCCTGTGCTCGCCAGCCATTTCACCAACATCACATGTACTATTACTTTTCAAAAACACTCTCCTCTGGAGTAGAGAGAGACAGAGAGACAGAGAAAAGAGAAAGACGGAGAGAGATATACTATACTAAAACTCTTTAACATCATCCTTAGCTCTGGCATCTTCCCCAATATTTGGAACCAAGGACTGATCACCCCAATCCACAAAAGTGGAGACAAATTTGACCCCAATAACTACCGTGGAATATGCATCAACAGTAACCTTGGGAAAATCCTCTGCACTATCATTAACAGCAGACTCGTACATTTCCTCAATGAAAACAATGTACTGAGCAAATGTCAAATTGGCTTTTTACCAAATTACCGTACAACAGACCATGTATTCACCCTGCACACCCTAATTGACAACCAAACAAACCAAAACGAAGGCAAAGTCTTCTCATGCTTTGTTGATTAAAAAAAAGCCTTCGACTCAATTTGGCATGAGGGTCTGCTATACAAATTGATGGAGAGTGGTGTTGGGGGTAAAACATATGACATAAAATCCATGTACACAAACAACAAGTGTGCGGTTAAAATTGGCAAAAAAACACACATTTCTTCACACAGGGTCGTGGGGTGAGACAGGGATGCAGCTTAAGCCCCACCCTCTTCAACATATATATCAACAAATTGGCGCGGGCACTAGAAAAGTCTGTAGCACCCGGCCTCACCCTACTAGAATCTGAAGTCAAATGTCTAATGTTTGCTGATGATCTGGTGCTTATGTCACCAACCAAGGAGGGCCTACATCAGCACCTAGATCTTCTGCACAGATTCTGTCAGACCTGGGCCCTGACAGTAAATCTCAGTAAGACCAAAATAATGGTGTTCCACACAAAAAAATATACATACCTCTGCCTAAACATCAGCGCCACAGGTAACTTCCACAAAGCTGTGAACGATCTGAGAGACAAGGCAAGAAGGGCATTCTATGCCATCAAAAGGAACATAAATTTCAACATACCAATTAGGATCTGGCTAAAAATACTCGAATCAGTCATAGAGCCCATTGCCCTTTATGGTTGTGAGGTCTGGGGTCCGCTCACCAACGAAGACTTCACAAAATGGGACAAACACCAAATTGAGACTCTGCATGCAGAATTCTGTAAAAATATCCTCTGTGTACAACGTAGAACACCAAATAATGCACGCAGAGCAGAATTAGGCCGATACCCACTCATTATCAAAATCCAGAAAAGAGCCGTTAAATTCTACAACCACCTAAAAGGAAGCGATTCCCAAACCTTCCATAACAAAGCCATCACCTACAGAGAGATGAACCTGGAGAAGAGTCCCCTAAGCAAGCTGGTCCTGGGGCTCTGTTCACAACCACACCCCACAGAGCCCCAGGACAGCAACACAATTAGACCCAACCAAATCATGAGAAAACAAAAAGGTAACTACTTGACACATTGGAAAGCAAACTAGAATGGTATTTGGCCCTAAACGGAGAGTACACAGTGGCAGAGTACCTGACCACTGTGACTGACCCAAACTTAAGGAAAGCTTTGACTATGTACATACATTTACATTTAAGTCATTTAGCAGACACTCTTATCCAGAGCGACTTACAAATTGGTGAATTCACCTTCTGACATCCAGTGGAACAGCCACTTTACAATAGTGCATCTAAATCATTTAAGGGGGGTGAGAAGGATTACTTTATCCTATCCTAGGTATTCCTTGAAGAGGTGGGGTTTCAGGTGTCTCCGGAAGGTGGTGATTGACTCCGCTGTCCTGGCGTCGTGAGGGAGTTTGTTCCACCATTGGGGGGCCAGAGCAGCGAACAGTTTTGACTGGGCTGAGCGGGAACTGTACTTCCTCAGTGGTAGGGAGGCGAGCAGGCCAGAGGTGGATGAACGCAGTGCCCTTGTTTGGGTGTAGGGCCTGATCAGAGCCTGGAGGTACTGCGGTGCCGTTCCCCTCACAGCTCCGTAGGCAAGCACCATGGTCTTGTAGCGGATGCGAGCTTCAACTGGAAGCCAGTGGAGAGAGCGGAGGAGAGGGGTGACGTGAGAGAACCCCGCTCCTCCGTACATGTACAGACTCAGTGAGCATAGCCTTGCTATTGAGAACGGCCGCCGTAGGCAGACATGGCTCTCAAGATAAGACAGGCTATGTGCTCACTGCCCACAAAATGAGGTGGAAACTGAGCTGCACTTCCTAATCTCCTGCCCAATGTATGACCATATTAGAGAGACATATTTCCCTCAGATAATACAGATTCACAAAGAATTTTGAAAACAAATACAATTTTGATAAACTCCCATATCTACTGGGTGAAATTCCACAGTGTGCCATCACAGCAGCAAGATTTGTGACCTGTTGCCACAAGAAAAGGGCAACCAGTGAAGAACAAACACCATTGTAAATACAACCCATATTTATGTTTATTTATTTTCCCTTGTGTACTTTAACCATTTGTTAATTTGTACATTTGTACATTGTACAACACTGTGCAACACTGTGTGTATGTATATATATATATATATGACAGTTGTAATGTCTTTATTGTTTTGAAACTTCTGTATGTGTAATGTTTAATGTACATTTTTATTGTTAATTTCACTTTTGTATATTATCTACCTCACTTGCTTTGGCAATGTTAACACATTTCCCATGCCAATAAAGCTCCTTGAATTGAATTTAATTGAATTGAATTGAATTGAATTGAGAGAGAAAGAGAGAGAGAGAGAGACAGAGAGAGAGAGAAAGAGACAGACATAGAGAGAGACATAGAGAGAGACAGAGACATAGAGAGAGAGAAAGAGACAGACATAGAGAGAGACATAAGGAGAGAGAGAGACATAGAGAGAGACAGAGACAGAGAGACAGAGAGAGACAGATGGAGAGAGAGACGGGGAGATAGAGAGAGATCTCCCTCCAGCTTAACCTTGGTAGCTTTTATCAACTAATTACTAAAAAGATTTCATCATCGATGATGGCAATGATGGCAATACCACTATTCAGACCGCACCAGCAAACAGTCAATTTATCCCCCCCCCCCAAAAAAAAAAATCCTCTATTTCACAATGGACAGATTTATCATTAGGATCACAGTGAAAAGATTTAAACGTTGATGGAGTTTTATCTGTTTCCTCTCAAAGGGCATCTCTAAAATACACCCCTGTAGGATAGGAAGGTCTCTGTGGAGATGAGGCACATTTACTACCAAGAGATACATTTCAAATGAGTAGCTAATAATCAAATCTTTCCATTTTAATACACTTAAACAACCAAAGTAGACAGGCATGCCCCATGAAATGAGAAAAAGCCCAAATGTGATGGATGAATACCTGTCTGAGGTATCTGTCACAAGTGACTGATTGTGTATCAATTATATATGCATAAGGAGAAATTTGATTAGAATGTTTTTTAAATTAAAATAGAAGGTTCAGGAGTTTCTCACCTCCCCTCCTCCCTTTCAGTCAATGACTAATGAAAGAAAGGCTTCAGCACATTTTTGTTTTAGTGGCAACATTTATTTGGAATATTATTCATTTTTATATTTAAATGTATTTGAATTGCACATTGTAGAGCTAGAGCAAGATGGCTATACTGTGCTGTAAAATGCTTCTTAGACCTGAACAAAGTCTACAAATTCACATGCTCGCTTAAGGGTCCGGAGTCTTCATGTAAAAAGAGTATCAAGCTCAGAAACTAATCCTAGTTTCTTATCCCTACACCCTGTCCTGACATTCCCCCATGTTGATGTGTGTGTGTGTGCCAGCCCATTACCATTGGCCACCCTTCCTCAGATTAGCACTAATTAAACTGTGAAATCAGAGCCATTTCCTTAAGTCACTCAGTACACCATGAGACATGAGCCTGGCGAGAGAGAGGGGTGGCGAAGGGGACAGCTCGGGCTCAAGCACCCTGGCCCACTGCCACTCTCCCCTCCCTAACCCTCAGAGACATGTATGCATCCCAAATGGCACCCAATTCCGAGTAGTGAACTATACAGTTTAGTCATTAAGCAGACACTCTTATCCTGAGTGACTTACAGGAGCAATTCGGGTTAAGTACCTTGCTCAAGGGAACATCAACAGATTTTTCACCTTGTCGGCTCTGTGATTCGAACCACAGACCTTTTGGTTACCGGCCCAACGCCCATAACCGCTACATAGTGCAGGTAGCCTAGTGGTTAAGAGTGTTTTATGCCGGTAACCAAAAGGTTGCTGTTTCGAATCGCCATGCCGACTGTTGATGTGACCTTGAGCAAGGCACTTAACCCTAATTGCTCCTGTAAGTCGCTCTGGATACGAGTGTCTGTCTGCTAAATGACTGTAATGTAGATACAGAGCCGTTTGGAAAGCATCCATAAGCTGCTTGCCTCGAAGACATTTTGATTTGAGGGCGGGTCAAACTGGTGTTTTGAGGGGTGGGGTGGGTGGGATTGGGAGGGGCCCCAGGGGGTGGGGGTGAGGGGGGTGTTGTAGTCATGACAATAACATGGGCCTGTTCCAGAGGGGGTGCATCTAATGATGAATAATTATGCAAGCTTTTAGTGGTTTCCATTTTTCCCCCCTCCCGAGGTGAAAAATTTGACATCCCCCTGACTCATAGTGTTTAAAAAAATAAAAATGACTTTGATAAATGGCAACAAAATTGTTGTGAAAAACGTGCAACAGTGTTTCCCTCTGGCTGTGTTAGGAGGCAATTTTGTTACTAGTGCTCTCACGTCATTAGTGTATAATACTCACCCAGTCGGTGGTTTTCTTCTGCACCTAATGTGGCTAATAAGACAATGCCAGCGACATGCACACTACATTAATGACACTATGAGGGTCAGTTGATGAATACATGTCTGTACTAAGAGGTGGCCTATCCTATCTCAGTTACAGTGCGAGAGGGTTAAGGAGTTCTCTGTAGCTCAGTTTGTAGAGCATGGCTTTATTCGATTCGTGGGACCACCCATATGTCAAATGTATGCGAGCGTGACTGTAAGTGGCTTTGGATAAAAGCATCTGCTCAATGGCATACACTACCGCGCTAAAGTTTTAGAACACCTTCTCATTCAATGGTTTTTCTTTATTTTGACTATTTTCTACATTGTAGAATAATAGTGAAGATATCAAAACTATGAAATAACACATATGGAATCATGTAGTAACCAAAAAAGTGTTAAACAAATCTAAATATATTTTATACTTGAGATTCTTCAAATAGCCTTTGCGTTGATGACAGCTTTGCACACTCTTGGCATTCTCTCAATTATACATTGTATATAACAATCATTATTTATTTTCCTCTTTGTTTCTGTAAGTTGAATTATATTTTAGCTTCATTTGAGAGTTATTGTATTCCTTCCTGTATTTCAGTGAGACTTCTCACATGTTTAGAATAGAAGAGCATCATTTCTCCTTGGGTCCTGTATACAATATATGACTAACAGCTGAAACAGGCCACCTCACTGACAACAGCACAGCACATCCCCGGCTAGCCACCTCTAACATTATGCTAGTGAAATGTATCCACATAGAGAGCCATCACATTCAGCGGATAATAGATATCCTTTCAAAGTTTTTCCGTTCACTCCGGCAGATACTCATGTATTCTGTCAAAAGACACTTGGGAGGGAAAACGTCTTCTCCCAACAAGCAACTCTTTTCAGAATTCGAATTGTGT